>NC_037338.1:21559344-21865448 GCF_002263795.3 Bos taurus
GTAGATAATCATACCATCAGCAAAAAAAGATATTTTGCTTATTTCTTTCTAATCCTCACAGTTCCCTTTTCATAGTCTAATGAGACTATGTTGTAACATGATGATAGCAAACCTCCTTATCTCATTATCTAGTTTAATGGGAATCAGTTTAACCATTAAATGATATTTTTAATAAGCTGTACTAGATGAAGGACATTTCCTTCTACTGATAATTTCTAAAAAGTTGTCTTTTTAAAAAGCCAAGAATGACTTAGATTTTACTGAATGCTTTTTGTGCATCTACTGAAGAGTTATGTAAATTTTGGCTTTTAATGTGCTATACATAAATAAATTTTCTGCTGCTGAACTACCTTTGCTTTTCTGAGATAAAGTCTACTGTTTGATGATATGGAATTCTATTTGCTAGTATTTTATATAAATTTTCCAAAATCTGTTTTCATGAGATTGGGAAACTTTGTTTTCTGTGTAATTTAATTGATTTCACTATCAACAGTGCTAAATGAGTTTGAGCAAGCTCCGGGAGTTGGTGATGGACAGGGAAGCTTGGTGTGCTGTAGTCCTTGGGGTCACAAAGAGTTGGACATGACTGAGTGACTGAACTGAAGTGAGTGTTACTGATTTATTCTGCATTCCTTTCTTGTCTACAGTCTGAAGCAGTTGGTATATAGGACAGGGACTATTCCTTCTTTTAATAGTGGATAAAAATCCCCTATAAAGCCACCAGGCCTTATGTGGGGAGTCTTAATTAGTAGGTGCTTCAAACAACACGCCTGGCTCTGGGTCCCCATCTTCGGCGGGACACCGCTGGTTTTCTTTACCACTCATGAGGGCGTATCACTTTGAGTTTATGTTTTTTTGCCTTTTTTTTTTGACCTGGCCATGTGTTTTTAAGTATGGATTCCATTTGAACATTTTGAGCAGATGTCCCTCAAAACTGACTTATTATCATCAGTGTCTGCTTGTTGGAGAGAGGCATTCTAATTGGGAGAAAGATTAAAAATAGGACCAAGAATAAGACAAATGAACTATCTGCCCTTGGGCCTTACCTTCTGCTAATGCACATACATGCAAGGATCTTTACTGATAAAGAACACCAGAAAAACCAGTGTACAGCTAAATTAACTGCCATTCATATTCATCAGCATTCTCTCTATTATGGTCATTTTACCTTATTTTTCCTGAATGCAATCATTTTAGAATACTGATTCTGTAAGAAATCTTTTTCCAGAAAAAATTCTTATCAAGCATAATGTAAAAATCGCAAGAAGGAAATTCCATATACTTAAGGATCTGTGATCAGTAGACACAACAGCAAAAATAATAGATTATACTAAATTGTAAAGCACTTATTGGGAAACCCTACAGGAGTCTCAAGAAAATGGAAATTCATAACTAGGTTATGAATAACAATAGTTACTTATTTTGAAAATGCCCAACCTGTAGGGAAGATGACATTATTTACTGATTATATCAAAGTTGTTAAACTATTTTAGGGAATATGTAAAAGCAAAGACTGATACCTCATATTCATTATATCCTATATTAAAAAAAATGAGTCCTTAGTAATATATTTTTATAATTTCAAATAACTATTGGACAAATTATTCTAAGCAGCTGATAATGCAATCAAACAAGAAACATAAAACTCTGACTTACCTATTGATTCAATCTGGAAATCAAAAGTGAGTTCGGATGATAATTTTCTGCTAGATTTTAATCTTCCTTGGAGATTTACTATTTTTATACAACCTATAACGGAAAAAAGTCACTTAGAAACTAAGATAAAAGAAATCTTATTAAGATAAAGATATTCATAAACAAAAACTTACAGTCCAAGCATACAAGAATGGTATCTCTCTCCAGCTGCGTTACATGAGTAACACTTGTCTGTGGGGTATCTACAACACAAACAAACTTGATAAAACTTACAGGAAACAGTAATATTTAAAGCAGAGACATTAAAAAAAGAATTCTGAATATAACTGAATTTGAAATATATATTTTTGGTCATACACATGCAGCGGTTGACTCAGATGGGTTTGGGTTCAAACTCTGATACAAGAGCTAACCTGAGTGAGTGCTTAATGGAGGGTTAGCTATTGTCATTACTGCCGGTAATGCACTATCCTATTCATACGTGAGATTCATATGTGAGATCTATATTATGGCAATGATTAATTTCGGATTTTAAGCTCAGAAGGCCAAGGGCTATGCTTTGTAAATCATTATATGTGGTGCCTAGCACATGCAATAAATATTTACTGAATGAATGAATCAGAAAGTTAATCACTTTGAATACAAATGAGTTAAAAAAATACTGACATATTTTGAGAAGTATGAAGCACCATAAAAATGCAGAGGCATTATTTTTATAATAATGATTTATCTAAGTTCTAACAAACCTAAAATATTTAAATGATTTAGCTTTCCAGGAAGAGAGATGTAATATATCCTAGACTTTGTATGAATATCAAAGCTAAAACTGTTGAGCTATTGGCCTTGTTTCTGGAGAGTGGTTCTGAAGTCTAGTCTACCAGTCTAGTTTTTTACTTCCCATAGTATTTAGAATCCTAATAAATCCAAGGGCAGCTGTAGTTCAGACTTTCACACATATTCTGTGACTAGCCAGGGTTAAGAAGGATATGGAATAGGCCTCCTATAAATCAGGCCAACCAGATCTTTGTAACTCTTACACATTTGGTGAAAATTAGTCAAGAAGCCAGTCTAGCATTACTAGATAGAAAGCCAGGAAAATGAGATTTACAAATGGCTTATAATAATTAGTTTCCAAACACTGAAGTCATCTGGAGGTCTACTGATGTCCAGCTGCCACCTCCAGATATTATTTAAATGGGGGTGTGTGTGTGTGACTTGATGTATCAAGAGTGTTAAAATCTTCTCAAGTGGATTCTACTATGCAGCAGAGTTTAGGAAACCACAGCTTATAATTTCAGCTCATACAAAACCTTAAACATACTTTCACCCTCTTACTCAACCTCATCATCTCAAAATCAGAAATGAATTATATCTGTTGTATTTAACTTCTAATAAAGGGATTTTATTATGCTAAGATAAGCGATCAAAAGTTCCTGGGATGGAAGGTACAAAACTCTTGTGTCAGGAAATGAGAGGCTCTTCATTAAACAATTAGTAGAAAAGGATTTAAAATTAAAATGGTTGGGAGAAATAAGACAACTAAAATTCACTAAATAAAATATTAGTCAACCAACAATAGAAGGGAAGAAATTAGAAAGCAGGAGTTAACCCCATGTCTGAAAGGGTAGACACTGTCTAAAAAGGGAGAATTTAACAAGAGAATTTGAGGAAGCCAAAGAGAAGCCCCATATTGTTGCCAAGGGCTGGCCATGCTTTCTTTCAATAGAAAGCTCTCCAAGTTCCCTGGGCTTCAGCAGCCATGAGACTGTCTTTAGATTTCTGTTGAATGTGTCTAAATGTGTGATCATTTTTTTTTCCCAATGCCAAAACCTCAGTCTCTTAATTTTTTTCCTTTAGTGAACACTCTTTCAGGCTTCCAACAAATTCCTGTCTAATCAATATTTGTTGGCAAGTTGGATCTTTAACACTTCTCTAAGTTGTCAAAGACTGAGCAAAGGGCCTTCGCAAGACCTTTAAAAATTACCTTCAAAAATGGCCATGCCTATTTTATAGCAAAACATTGTACAATGTCCTTTTTTAGGCAAAAACACAAAAGGAGCTTCATAACAAACACAGTGTTTTAAAAACAAAGATAAAAAGACCTTTAAGGTCATTTTTTTTAAGTGTAACAGTTTAATCAGATTAATTTACCACAAAACCCAAGTTTTGCCAATGTGTATGGATTGGAACAATGCAACTGAGGGTTTCAAACTAATCAAATTTCTGTTAAGAACTCATTAATTGGAGATATTATTTCCTAAGGTACAAGCTATGAAGGAAGAATGTGCTCAACTGGGAAATGGAGATCAAAATTTAGGAAATATGTTAAAGAATTATTTTCAAGCACCCTCAAACACTTTGGAGGTGCTTTACTATTTACTTAATATTTTGTATTCTAATTACAAATGATTAAAAATATTTATTAAAGTTACCAGGTAGTACCTGTGTATCAATTACAAAAATATACTGGAAAATATACTTAATGCAGCTTTTCCTTTAAATCAGGTTTTCTATTAGCCTCTTGATGAAGGTGAAAAAGCAGAGTAAAAAAGCTGGCTTAAAACTCAACATTCAAAAAACTAAGATCATGGCATATGGTCTTATCACTTTATGGCAAATAGATGGGGAAAATGTGCAAATAGTGTCAGATTTCATTTTCTTGGGCTCCAAAATCAATGTGGACCGTGACTGTAGCCACGAACTTAAAAGATGCTTGCTCCTTGGAAGAATAGCTGTGGAAAACCTAGACAGTGTCTTAAAAAGCAGAGACATTATTTTGCTGACAAAGGTCCATGTAGTCAAAGCTATGGTTTTTCCAGCGGTCATATATAAAATGTGAGAGCTGGACCATAAAGAAGGCTGAGCGCTGAATAATTGATGCTTTTGAACTGAGGTGCTGGAGGAGAATCTTGAGAGTCCCTTGGACAGCAAGGAGATCAAACCAGCCCATCCTAAAGGAAATCAACCCTGAATACTCATTGGAAGGACTGATGCTGAAGCTCCAACACTTTGGCCACCTGATGCGAAGAGTCGACTCATTAGAATAGACCCTTATGCTGGGAAAAACTGAGGGCAAGAGAAGAAGGGGCGACACAGGATGAGATGGTTGGATGGCGTCACTGACTCAATGGACATGAGTTTGAGGAAACTCAGGGAGGTAAGTGATGGACAGAGAAGGCTGGTGTGCTGCAGTTCACGGGGTTGCAAACAGTCGGATACGACTTGCACTACCAACAAGGTTTGCGTATATATATATGTGGTTCTCCACGTGTGGTCCCTGTAGTAACATCATCAACATCCTGGGAACTTACACATTGAAAATCTCAGGCCTCACCCAGATCTACTGAATGAAAAACTTGGGGGTTGGACCCAGCCAAGTGATTCTGACACACACTCAAGTCTGGGAGACACCAGAATGTTTTAAATGTGTCAAACAAATTAGCTATTTCAAAGCAAGTCATCTTCTCTTTTTCCAGTTCAGTAAGTTACTCAAGACTGGATTTTTATGCACTGTACTTGCCTGATGAAAGATATAGTAAATTTATTACTTACAAAACCAGTCTATGCACTGGCCTTAATAATGAAATAAAAACCACAAACCTGATTCTGTAAACCACGAAGAGGTAGAATTTGGATTGACTGTTTCAAATCGAACCACCTGGTTGAAGTCTCTCCCTTTACTGACACCAACACAGACTAAAGGGTACTCCTGCTCAGGAACCACCAGCATCTCAAACATTCTAAGTGGGCATGGTATAGGAAAATCTATGTGCTGGAAAAAAACAAAATATATTACAAAAGGAAAACAAAAGCCAAACAATTTCACGGGAATGCCATTAGGAATGCTTGGTTTTATGAAAATACATAACAGAGTACTCTCTACTATAAAGACTGCTTCTTCTCACAGAAACTCAGGGTATGCAGAAAAAATCCAAATTATGAAGCATCTTATAAAGATTTTAGGTTCAGCACTGTAATTTTTAAGTTAAATACTACACATTTTAGCATCAGAATTGGAAACAGATCCAGCAACTGCATGGCTGGTCTGAGAGTCCCCCCACCTCCACCCTTTGAGGTAGTCTCTTGTTTGCTAATTGGACACTGCACTTCAGTAATACTCCTCTGCCTTCTTATCCAACTGAGCAAACATGGGTGAGAAAACTGAAATGCTAATTAGCAAGCGACATTCCTTTTAGAAGTGTGGACAGGGGAAAAAAAAAAAAAACCACAAAAGAAATTAGCCCTGTATTTCAAGTGATTCTATTCAATAAATTAACTTAATTACAATGCAACTGATTTTCATTATACATAAGCTTAAAATTATTTTTATTTTACTACAAAGAGATTAAATTCACATTCTGAAACTCTGGAAAAATAGAAAACATTCACTTCGTTAGTAATCGGGGGAAAAAAATCAAGGTAACTATACACACCCACCAGAAGAACGAGAATAATAAGGGTTACTCAGAGAAAAGTAGACAAATGCTCATAACACTGATGGTGGCAGAACAAACTGGTATGACCACAGTGGTTAACTAAATCATTTATTAATGCCAAAGATATGCATCTCTTAGAACCCTGAAATAACACTCCTAGTTAAACAACCTACAGAACATGACTGTACACGCACACAGGAGACATGTGCAAAAGTATACGCGTTCCATTGTTAAGAGTAACAAACAAACTGCAAGTAACCCAAATGCCTAAAACAGGTAAAACGATGACAGTTTCACACAATCAGAAATTAGAGTGCAATCAAAAGGAACCAACTATGGCTACATCCAACAAGTACACAAACACAATGTTGCACAAAAGAAGTCAGGCCCAAATGAATATGATTCCACTTCCATACTGCTGAAACATTAGGTAAAATGCTAATGTTTACGGCTATGTGCTATGGTAAAAATGGAAAATATGGGAGCTGCTTTGTAGGGGGGATGGTGCCATGAGGAGCTCTGGGGTGCTGGCAATGTTCTTCCTTACAATAAAAAGCTTTTTAAAAAATATATTAGTCTTACACATATTTTGTTAGGGCTACTTATAATTTATTTTTGTTGCTCCTATAAATGGGCTGTTTTCATTATATTTCCCAATGGCTACTGTTAGTATCTTTAAAAGCTATTGAAATTGATATTTTTTAATTCTGTAGTTTACTTATAAATTCTAAAGAAAATAAATTATAGAGAAAATAAACAGGTGAAATGGGGCTACCACAAGCAATTGCCTTAAAGTGTCAGAAGATGCAGTGTGATCCTCAGACTGGAAGGTGAAACTCTGCCCACACCTGTTGTTCCCACATTGCTCCTTCCCCGAAACTGCCTAAGTGCCTCCATCCCAGAGCTCTAGACATGCCTTCAACAAACATTCTATGCCCATGCTCGCTGGGAGCATCCCTATGACCCGGGGATGTGCTTTGGATAAAATCTGTCCTATTTTTAATAAAGCAAAACATTTAAAATAATTCTCTTTGAAATGTGGAAACAACAGTAGGACAGGAAGAAAACAATGCTTCTGTATTTTTTTCCTCAGTGAATTAGAAAACCAACAGATTGTGACTACTTCTACTTAGCTTCCAATAATAACTAAATAATATGTATAAGTCACTAGCAGAAGAGCGTTCCCATAAAATAGTTTTAAAACCAGTTGCTACTGATGATAGTCCTTGAGGGAAATAATTATCTCTTACTCATTTTTTTCTTTTAAAATTAATTTTTTATTGAAGGATAATTGCTTTACAGAATTTTGTTGTTTCCTGTCAAACCTCAACATGAATCAGCCATAGGTATAGATATATCCCCTCCCTTTTGAATCTTCCTCCCATCTCCCTCCCCATCCCACTCCTCAAGGTTGATACAGAGTCCCTGTTTGAGCTTTCTGAGCCATACAGCAAATTACCATTGGCTATCTATTTTACATATGGTAATGTAAGTTTCCATGTTACTCTTTCCATACATCTCACCCTCTCCTCCCCTCTCCCCATGTCCATAAGTCTATTCTGTATGTCTGTTTCTCCATTGCTGCCCTCTAAATAAGTTCTTCAGTACCATTCTTCTAGATTCTGTATATGTGTTAGAATATATTTCTCTTTCTCTTTCTGACTCACTTCATTCTGTATAATAGGTTCTAGGTTTATCCACCTCATCAGAACTGACTCAAATGTGTTCCTTTTTATGCCTGAGTAATATTCCAATGTGTAGATCAGTCCTGGGTGTTCTCTGGAAGGAATGATGCTAAAGCTGAAACTCCAGTACTTTGGCCACCTCATGCAAAGAGTTGATTCACTGGAAAAGACTCTGATGCTGGGAGGGATTGGGGGCAGGAGGAGAAGGGGACGACAGAGGATGAGATGGCTGGATGGCATCACTGACTCGATGGAAATGAGTTTGAGTGAACTCTGGGAGTTGGTGATGGACAGGGAGGCCTGGCGTGCTGCAATTCATGGGGTCGCAAAGAGTCAGACACGACTGAGTGACTGAACTGAACTGAACTGAACTGATATGTACCACAACTTCTTTATCCATTCATCTGTCCATGGACAGCTAGGTTGCTTCCATGTTCTAGCTATTGTAAATAGTGCTGCAATGAACAATGGTATACATGTGTCTTTTTCAACCCTGGTTTCCTCAGGGTATATGCGTGAAGTGGGATTGATGGGACACATGGTGGTTTTATTCCTAGTTTTTTAAGGAATCTCCATACCGTCTTCCATAGTGGCTGTATCAGTTTACATTTCCACCAACAGTGCAAGAGCGTTCCCTTTTCTCCACACCTTCTCTCTTACTCATTTTTATCTGTCTAATTAAATAGCACTGTACCTGATTTGTAATAAGTACATGAATATCTGCCTCAATTTATGACTTTTATTTATATTGAAAATAAAACAGTGTAGTGAAGCAAAAACTTAGAAAATGTCATGAAGAGTAAGAATACAGAAAACATAAGAATGTTTTTGAATACATCTGGTAAGACTTATAGTATAGAAACATCATAAATACTAATTGAGATAATATCAAATATAGAAACAAAATACACTCAAGAGAAATTTCAAAGCAGAGAGACAAAGAAAGGAGAATTGGGTTTAGATGAAAGACAGTAAAGTGCATGTTGCTCAGGGAGTTTAAGGAAAGTGGGAAGAGTGAGAAGTCTTAAAGGAGGCCTACAAGTAGAACTGTATGTAAGGCTAACATCCTAGAATCCTGGCAACAGGCCTCATCAGTCAGCACCAAGCTCCCTGGTACCCAGAAAAAAGAAAACATGCATGGGTAATTTTTAAGCTTCCCATGCCGTCAAAATATATATTCTCTCTTGCATGCTCTTTTTTGTATATTTATTTTTAATTGGAGGATAATTACATCACAAAAATATGGAATGCTTCATGACTTTGCATGTCATCCTTGTGCAGGGGCCATGCTAATCTCTGTATTGTTCCAATTTTAGTAATAGTATATGTGTTATCGAAGCAAGCACCTGTACATTCTTAATACAAAAAGTTCCTTTAATAGAGAGAATCTTTCACTATGTATTAAGATAAATAGTTTAACATATCGGGTAACACATGAAATTCATTCATACTAAGGTTTAATCAAACTATTAGTATCCGTGAACAACTGATGTAATGAACTATTTTTCATTTTGATAGAGGTTAGTAAAGAAAGGAATAGGAAGGACATACTGTAACAGACTAAGGATAAAGACAGGGAAGGGAAGGGCTGCAGAAAAATAATTATATACACTTTACCACTCCATCTAGGATATGCTGTGCTTTTGTCAAACAGATAAGAACAAAGAGAAATTTAGAACAAAACCAGGTGGACAGAAATGGGCTGGGTTCAGAAGTTCTGTTTTGCACAATTTATAAGGTTATTTTCCCTTTCAGCTTTTTGTTTAAAGAATTTTTGTTTCAGTGAATTTGTGGAAATATTACTTCAATGGGTGGTAAATTCTTGAAACTCTTTATTTCATTTCTTTAGTCCTAGTTAATTGTGAGGTTAATAAATACTGATGTGAAAATTAAAACTAGATTCCCTAGTCACTCATAAAATTTTAAATAACAGGAAGCCAATACTTTAAACATCTTAATTCTATATTACGTAATTTAGGAAGAATCCACTCCAACTATTTTGATCCCAATTTCTATGGAGATAGCAAATGCTCATGAAATACTAGTTAATCTATACAAAATAGCGAGGAAAACAGCATAAAAAATTCATCTGGTATTTCCTTGGAGTGACAGAGTCAGCACTTCATACATTTTCAGTTAGCTTTTCCTCTAAATTTAAATTTCAGTTGAGTAATATTAAATGTTTTAAAAAATATTCATTAGAGGGACCTCCCTGGCAGCCCAGTAGTTAAGACTCCACGCTTCCCCTGCAAGGGGCACAGGTTTGATCCCTGGCCAGGGAACTGAAATCCCCATGCCATGTGGCACAGCCAAAAAATGCTTTTTTTGTTAAGATTCTAGAGACACAAAGGCACAAAAATCGATCCATGGGAAGGCCTAGGTGAATTAATAGGATGGCAGATATTCCAAACAAATTATTTCCCCTTCATGATGGTTATTCCTTGACTTTTTAAGCCAAATGCCAATCTGTAGACTGTCCCTCTGCTACAGTGGAACAGGTCAACCAGAGAACATATTCAGACAAAATTTTACTGCTCTCTTAGTACCTCCTGTTCTTGATATCAGACTGTGTATGCGATCCAGTATTTCAGACTTCCACTGTCACATCCCTGAACTATCTATCTAGTCTCTTTTAAAACTTCTATCAGGCCAATGGAGTTTTTTAAAAATAATTAGGCAGATTTTCACCACTCTGCCATATAATCCAAAATCATTACATTGTCTTGAGAATTAATTGGAAAAAAAAAAAAGTTTTCTTGAAAGAAGAGGAAAACTGATAAGCTTTTATATAAAAAATGATGTAGGCTGACATTCATGCTTACCTTAATTAACATAAATTTCTGCATTGGTTCAACCCATTCTAATAGAACAATGCTAGTTTGAAGTGCCCCACATAGGTATTTATGGCCTGTGTAAGGATTTCTCACTGTCAAGGCAAAAAAGTATATGTAAGTTTTCTTATAATGCAAAGTTTTTACAGTAATAGCTGCCTGCTCCAAAAATAAACAAACGAAAGGTGGAGGCCAGTTCAATTTGTTAATTTGATTGCAGAGTGAAAAAGAAATACTGTTTCAGATAGGAGTGCAAAACTCTCATCACTTCCAGGATTTTTATTTGTATGCTCAAAAACTGCTGGTTATTATGGGGCCAGGGGGTGGGAAGAAGAACTTTAGGTCTTACGGTAGCAGAAGAACTTTAGGTCTTATGGTATCAGAGAGATTAACTGAGACAGCAAGATCCTGAAGAAAGGTTTAAAGCAGATTTGGGGAAATGTTCCCACATGGATAGCTGTAGCACATTTAGGGTGATTTGGGGTGCTCTTGGTAGTACTTATCAGAGGCAGTACTGCCTTGGTCCTCACTAGATGGAGACATTAATCACGATGCAGGTTTACAAATAAAAAAGCTGAATTGCCTCAGAGGTTTTTAAGGGAGGAAAGAAAACAATTTTTTGCTTTTCCTAGATACGAATCAACCAGCTAATTGTTACAGGGGTTGAGGAGGACTTTAAGGCTTGCGGTATGTGAAAAGGAGACTCTGACTTGCACATCACAAGCATTAAGTTTCATGTATTAAAGGTATGAGAGTAAATAACAAGTATACTGAGTGAATAAATGCAGTCTCAAAAGCCATTACTAAGCAGAATGGTGAATGATTAGTAACAGGCCCCTTAGAGAACAGGGTATGGTAACGTGCTGTAATAACATCATTCTCCATTTATTTAGTCAATAAATTATTTGGGAAACAACTATGTGTGCAAAGTTCTACATTAGGTTTAGTTTACATGAAAATAGAATGGGCAATACATTTATTTTACTTAAGGGAGAAAAGTAAACTATTACTGGCAGGATATTCTGGAGTACTACGGTTTTATACTAGATTGAAAAATGGGCCTCACAGCATCCTCTTATCCACTCTGCAGAACAGGAGAGCTGTGTGAATTTGGATGGTTTACTTACCAACACAACACTTCTGACACCACTTGGTTTCAGGGATTTTTGCTGATACAGCAAATTTCCTAAATGGAAATGGAAATGAATATATAATACATGTAGGTGAAGTTAGTATATGAAAATACTACTGTTATAGAACAGTGGAGAAAAGATGAGTTGTTTAAAAACTGGTCCGGACATAATGGGTTATCTATTAAAAACAAGAATAAACTGGATACCTTTCTCAACCCCTCTCTAATCAATTCCAAATGGATAAAGAATTTAAATATGAAAAAACAAAACTATAAAATATATAGATTTTTGAAGAATATGACTACAGGATTACTTTTAAAAATGCAAAAATAGATTATACAGGAAAATAATAATAAACTTAGATTTTGTTTTTTCACTGATGTATCCATAGCACCTCAAACTATGAGTGGCATTCAATTCGTTGAATGTATTTAGTAAATTATTAACTTTAGTTTACCAAAAGACAGAGCTGAGAAAGTAAAAAGACGAGCCACAAATTGGGAAAAGAACAGGACTCTGTTCTGATAAAAACGGTATCCAAAAGTTAATACATTAAAGTTTATGTGCCTTCCACTGTTTGGGAGCTGTATATGACTTTAAAGCTTGGTGGTCAGTTTCCATGCCCACAGGAATTTAAGATTTATCAAGTTAGAAAGCAGAATGGAGTCATGCTTAAGGAGGCAGAAAAACAACAGCAGAAAGTGGCAGCTGGGAGAAAAAATGGGGCATATAAACTATATACGAAGAAAGAAACTTCCTGATACCCTTAAGTCCAACTATAGATACTATAGTACAAACATAATAAATCAAGTTCATTACCACAACTAATTAATTCATCATGAAAAGACATAGTTAAACTCAGTGTAATCTATTTTAAGAAGACGGAAATGCTTGCAGTATATTTTAAAAGGATTTCCTTTGAAAAGTTAATTTTTAAAAAGCTTTTGTGCGCAAAGTGGCAAATCTTAGCTATACTGTAAACTCAGTAATTAACGACAAATTTTTAAAGTACTTAAAAGTTAAGGTTCTATATTAGTTGCTTTACAACTAATACTGTAAAGGAAGAATGGTTACATTACAGAAGTATTGTAAAGTACAATTTATACCAGACTCAGAAGACTTTTACTTAACAAATAAGGTCCAATATAATAATAACCAAAATAATAATAATGACTAAACAGAGGAGTAAACATAATTAAAAATCCCTGTAAGTAGAAAAACAAAACACCTAAATTTATAAGTATCTTCTTATAAAAATCTTCAATTAATAAGTCACTTAAATTTTCTAAGTTTAGAAACTACTTTGAAAAAAATTCAATTCATTCAAATTGACACAAGTAAGTCAAAAGCACTATATGTGATATAAAGTTACAAGCAAATTAGAGGAAAAAAAAATTAGTTTTAACATTGTAGAAAAACAGTTCAGAAAGAAAATGTTTGATATAAGTGGAAAAGTATAAAGTAGAAAATTTTAGAATATGATAGACACTTCTGAAAATATGTTACTTTTTACAGTTTTCTTCATTACATATGATTTCCACAAAGCCAAGCTGAGAGCTTTTTTCAATTTCTGTAGTATATCTATTTTTTTTAATAAATGCATTCACATATTATCTCTAAGGATGAAAACATAATTAAATGTACAATTACCTTGGCAGTATTCTGTCAGGAAGTTTGTGTGCTGGAATAGAAACGGGTAACTTTTGCATTTGTCTTGCATAATCAAAAAGCCCTGGTAAATTATGAGAATAAAGCTGAGAAGCTTTACCTGTAGAGAAAAATAAAGGTGTCACAAAAGCTGATAACATAAATAGGAACAACAACTGTAAGGTTTTTAAAAACTAAAAGACTTACCAGATATTGACAGTAAGCAATTGTTCATTACATACAACCATGTACACCTTCGGGGAAATAGCTGATAAAAAAAAGCACAAAGTTTACAGAGAATAATAGATAACGGCAGTGTAAATATTCACATATTAACCATGTAGCTGTCATATCATTAGGCCAGTTTTTAAAAAGAAATTTATTTTTAATAGAAAATCATTTTATAAGGTATTTAAAACAAGATGCTACATATACATATTTATATGGAAGAAAAATAAATTAGTGTAATTTCATTATCTAAGTTCCTACATTATATGATTAGCTCTATTCTCCTTATGGTACAGACTATGTAATCTCAAACTAGATGAGGAAAAGGACATTTTCAGACAATGTCTATTCCTTTATTTTGGTTCTTGAGTTTTCAGTAATTAAAACTCTCCTGTGTACTTCCAAAAAATGGTCTTATCTGGGCATATGGACATGCCTGGCTTCTGGAGCAGAAGAGAGGAAAAAAGATCACGGTGTCGTAAAACATAAGAGTATGGAAACACTAGGTATGGAGGAAAAAAGGCTGAGAGAAAATGCTGAAAACCTATAAATCATAAAGGACATATATACAGAATTCATTACTGATCATCAGCATGGTACACAAAGCTCTGGGGTGTGGCACCTGCTTACTCACCCACCTTCATTTATTGTTATTATTCTATGCTCATTCTGTACTCTAGCTGAACTGACCATTCATAGTTCCCTACTCGTGTCATGCAGTTTGTTTCTCTTGTCTGTCTGTCAACCTTCTATTCACCATCATTTATGGTCCATCTTAAATGTCTCTCCTCTTCTCTCCACAGGTGGTGCTAGTGATAACCACCTCTGGGGGTTACACTTTATACTCACTCCTAGTGTGACATCTAACTGGAAGTACAATATGTTGCGGTTACTGGTTTATAGGTCTATTTTCTCTGTTAGATCATGAGCCACTTGAAAGTGAGCACTACTCCTGTGAATAATCACTGTGTGGATCACAACAAACTGTGGAAAATTTGAGTACGTCTCCAGCACTGAGTAAACAGGACATGCTCTAGGAAGGTTTTCTAAACAAGAGACAGCAGCAAATCACAGCACTGAAACTTATTCCTTATTTAATGTCTAGGTATAATAAATTAAGAATATTTTTTTTAAAGGGAGAAACACAGAGTAACATACCTGTTCCATTGATGTTTCATGAAGTTCGTTGAGATTCAAGGTATAAATCCCCTCTTCAGCACCAAATATCAAGTACTGATCTGAAATGACAAAATAATCCACTGATTTTGATGTATAAAATTCTTTTACAAAAGACTTATATAATCTAACATTTAGTGTGTGTGTATATATATACATATATGCATTAACATATGAAAAAAGAATTGCTATCGTCTATAAAGCAGTATTTCTTATTTTAATGCAAGTAAGTAGTTAGAAACTGTAGCTCAAAGAATTGATTTATATGCAGTTATCAGCCTCAAAGCACTGAAGAAAACTTTTAGGAAAACAGGTTCTGAAGAATGGCATGTTAGGACTCCTCATTCATTGGAGAGTGCTAAGGACTGATAAGAGAATCTGCAACTCCTTTTCTAAATTCCCTCTTGGAGAGGATCACGTGCAAATGACACATAGAATGTAATCCAGGAAAAGTTGATGAAAACTCAAAATATTTTTGCAGATGGTCTGTTATAAGCATAGCATCAAAAAACCAAGATCTGACTACTGCCTCTTTAAAAGGTTAACTAAACTTGGATACCTGCTAGGGTGTTCAGTATCTTCTAGAAGACGTTACAAGTCTGGTCATGGTCCTGTTCGATCACATTTTATGATCATATCAAAAAGTAGGTGAAGAACTTCTCCAGACTAAGCTGAAGCATCCTACAAACAACTTAGAGTGTCAAGAGCATTCCTCAACTGCCCAGTGTTTAGGGTTAGTACTGGGAAATTAAACTTTGTGCTCAGACAGGACTGAACGGGGTTCAAACTGCAGCTCTACTACCGACTGTCAAACAACGAGCCTCTCTGAGTGCTGTTTTCTTTACCTGTGAAATAAAAGTACCCACATCTTGGCTATTTAAAAGATTTAGCAAACCTGTGTGTGTGTGTAAGAGACATCAAGCATGTGCACATGTGTGTACATGTGTATCTATGTACATCTTTATACAGAGAGATGGCACAGAGTGTATGGTTTCAATATATTGATATGGTGCTGCTGCTGCTGAGTCGCTTCAGTCGTGTCCGACGCTGTGCGAGCCCATAGACAGCAGCCCACCAGGCTCCGCCGTCCCGGGGAGTCTCCAGGCAAGAACACTGGAGTGGGTTGCCATTTCCTTCTCCAATGCATGAAAGTGAAAAGTGAAAGTGAAGTCGCTCAGTTGTGTCTGACTCTTCGTGACCCCATGGACTGCAGCCCACCAGGCTTCTCCGTCCATGGAATTTTCCAGGCAAGAGTCCTGGAGTGGGGTGCCACTGCCTTCTCATGGTGACTATACAGTAAAATTTTAATATCCTGTGTCACCTCAAACACTGCTAATAACAAAAGAAACATATTTACCTTGAATGTTTTTTTAATTATAATAAATTTATTTTTCAGAAAGATATGCATAAAGTGATTAAAACTGAGTGCTGTTCTAGCCTCATGAAAACACCAAGCAATCAGAAAGATAAAAACAGATAGTACTACCTCTTGTGTCTGGATTTATCCATGATGTTGCACAGTGAATTTTCAAGGGACATCCATTAAAAACCTTTGAAAAACAGGCACCCATCTGGAAAAACAAAAAATAACTAAATGAATCTATAAAGTCCTACTCACTTGCCTTACAGTGATATCAAGGAGGTTCCAGGCACAAGGACTGTTAGATATGATTTTACTTAAAAGTCACTTTATTCTTCCTATCTTCTCAAATAAAGCAGTAATAGCAATTAATTCTGCACAATAATTTGCTTATAGAAGTATTACTTACATATCCCACATTAAGACTAATACAATATTCTCTGATAAGGAAAACCATAATCTCTCTACAAAGGTGAAAATTTTCTTACTTGGTTTCATGAGCCTAAAACTAGTATTAATCACTGAATATCATATTACAAAGTGGAAGAGGTACAGTTGATTTGAAACTCATATATGTACTTTAATCTCAAAACAGAGAGATGCACTTTACAAAAAAAAAAAAAAAAATTGAGCGATCTGATTATTCTCCTTGGAGGAAGTCAACAAAAAGCTTTATTCTTTGATGCTAATATTTATTTATCAAGCTCATTTACAAACTTTTCAGATAATAAATATCTTATAATGAAATATAATATCACTCATTTGAATGTTTTTTGATCTTCAAAGAGTAAGATGTTAATTTTGAAATGACTGTTCTGGTTAGAATAAATAACTTGGAGGGGAAAAAGGATACAGAAGCATTTGATCAGAAGAACGGCACTGTGGTCATTTCTTTTTTCTTCTGGCCATGCCACAGAGCTTGTGAGATCTTAGTTTCCCAACCAGGGATCAAACCTAGGCCCACGGCGGTGAAAGCACCTTGTCCTACAATGGACCACCAGGGAATTCTACTGTGCATCATTTTACAGTAGAAATATTTTCTTCACAAACACAGAGACAATACAATGAGTGATTATTGTTGACTACAGTGGATTAAAATTATTAACACAAAATAATCAAAATATTTGATCTTAAAATTTCCCTTTTATGTATAGAAACCGAGCAACCAGTATTTTTAATATTTTAGTTCTCCAATAAGAACAACAGACTGGCAATACCAGTGCATGGCAGAAGGCCAATAAGACACGTCCCTATGGTGTAGGGCGGAAATTCTATCACTTAACTAATCCTGATGATTGTCCTTTAAGATAGGTACCTCAAATTCCTATGTTAAGGTACTGCGAAACTCCTAAAAATCTAAATGACAGAATGAGGTACAAAACAATCAAACCAGTCCCAACCTAAAGCTAACTTCTACAGTTGATCCACAGTTATTAGTTCTTCCCTGTCAACTGCATACCCGATAAAGGAGTTTCATCCTGTAGGCCAACAATAAATTTCACCCCCTTCGTACATATGTATCTCCTAGACTTGGAAACCCTTTACACTCAAAACTTCTTTTTGTAAGATGAGGTATAATTAGTCAGATTTTTATACTAATAGTAGAGTTGAAAAGTAAAAGGGCTAAAAAGTAGACTTGAGAGGTTACAAACTAGAAAAACTATGGACCCTTTCTAAACTAGTGTTATATGAAGTTTCAGGCTATAGACTGAGATCAGCAAAATGTAGTTCTATCCATATTTAACTAAAATTAAACTGAGTTAATATAATTTTAAGGGGTTCCCTGGTGGCTCAGTGATAAATAATCCACCTGCCAATGCAGGAGCCATGGGTTTGATCCCTGGGTTGGGAAAATCCCCTGGAGAAGGAAATGGTAACCCACTCCAGTCTTCTTGCCTGGAGAATTCCACGGACAGAGGAGCCTGGCGGGCTACAGTCCATGGGGTTGCAAAGAGTCTGACACAACTGAGCACAATATAATTTTAATCCTAAAAAAGACAGCATGGTATATATATATATAGATAGATAGATATAAAAAATGACAAGGACTATAATACAGACATCTAAGGTCTAGTTTTAGTTCTGGTTAGAGCTGGGTGGCGGTTTGTGATTTTGGTGACTAGTATCTTTGGGTCTCAGTTTTGAGTGAGTGAGTGATAGTCACTCAGTCATGTCCAACTCTGTGACCCCATGCTCCCACTGGGTCAGCTTCCAAAGGAGCTGAATGCTCCTTCCCCAGACTTGGGGACTGAAGAGAGAAAAGGAGTCAGGAGCCATGAGTTCTCCATGTTTTTAAGCAAACAGGATTCTGGACCCAAACTGGATCCAAAGGGTCTCAGTTTTACCCATGGACAAAATAAAGTTAGGGCCAGATGCTCCTTCAATGCTCCTTTTAGTTCTAAAATTCTGTTTTTGGTAACTCTGCGTTTTTCACATTCCTTCAAAAATATGTACAGAACATTAGTAATTTTCAAATAAAGAAGTTATAAAATATATAATATATCGTAATTCTTTTGAAAAGCTATACTTTTCAAATATAACCAATTAGTATTTATATTAGCAACTTCTAAGATTTTTTTCAATATAATGGGGGTTCTTTCAAAGAGGCAAAAAAATCCAACCAAAGGCACGTACTCAAGAAATTATATGTCACTGTATTGAGTTTGAAAACTTAGCCTATTTGATATTTATACTTACATGCACTTTAGGTGTTGGGGGTAGGCCATTACTAATAGGCTTCTAGAAAAAGAACAGATGCATGATTATACTTCTTTTTGTTTGGTATATCAACACTATTATTTCAAACTCATGTGTTGTCCCAATAAAATACATGAATACATTTCTTTGTCAAACAAAACATTATAGGTAATATTGAAGATCCCTATATCCTTTCACAGTCCACTTAGTCCTAGAACCTGCCCCCTCCACATGGTTTATTGTGTACCCTTCCAAATCTTTCTCTAGGCAATTATATTACATTAGAAAATACTCAGGTATTTGTATATCCTTCCAGACCTGTTTGCCATTGGCTTTAACTGCAGCACAGTATGAATATAACAAACTTTAGCTACTTCCTGTTGTTGGATGTGTAGATTATTTTCTATTTTTTACTACAACAGCAATGTGGAAATCATCATCCTCGCGTATCCTTTACTACACAATGTGTGAATGGTTTTTTTCAAGAATATGCTGTGAGAAGTGAAAACACTGGAACACGGGGTCTGTAGCTTTTGCACTTTAGTGGATACTCACTGCTAAACTGCCTTTCCAAGTGCCCATTTTGTATCACTCCCATCAGCAATGTATGAGTCTTGGTTCTTCACAGTCTCACAGACAATGTTATCAAACTGATAACAGTTTTTACAGGACTAAAAAAATTTTCCCCTTTGTTTCTCATTAACTTGCATGCCTCTGACAGCTAGGAAGGTTGAGAACCTTTTTAAAGAAATGTTTACTGGCTAATTGTATTTCCTCTTCTGTGAATTCTCCCCTCCCTGCCTTGCTTTTTTTTTTTTAAACTGAGTTATTTATTTTTTGGAGCTGTTTATATAAATTAGACTTAAATACTTTACTGCTATATATTACAAATGTTTTCTCCTAGTCTGTAGATTTTTAACCTCATTTACCAAGTGCTTTGTCCACTGAAGTTTTAAACTCTGATGGGCTCAAATGCATAAATCATTGGTCAGAGTATAATGATAATGTAAGGAGAGCAAAAACAATCACATCACTCATCTGTGACAACATCCTCAAGAGTTCCAGATATTTTGCCAAGGGGCTACATTCCTGGGGTGTATGATTTACCCCTGGAGAATAAATCATTTTCAATTTTATGATTTATCCCTGGAGAAAGAATCTCCTTGGGAGAGATTATAATTTAAACATAAGCTTCTGATAGTCTAGTTTCTTTTAATCTTAATAACAGCATTTTAAGGCATGACCTTATAAATTTTTCTCAGTTTAATATAAATCAGAATTATTTAAATGAGATAAAAATTTAAAGCTACTATTAACTGATTTCATATACATGAAACAAATGAAATATTCTATATAGTACTATTTATATGAGTAACTTTTAGACATTTCTAAAATTAAGACTATGAAATTTTACTTTGGAGATATGTTTATGAGGATGTACATACTGCCATCAATTTCTGATCATTTTTTTTCATTCTGCAAATAATTTATGTACATAATTATATAGATGTCCCTAAATTATCATATATCATCTATTTTAGCAAAACATTTTTAATTAGGGAGCTCTAAATGTTATAACTGTCGGATTTAATTTAAGTACTGACAGAAGTGGTTGTAAATAATTTCAAGAAGCTGCACAAACTGTAATCACATTGCAATATACCATGGATACTATTTATCCTATGATACAGTCATGACACACTTATTTTAGAATTACTGAGACTGTTAGTTTAACTACTAGTTCCTTATCCTAATAAGGTGATAGAAAAAGTGAATTTAAAATATATAAATTTTAAAAAGTACTCATTTCTCAAAGGTTATTATACTGTTACAGTCATTAAGCTGAATTTTTAAACTACTACATTAGAAGGATTGCTAAAATTTAAGCTGATGAAATGAAAATGGCACTTCTCAGTTGGAGAGACTACATAAACCCTATGATTTCTAAAAGACATTTCACTTTTGTTAAAAATGTCCTAAGTTTCACAAATTACAATGCATAACGCCAGTCAAATGCTTTAAATGAATCATAAAAATCGTATGTCACATTCTATAGTGAAATCTTATAAAATAACAGATACAGTACAAAAACCTCTAGCAATGTGTTTAGTGTACAAAGTTATTATAGCTATATGCACATAAACATATTAAATGGTCTATGAATTTCTAGAACAATAAAAAAACTAGTATACACAAAAAATTCCCCCAAAATACTGACTTACGATCTGTTGACATCTGCTGAATTGGGAATTTTAAGGATTTTTTTGTTGTTAAGCTCTATGATGATGGACATCATAGAATGTCTTCTGATGATTAAGTGTAAATTCTTTACAAATTCTTAATCTCCTTGATAAATTCTATTGATGTTCTGGTAGTTATGTCATAGTGTTTTATCTAATTTTTCTAATAGGAACAGTTGCTAAGGCTAATTTCATCTTTCCTGAAGTGGTATCTTATATCTACTAGAAATAACCTTAATTTTTCTTCCTTGTTCGCTATTTTCTTTGGTAAAAGTAGTAACATCACAAATTATGTGACAGAAATTTGTCCTAAGGTAGAAGGTATGGCTTTCCTTCCATAAGTTCTTGAGACGATAAAAGGAGTGTATAAGAATCATTTTCTTCAATGAGAATAATATTTCTCAACAATCACAAAAATATTAAGTGTTTACCCATATGTAGAAGCCCACATTTTATAATATGCAATATAACCAATTGGCCTAAATAATTTGAAGAGTAGAAAGCCTTCATTCATGTTTACCACTGCAAAGTCATTTTTTTCAAGATTTAAACAACCTATTATTAACATAATAAAATATAAATATACTAATTATAAAATATATAATTGCTATTGTTTCATTAATTAAAATTGCAAAACTAATTTAATAGTCAAAAAGGAAACAAATACAAGTAGAGCTTATGAACATAAATACCTACTGGTACATCTTTCTTTTCTTTCCTTGAAAGGTTAGTGCCTCTATATTCATTCTGCTGTTGATATAATGAACCATCTTGTTCACCATTTAGCTGGAAGGAGTTCACCCCATTTCCTTCAATAAGATATGTTTAAATATATTAAAAAAAAGGATTAATTTCCATGAAAGTTTTCATTCAGAAAATTATCAAGTAGGAAAAAAATATATTATCTCTGAGGCAGTTTCAGCCTTCATTTGGGATTACCCAATCAGAATATTTAGTAGTGTAACAATCATATAGATGTTCTAGTTTTATCTCTATTTTTTTCATATAGGCAAATTAAAATTCAGGTTGTATCTAAGTACATATATTTGTGCTAAAAAGAAAAAAGTACTGAATACATAACTACTTTCAGGAAAGGGGCAATTTATAGTTTGTTATCCAAGGAGCATTACTACTCTTTTTTTTAACTGCTTCTTTTGCATAAACATAAGACACTTCACAGTATTAAAACAGCACCTTTGAGGATTAATTTGGAGGCAAATACCTAGCAAATACGGACAATAATTTTTCTAAAAATGATTAAACGAAATAAAACAAACAAGTTCGACAAGGCATCTTCTCCTTTTTCTCAAAATGAAGTAGCCTAGGACCAAAACACATTTTCCTTGTTTGTTCAGAGTTTAATTTCTTTTGTTGCCACACTCTATAGATAAATGACAAATTGGGAACAAACAATTCTCCAAAAGAGGGAAGGCTAGACATGAAATGAGAAGCAAGGGACAAAATATCTCAGCCTGGGTCACAGGTAATCCTATCATAAAAACACTTCAAACTATGAGACAAAAAGCAAACTTCATCTCTCTAGAGCCACTGCTTCCTTCTCTTCTCCTCAAAGGAATTTCAAATCATCTTTTAAAAGAAGGAGTCCTTCTACTTTTCTCCACACATTACGAAAACCTGGCAACACTCTCATTTCACCCCCTCTTCCTCATTACCTAAAGCCACAGGCTTCTGAGGCGGTAACCTGGGAGGTGGTGGCCTAGGTGGTACTTGGGATGGCTTTGCTGGGCTCTCTGATGTGGGACACCTCTTGATTGTTCCTTGATTATCATCCTCAGTAGAATGAGTTTCCTGTGGTATGAATATGGACTTAGGCTGAAAAAAATACAGAAAAGACCAATGACTAAACAAGAAATCGCTCATGTTTCATTAAACATGAAAAATATTAAGTATCTTCCCTGAAGTAAATATTATTATATATCACAGGCTTTCAAACTGTGTTTAATAATTGAGTTTCAAGCATATTCAACTATCTGATTCAGATAATCTTAATATATATCCTAAAAATGTACACAAAAATGTTTTCTCAAGAAAAAAGACCTTGTTGTACTCTTTCTATTAATTCCTCACAAGCCTACCTACTTAAATCTGCCAAATAAAAATATTCTGGTCTTTATGATCTCCAATTTAAATGAGTCTCTTTTTATTTTAAACATGCAGGCTAATCAAAGTTCAATTCCTTTCAAGGCTAATCTCTAAACTGTCTCTTCCAGATGACTTTAAGTCTTTAATGCTAATGCTTAATCTTCCAGACGCTCAACAGAAGATGCTGATTAAAATTTTATTAAATCAGAGAACACAAACTCAGCAATATAGGATACCTGAGAGACTTTCTGTGTAGACAATGGAAAACCCTCCAGTCAGCCAAAGGTTTGCAGAATTTATAAATTTTTATAATGTGTCCCTTATTAGGGAGACTGAGCCATATTTATCTCTTTGAAATTCAGATCTCTATATTTCTAACTATAAAACTAAACAAAAAACAATATTACTTATGTGTGTGCATCATGATTTTTTTTAAGTATAAAATGAAAACAAAATATAGTAGTACATTGGATATCTAGACTGGTTGGACTCCAATTCTCATTTACAACTCCTGATTTCAAACCTAATAACAACCCATTTTATAAACAGTTCATTTTATAGTTAAAATTTGCTATGCATATGAACTTATAAACTTAAATTACCATATCTATCAACTTATTTTACTTATAAAATATCTATCAGTTGGGATTATTATTTATGATTCCTTTTTTTTTTGGTCATGCCACACAGCTTGTGGGACCTTAGTTCCCTCACCAGGGATTGAATCTGGGCCTTTGCAAGGAATGTGCCAAGTCCTAGCCGTAGGATCACCAGGGAGTTTTCTAATGATGCTTTGTTTTATTTGACAAAAAGATTTTGTTGCTAAAATTTTATTTTCAAATTACTGTCCTATTTTGTATTTTTTATTTAAAAGTATCTTCTAAAAATTAAATATCTGTAATGGTAAGTCACTATCTTTTTTACCCATTCTCAGGAAATCAGTTACTTGTAGATTATAGATTTAGAGAGAAAATCTTATTAAATACATGAGTTTTCTAACCCAAGTGAAATAATCATTTTTATTTATGAATTTCTAGAACTTATTATTTAGAATTAACATCAAATAATAAATTGGAAAATAAATTGGAAAAAAAAGACAAAAACAACTACAATCATCTACTTATATCATGATTAGTAACTTCAAGATTTTTCTTTGTGAATCCCAAGTGAAAATAAGCTACAGAGTAAATACTAATACAGTATTAAAGTGGCAGAACAATAAGATACACATACACAATTCACACTGAAAAAGAAATCTTTTTACCTTTGGTGGCAAAGGAGGTGGAACTTTGGCTTTCATGGTTGAACTATAAAAACATAAACACTTAGAATCAGAACTCTCCATTTTACAAATAAATCATTATTAAAATATGATTCATTTTTCAAAAATATAGATGATTTATATATACAGGTTTCTTTTTCTAAGATTAGTGTTTTCCAAAATATTCTGTGAAATAATCACATTATGCTGAATGAAGTATTATTGAGAAATAACTGAGTTTATATGCTTTCTTGTTTCCAAATAATATTTAGTAATTAAAACTGGAAAAGATAGCTATAATTCCAATTTATATCAATCAAAAGGTAATTAATATAAAAACACAAGCATCAATTGGTTTAAGGAAAGACAGTAAAATGATATAAAAATATATCAAGATATAAGCTTCATTTTTATCTACTATTAGGAAATATCTCTGATGAAGCTCATCAAAAGCTTCATGCTTTTTTCATTTACATGCTCTATGAAACTAATGGCAGAATTTACTTGATTGAAACTGAGATTCATTACAACTCAGGACTGAACTAAAATTAAATGGGGAACACATGTATACCTGTGGCGGATTCATTTTGATATTTGGCAAAACTAATACAATTATGTAAAGTTTAAAAATAAAATAAAATTAGAAAAAAAAAAAAAAGATTATTGAGCATAAATTCTCAGCTAAGGAGACTGAGGCCCAGAGAGGTTAAGTGACCCAGCCCAAGGTCGCATAGTGGTGAGGTAGGAAAGAAAATCAATGTTCCAATGGCTTCTCAGGTGTTTTTGTCACTCTATCAGGAAACTGCATCCCTCTTTAAAAAAACAAAAACAAACTCCCTCTCCTCTCTCAAAGAACTAACATCAATAAATACGGAAGGGAAAAATATTCTCCCCTTAAAAATACAGTTGTAAAAAAAGAAAAAAAAATTGTACCCAAAGGATTTGTTTACTTGAAACATATCAGATGAAATTTAATCAACCATATAGTAAGACTCTTTGTAGTTACAGTAATAATTCTAGCAGCTACCAATTACTAATTTATAACATTAAACCACAAGATATGTCTACTGTCTCTGTAAACATTTTTCAGTTATTATTTTTTTTAATCAACTCCTGCTATGGACTGAACTGTGTCCACTGAAAATTCGTAGGTTGAAATTCTAACCCCCAATGTGCTTGTGTTTGGGCTTCTAGGGGGTAACTGAGGTTAAATGAAGTCATATGGGTAGGGAGCTGATCCAATAGGATTAGTGGCTTTGTCAGATGAGGAAGAGATCTCCTTCTCTGTGTGTGTGTGTGCACAGACTGCGAAAAGGCTGTGTGAGGACAAAGCAAGAAGGCCACTGTCTACAAGCCAAGAAGAGGGCTTCACTGGGAACTGAATCTGCAGGTACCTTATTTTGAACATCCCAGCCTCCAGAACTGTGACCAATCTCTGTTGCTCAAGCCACTCAGTCTATGATATTTCGTTACGGCAGCCTGAGCTAAAACATATTTTGGTACCAAGAAGTGGGGTGCTACTGTAACAAATACCTAAAAATGTGGAAACAGTTTTGGGACTGAGTAATAAGCAAAGACTGTAAGAGTTAAATATGGACGCTGAGAGTGAGAGGTCAGTGAGAAAACAGGAGAGCTGGTGAGAAAGCTTCCATCTTCTCAGAGAACACACAAATAGGCATTAGCAGAATGTTGGTAGAAATGTGAACATTAAAGGCTATTCTGGTGAGGTTTCAAAATGGAAATGCAGTTACTGGGAAATGGAGGAAAGGTAATCCTTCATAAAAAGTGGCAGAGAACTTGGCTGAATTGTGTTGTTCTAGTGTTCTGTGGAAGGAAAATCTGCAAGGGATGAAACTGGATAAGTTAGCTGAGGAGATTTCGAAGCAAACTGCTGAAGGAGTGGCTTGGTTCTTTCTGATTGCTTCTAGTGAAATAAGAGAAGAGAGATGAACTGAAGAAGCAATTACTAAGCAAAAAGGAGCCAGAACTTGAAATCTGAAAAATTCTCAGCCTATCCGTATTAGCTCAGAAATGGATGGCATCAGAAAGCATGTACTGGAGAGAATACTACATTTATGCCTGAACTATCACTCAGAGAAAAAAAGAATTCATGGGATTGTACCAGAACAAACACTGGCAGCTTGAATAGAAGATGGACAAGACAAAATGAAGGGAGGCTGTAGACGGGATGACAGAGCTTTCCAAACATGTATGCTTCTTCAAAAAAAGGAAAAAATAAATCCTAAAGGTGATCTAGGGATCATGAGATCGAAATCAGATTGACTTAGATGATATTTAGATGAGTCTTGGACTTTAGAGTTGATGCTGGAAGGAGTTAATAAGACTTTTTGGACTAAACTGTGTCTCCTCAAAATTTATATGTTAAAGTCCTAACTCCAATGTGACTGATTATATTTGGGGACAGTGCTTTTGGGAGGTAATAAAGCTCATTTAACTGCAGTCATAAGAATGAGGCCCTAATCCAATAGGACTGGTGGCCTTATAAAAGAGGAAGAGAGATTTCTCTGTCTGCACGCACACACTGAGGGAAGTCTAAGGATGTACTGAGATGGTAGCCGTCTCCAGCCTGGAGGAGAGCTCTCACCAGGAGGTAAACTGACCAGCAGCCCAGCCTCCAAAACCATGAGAAATAAATCCCAGTCTATGGTATTTGTTAAGGATGCCCGAACTAATACAACTAGAACAGAGAACAGGAAAGAAACTCTGGTACAACCCATGATACTACATGATAAAAGACAGTAAAATTACTTCACTATTAAGCCGTCAGATTTACTCAATCAGGCTAAATGACACTCTTTCTTTTACTAAAAAGGGAAACAGAACTTACTTTTTAGATTCATCATCTTCTCCTTCATCATCTTCTAAATGTGCCACGTGCCCTCTACGGATGAAAAAGGGTAATTTCACTGTTACTAAATGGACTTTACCAAAAAGCTTAAGAAGAAATTTTAGACAATGCAAGAAGAGCTAACACAGGACAGAATTTTATTTCTGTATCTTTTTAGGATTCAGAATATTAAAACAACAACAAAACACTCTTAGGCTATATGATAGAGAAGGGGGCAAATGGACTTGACTCATCTGTAACATAAAATATTATAAACTTAATTAAAAATTAAAGTTACCGCTGATGTAATTCTTCTTCAACAGACTTCAGAAGACTCCTTAGGAGAAAAGTAAAAATTAAAAATAATGTGAATAAAGCAAAGAAATATCAAGTACAATTTTTTTTATCACATTAACCTTATATATAAAATTTTCAAATAAAATACTTTTATTACTCACTAAAAACTTGCTACAATGATCATCTCTATACCATAAAACATCATTTAACATCTATTTTCTGCTGCTCATGTCTTTATACATGTATTTTAAATGAACAAAATAAATTCTAGCGTTTACTGGAAAAATATCAATTCAAACAAAGGACAACCCACCATGAAAGGTCACAATAGAGCTGACAAAGCAATAATTGCAGGGTCACACTCAAGGGTTTCCAGGATTTACATTTTTACCTGGACTATTTTACCTGACACCTGAAATTATATTTTCTTTTTCTTAAGAAAGGTGACACACTTTAAAAAACATCATGCTCTCAGGCAATCCTCCGAAATGAAACTCAACAGGTTGGATCTCTGCAAAAGCACGCATGCATGTGATGTGAATACATGAATGTAGTAGCACTTTGCTTCCACAGGAGACACTCACTTACCTGAAGGATCTGTTCTCCAGTGGTGTACTGGCAAACACATTTACACTTTTGGGAGACTAAGCCTCTATCAGACCAGGTGTGAGGGTTTTACCATTAGGAGCAATTTATAAAACTTTGGTATTCAGGAATGTAAGAGAGAATTCACAGCATTCCTGAAGGTCCCTTACTTCTTTTCCCTGCCCATTCATGCAGCATACCTCCTGTATTATATTCTTTAAGCATAAAAACTCAAGAGCCTTCTTAAAGCTAATGAGATAGAAATACGGTTACTAATAGGTTACTGTGGTAAAAGTGATTCAGCAGAAAATTTACTCTCCTCAAAAGTTGTAAGGTAGTACCTTCTAATCATTTCCCTTTCCTATTATATAAAGTTGAAAAAACTACCCTCAGAATTATCAAAGCATAAAACCAGAGAAAAATGAAAGGTATGGTTAGCTGGTACAAACAATTAACAGAATAGATTTTAGCCATCAAATGTTTTAATTAGGATAGTTAAATAACAATTTAAGTCTTTTAAAATGACAAAATTTTAAGTCTGGAGTTGTAAATGATATAGGAAAACCATAAACTAATTGCAAACCTTATTTTGCATGTGAAAAAAATTGAGGGACTTTGGTCAAATGTATTATCTATTCACAAAGCTCTTCAAGGACTAGGTCTAAAAGAGACCTGTCTAAGAGACCAGGAGGCAGTATAGCAAAATGATTTCAAGCTGTGAAGCAGCCTCTCCACTGTAAGTGATGCGGCCTTCAATCAGTTACTATGATTTCCCTAAGCTTCAGTTTCCATATCTGTAAAGTGGGAATTACAATAGTATCTAGATCAAAATGTCTATCTGAAAATACAATTAATTAATATAGGTAAAATGCTTTGAATAGTAATTTAGAGTACAGTAAGTATTCAGTCAGTGGGGTTTAAAAAATTATTATTATCAATTAAATTCAGTTCAGTTCAGTCACTCAGTCATGTCCTACTCTTTGCGATCCTATGAACCACAGCACACCAGGCCTCCCTGTTCATCACCAACTCCTGGAGTCCACCCAAACCCATGTCCATCGAGTTAGTGATGCCATCCAGCCATCTCATCCTCTGTCGTCCCCTTCTCCTCCTGCCCACAATCTTTCCCAGCATCAGGGTCTTCTCAAATGAGTCAGCTCTTCACATCAGGTGGCCAAAGTATTAGAATTTCAGCTTCAACATCAGTCCTTCCAATGAACACCCAGGACTTATCTCCTTTAGGATGGTCTGGTTGGATCTCCTTGCAGTCCAAGGGACTCTCAAGAGTCTTCTCCAACACCACAGTTCAAAAGCATCAATTATTCGGCACTCAGCTTTCTTTATAGTTCAACTCTCACATGACCACTGGAAAAACCATAGCCTTGACTAGACGGACCTTTGTTGGCAAAGTAATGTCTCTGCTTTTGAATATGCTATCTAGGTTGGTCATAACTTTCCTTCCAAGGAGCAAGTATCTTCTAATCTCATGGCTGCAATCACCATGTGCAGTGATTTTGGAGCCCAGAAAAATAAAGTCAGCCACTGTTTCCACTGTTTCCCCATCTATTTGCCATGAAGTGATGGGACAGGATGTCATGATCTTAGTTTTCTGAATGTTGAGCTTTAAACCAACTTTTTCACTCTCCTCTTTCACTTTCATCAAGAGGCTCTTTAGTTCTTCTTCACTTTCTGCCATAAGGGTGGTGTCATCCCCATATCTGAGGTTATTGATATTTCTCCCGGCAACTTGATTCCACTTGGGCTTCCTCCAGCCCAGCGTTTCTCATGATGTACTCTGTATATAAGTTAAATAAGCAGGGTGACAATATACAGCCTTGACATACTCCTTTTCCTATTTGGAACCAGTCTGTTGTTCCATGTCCAGTTCTAACTGTTGCTTTCTGACCTGCATATAGGTTTCTCAAAAGGCAGGTCAGGTGGTCTGGTATGCCCATCTCTTAAGTAACACTACTCTAAATTAGCAATTCTCAAGGTATGGTCTGGGAACCCTGGAGGTCCTTTAGGCTCCTGTAAGAGGTTTGCAAGGTAAAACTATTTTCATAATCTAAAGCACTTTAAAAAAATACAAACTCATTCACTCTTTTTCTTTCTCTCTTTTATTCTTTCATTGAGAATGAAACTCAAGAGAGTTTTCTGGAGACTATGAGATGTGAAGGGCTTCCCTTGGTGGCTCAGATGGTAAAGAGACTGCTTGCAATGTGGGAGACCTGCGTTCAATCCCTGGGTCAGGAAGATCACCTGGAGGAGGGCATGGCTACCCACTCCAGTATTCCTGCCTGGAGAATTCCATGGACAGACGAGCCTGGCAGACTACAGTCCATGGGGTCCCAAAGAGCTGGACACGACTGAACCACTAACACGTGCTCTTTTCATGTTTTCATGAGATGTATATCAAAATAGATTAGGAACAGACGTGAGAATCCAGCTATGTTCTATCAAGCCAGATAGTAAGGATTTCTGCAAAAAATATAAAACAATGCCACCTTTTTTCCTAATATTATTCTGCTTCAGAAAAAAACAGCTATTCTTCATAAAACAATGTTGTTTGTGGGCCTCAACAAAATGTTTGCTGTATTATACTGCCATATGTAAGCTGCTTTTAAGTCTCATGAAAAGAATCAACTGGTATTACAAAGAAGGTACCATTAAGAGTTGGCATTTCACCTCATTCTTAAAGATGAGGAATTTTTTAATACACACAAAAAACGTTTTTAATGATAACACGGAATGAGTACATTACTATTTGAAATAAAAAAATATTTTGAAGCTTTCAGTACTACAAATATTTATCTTTGTAACCCATATATACAAAAGCTCATTGAAATCATTAATAATTTTTAAGACGGTAGAGGGATCCTGAGACTAAAAATTTCAGAAGCACTGCTGTATTTTCATCAAATGAAACATAATGTCTTCTAAACTCTACAGTAGGCTTTCACACCATCTTGAGGGGTTAGTCACTAAGTCGTGTCCGACGCTTACAATCCCATGGACTGTAGCCCGCCAGGCTCCTCTGTCCATGGAATTCTCCAGGCAAGATTACTGGAGTGGGTTGCCATTTTCTTCTCCAGGGAATCTTCCCAACCCAGGAATCGAACCCGGGTTTCCTGCACTGCAGTCAAAGTCTTTACCAACTGAGCTATAAGGGAAGCCATCTTAGAAGATCTTAGAAGATATGAAAAAAACTTTTTCTTAAGCATATGACAATATTTTCTGAGCCATTTCTTTTCCAGTAGAGAATATTAGCATTTTAAAATAATTAAAAGGAGAATTTAAAATGTATTTTTATTTTCAGTTTATCATATTTAATTGGACTCATATGGCATTTCACTTTTTAAAATATTATCTTCCTGGGATTAAAGGTTCTATAAAATAAGAGAACATGAAAAAGCAGATATTCTATGGCTAGGGGCTCATATATTTTTAATTCATTTATAAATCTCCTATGATGAGTTAAGATATTTTGTTAATAAAGTTACAGACTTCATGAAGTTTTAACGAAAAGGAGAAAACATGGTTTGCTTTTCAGCCTTTATAGAAGAGAAAATGAAATACAGCTACATTTACATAAAGGTTCATTTATACTAAATATTGCATCTTGAATGCGTTGGAGAAAAATATGATATTGATTTAATCACAAGACTGGATGCAACATAATAAATAATGTCACTATTCACTAGCCTACTTAAATTCCTTTTATGGAATTTTGAGACAGTAATGAATAAAACAAATCAAAAAAGATGCCCTCACATATTAAATTAAATAGTCAATCTAAAATGACTAAAAAATTTGGATGAAGAGTTTAAAAATGGTACAATCTGTAAACAGATCATATATTTAACTGATAAACTGAAGAAACAGACAGAGAAATAAAAAACCACCACCGAAGTGTATGGAATATCTGAATTAGCTGCTTGTTACTATAATCTTTCAAAACTGCCTAACTGGCTCAAAACTGTAAGTATTACCCTGATTATATTAAAACACAAAGCAAAAAACCTATTTCTTTAAAACCAAAAGGCAATTTTATTCTTTCACTCATACTCATTTACTCTTACAATCAACATTTACTGAGTAAATACCATAAATAAGGGCAACTAATGTGTTTTTACTAAAAAGGTGCTAAATGTTTTGCAATGATTATTCCCTTTCTTCCTTAACATACTATGCTGCTAAGTCACTTCAGTCGTTTCCAACTCTGTGTGACCCCATAGACGGCAGCCCACCAGGCTCCCCATCCCCAGGATTCTCCAAGCAAGAACACTGGAGTGGGTTGCCATTTCCTTCTCCAATGCAGGAAAGTGAAAAGTGAAAGTGAAGTCGCTCAGTCGTGTCCGACTCTTAGCAACCCCATGGACTGCAGCCTACCAGGCTCCTCCGTCCATGGGATTTTCCAGGCAGGAGTACTGGAGTGGGGTGCCATTGCCTTCTCGTACTATGAGGTAGGTACTATTATAATCCCCATTCATTAGAGAGAACTGAAGTAGATTTCTCAGAGTTACACAGTTATAGCAAGAAAGAGTTCTGACTCTGATCTGGCATTTATTACTGCTACACTCCAAGGTGGTGCTAGTGGTAAAAGAACCCACCTGCCAATGCAGGAGGTGTAAGAGATGTGGGTTCGAGCCCTGAATCGGGAAGATCCCTTGGAGGGGCACGGCAACCCACTCCAGTATTCTTGCCAGGAGAATCCCATGGATAGAGGAGCCTGGCAGGCTGCAGTCCATAGCGTCACAGAGTCGGACACGACTAAAGTGACTTAGCACACACGTGTGCACTGCTATACTTAATTATGCCAGGAATTTCTTTTCACTGATTTAAGTCTTTAGAAGAGAATTTATTTTTAGAACTTTGGCTCTATATTAATAGAAATCAGAAATAATTTTTCTTTAAAAAATAATATCTTGTTGGTTTTTAACAGAAAAGTTGACCCCAATAATAACAGAATTCAAAAGAAAACAACTAAGTCAAAATACGTATGTACTCTATTAAAAAAAAAAACAAAAAACTCTCTTAGACAGTTCCTATGTGGTCTGGAATAGGTAGAAACCCATAAATGGAAATCTGTCTGCCTGATCACCTATGGAGAAAGCAGAAAATCCTCTGAGTTTTAAAACACTGCCTCGTCACAAGAATAAAGCAGACATATCAGTACAATAAGAGAAGTGCTACATCCATGCTCATGTCACATGTATGTATATATTGGCCAACCTACCTTGCCAGTGATTCGTTATATAGAATACAGTTCCTTAAGCAGGGATCCAATTAATCAAAAAATGAAGGTTGGGCAAATTATTAACATTTTACCTAGCCAACGTTAACTATATAATATGAAAATGTTTAACAATCAAAAAAAACCCCACAATCAGACAAATGAGAACCAAGGAATCTGGAAACGCACTTAGTGACAGGCTATTTTGGGGGTATTTTTGCAAGTATATAATATAAAAATATATTTCAAATAAACTAAAAAAGGTAAATGAAATATTTTTCCAAATTATCCAATCTCATAAAAATACATCAAAATTTGTTAACAAGATTCTTAAAACTAGGGACCTGAAATTAAGACAAAAATAACACAGAAACACATCAGAATTTTTTATTTGCTAACCCATTATGAGACAGACTTTCCTTTGTTGCCCATCAATAAATCAGGACAAACTATAAAATAACACATTGCTATTATTTTGACAAACTTCATTTTTCTAGCAGGGAAATTTTGGACTTATTTTAAATTTTAGGAAACATAAGGTATAAAAAACAAACCAAAATCTTGAGCTAAATTATAACTAATGCATTTCTCTAGCTTGTCATTCAAAGCCTTCTCTGAGTTAAAAAAAGAATATTTAAATTAAACATTGAGTTTATAAAAAAAGAGACAAGATTTTGCATTGCTGCTGCTAAGTCGCTTCAGTCGTGTCGGACTCTGTGCGACCCCATAGACGGCAGCCCACCAGGCTCCCTCGTCCCTGGGATTCTCCAGGCAAGAACACTGGAGTGGGTTGCCATTTCCTTCTCCAATGCATGAAAGTGAAGAGTGAGAGTGAAGTTGCTCAGTCGTGTCCGACTCTTCGCGACCCCATGGACAGCAGCCTATCAGGCTCCTTCACCCTTGGGATTTTCCAGGCAAGAGTACTGGAGTGGGGTGCCATTGCTTTCTCCGAGATTTTGCATTACTATCTCTAAATCTGAGAATCTGAGTTGCTTGTCTTTTAGTCACCTGCTTAACTTAAAATATGTCTCAACCCTATAATTTCACTGAAAATGTATTTTGAAATTTTAAGTAGTTCTGATTATTGAAATAATAGCCACACAGCTGGGAGATTTTGTCAATTTAAAGTATTTCCCTATAAATTAGCTTTTATAATGATAATTCATCCATGAACTCAGGAAATGAGACTTTGAGAAACAGCAGACCCTGGCTGGTAACATGCTAATTCAGGCCTATGAACATCTTAGATTGTCACCCTGTAAGCTAGGTGCCGCTTCACTGCGGGGCTGCACCAGCTACACAGGGCCTGGTATAGAGCTGACCTTGAATTAACTGTTGGATTTACTTCTTGCATAAAATATATGATAACTTCAAAAACTTGAGACTCATTTTAACTATTTATTTTCTTAAAAGAAAGTTAAGACAAAGATTTCTAAACAGTGTGACTATTTCCATCTGTTTTCACAGGCCAACACATCTGAAAGATGCACTGGAACAAGTTTTATAAGGAATAAACATGTCAACTCTGCAAATAAAAGCAATACATTGCTGAAACATATATTTCTCTTCAGTTGGAATGTACTTAGCTTTCCCTAACAGGTAAGGTCTACAAAGTAGCTTGACATAAAAAATTTAATGTGATTGTCCCCATTATGACAATTATTGAGTAGATGATTGGCAAGGCAGTAATAAAAAAAAGTTTAAAACATATTATAAAATATAATCTACCAGACTAGTATAATTTACTACTGTAAATATTTAAAATAAAATTAATAACATATTTAAAGGCAACTTAATTATTCTTAAATTTAAATATAATTTTAAAAGGATTTTACTTACTTGTTTGCACCTAAAAAGTAACTACTTTGGTGTCCTTGTCCATATTCTAGTTGTAGATCCTAATGGTACAAAATAAAATATTTAGCAAAATGGCTGTATATCACAAATCATGATACTATAATAAATATTTTTTAAAAAGAGAAACCTCAGACTTCAAATAAATCTGTATTGCTATATGTTCTTAAAAAGGAGGCAAAGTAGGACTTCCAACAATAAAAGATTTCAGAAGTTTGTAGTCTTGCTTTATACATTTTATGATTTAAGTTACCAAAAATATTCTGGCAATTAGTTTGAATAATATATGCAAGTTTCATTTATGGTCACTGCTACTATAATTAACATTTGTAAAAATAAGTTTTTGGAAAGAAAAAGCTTAAATAAGGTATTTATGCTCAAGCTATAAAGAAGCAAAAATGATTACAAAAGAGAACAAGCAACAAAAATCTTGGTTTGACTTTGTAAATAAGATCTGGATTCATTATGTATATACACACATTCACATATTTCTACTACTGCCTCAACAGGTAATAATTTTTTAAAGATTAAAAAATAAGGTGCTTTTTTAAAGTAAATTATACATGTGAACTTGCACAAGATTATAAACTGCACTTAAGGACTTTTAATACTCTTGTAGAGTTACACAGCAAAGCTTCACATGATAATTATTAAGGTAGGTCAACTATTTAAACACGTCCACTGAATGCTACAAGTTGTAGAGCTAAGAGCTGAAATATACGGGAAATAATAATAAGTATGCTCGACTCATATGCCTTCTTGAGGAAAAAGTGCCTTCCAACAACAATGGAAAGTACAAAGTTTCATTTTCTCCCAGGGTATTTCAAGCACTGTTTTAATGATTAAGGGGGGAATATTTAACATTTTAAATGAATGTTATTTTCATTAGAATACATTAGTGTACTCAAAGTGCTTTCTAATTTTACAAGATATTGCCAGATGCACAATGAGGACTTAATGCAAAAGTTACCTTCTTGGAGCAGCCTTCCAAGACTGTCCAGGAAGATAGTGTGACCTTCTTCATGACTCCAAAGTATTTAACACATATGTCTCCTTTAGCATTTACACTGGCTTTTCATTAATTTATTTATAAGTCTATAAAAATAATAGCCAGGCTGTAAGCTCCTCAAACATAGGAAAATTGTTAAATCCATCTTTTTTCCCTATAGCCTAGGGTCTAGCATAGTACCTGGCACACAGTAATTAGGCCCTAAATAAATGCTTGTTCAAATGCCATTTGTTTATTTTCCTGTTAATAAATAATATTCAGCCTTGTTAAGATATACATAGATCACATAAATATTAAGCTGGGAAATATGAGACTTCTAAGCAATACATCACATTTAAGTGAAAAGCATTTTAACATTTAAATACTCTAAGACCTGTCCAAAAAAATATCTGATGAAAATAAAAGTCAAAAGCCTGGTTTAGACAAGGCTCAAATTTTGTCTTCTTCAATAACTGTTTTCTTCCATGCATAACATATGTACTTACCAGTGACAGAAAAGATAATATATCATAAACAAAAAAGATTAGTGAACTGTCACACTAGTATCACATAAAATCCTAATGAAAAAGGACACTTGTTCTCTTTAATTTGTAACGATGTATTTTAATATGATGAGATCACTACTTTCATAAGACCACCACACAGTTATTATGCTGTACTATTTAAGGGGTCATGTTACATAGGAACTTTTAAGCTTTGGTAATTAGAAGAGAAAAATACTAATATCAATGCATACCTTATTGAATTCAACTTTATTTTCTTTAGCTACATGTAATTGGGCCCTTCTAAAAGCCAGACCAGCAATCTCTTTAGCCAGTATAATCTCTTAAGCCTTTAATCATATGACAGCTTTCGAAAGCACACATTCGTGCAGAGTGGCCATGGCTTGTGTTATATAAATATAGCAGGTCCTAAGAATAGCTAGCTCATCTGCTACATGACAATTACCAGGTTGATGATAATAATTAAAAAAGATCAGCTGAGATATTTAGAAAGGTAAGAGAAGAATTTAAAATAACTAATGAAATATTTTAATAGAAAATGGAGCCTAAGTTCACATACAGAATAACACTCAGGCTGGGGAGAATCTGTTGATAGATCCAAGTCTGATGATTAAATGTGCCATGTATTAAGCCCTACCAGGAAAGCTAAAACTGAAAGGGTTTCATTCTTTAGTAATTCCTTCTCTGTAAATCAAGTTATATTTTAGCATCCAAAGTGGGGAAAAAATGTGCTGGGCATGTTATCAAGTAAAAGGACTACACTAAGTTCTTCTAATAAGCAGTTAATTTAATTCAACTATTATTTACCAAGCACTTATTAAATGGCAGGAATTCAGAGAGCAAATCAGAGAAGAAAAATGAGAAAGAAAAATGAGAAGAAATAAAAAGGAAAGGAAGAAAAGTGAAGCTTGGGTAAAGTTAGCAGTCATTCACGTATCTTTAGGGCAGTCTAAGAAAGACTGATCTAAAAAGCTTTCCAACGGGACCTAGAAGCTATTCTGAATAGAAAAATGCTACCAAAACTTTTGGCAAAACACTCAAATAACCCTATAAAGTGATAATAAGTCCATTCTTTATAAGCTAAATAAGAATATATTTGAACATGTCTGGATAGACATAAAAAATTCAGTAGCATAAATCAGGCACCAACTTATTAATGAATGACAGTATTTAACAAAGAAGCCAACCAACATAGATTGAAAACATGCAATAGCCCAGAACAGATTCAAACTAAACATTCAGCAAAAAATTTAAGATGGTCAACCTAGGCCCAATTAAAATATCTTTTGGGGTCAGAAAGTCCTAAGTGTTTTAATGAATAGGGGAAAACTTCTGAACTAGGATAAAGGCTCTAAGAAAACAAGGGCCCTGCAAGAGCTGAAAATAAACAGAGGATGTGATGTGGAACACTGGAAAAGGAGACTATATCACCAAGAAAATCTTATTATTGTTTTTTTTTAAACTTAGCTGGAGATTACAAAGTCTATCTATAACTGATGAGGAAACAGCAGGAAGTCTAAAGAATTATTACAGTTAGCTACAAAAACAGAAAAGAAATACTTTAGCCATATATTTTAACCAAGAAAACAGAAAATAGAATTTTTTTTCTCATCAAAAAAATGAGACAATATGGTGCATAAGTGAAGTGTTAGGAAATACTTTTTAATGTGGTTGACAATTTACATATGTAAAAGGGACTGAACCCTAGATAATTCTTGTTTCTTAAAAAGAAAAGCAAGTAGGGTTGGAACACTGAATAAAAGCAGAAGAAAGGACGCAAACTGAATAAATATGGAATGAATATCAGTAGGTTATTATTTTCTCTTTTTAATTTTGTTGAAGTATATTTGAAACAGGTTAGGTGTATTTTCCAGCAAATGTCCTATCATCATGCAATTATAAAACGAGTCCTCCCTAGAACTGTATTTATATACAAAAGGTAAGTAATGTGACCACACAACAAAACTTTATAGTAAGTAATAGTTTAACAGATTTAAAATGAATAAAGCTGATCTGTTTCTTTTCCATAGTAAATTTATTTATAGACTTTATTCAATTTGACTTAACTCTGGGGTAATCTTATAGCTCAGTGGTAAAGAATCCACCTGCAATGCAGGAGACCCATGTTCTTCAGAGCAATGATTATGTTACTGCTGATGTTCCTCCACAGCAATTAACATAGTGTTCTACAGAGACAGCTGACCCTTGAACAACAATGGGTTTAAAGTGTATGCACGCATACTTAGTTGCTCCAGTTGTGTACAACTCTGTGTGACTCTATCGACTGTAGCCTGCCAGGCTCCTCTGTCCATGGGGTTCTCCAGGCAAGAATACTGGAGTGGGTTGCCATGCCCTTCTTCAGGGGATCTTCCAGAGCCAGGCGTCAAACGTGTGTCTCTTCAGTTCAGTTCAGCTCAGTCACTCAGTCGTGTCCGACTCTTTGTGACTCCATGAACCACAGCACACCAGGCCTCCCTGTCCATCACCAACTCGTGGAGTTTACCCAAACTCATGTCTATTGAGTCAGTGATGCCATCAAACCATCTCATCCTCTGTCGTCCCCTTCTCCTCTTGCCTTAAGTTTTTCCCAACATCAGGGTCTTTTCAAATGAGTCAGCTCTTTGCATCAGGTGGCCAAAGTATTGGAGTTTCAGCTTCAACATCAGTCTTTCCAGTGAACACCCAGGACTGATCTCCTTTAGGATGGACTGGTTGGATCTCCTTGCAGTCCAAGGGACTCTCCAGAGTCCAAACTCTCAAGAGTTCAAAAGCATCAATGCTTCGGCACTCAGCTTTCTTTATAGTTCAACTCTCACATCCATACATGACTACTGGAAAAACCATTGCCTTGACTAGATGGACCTTTGTTGGCAAAGTAATGTCTCTGCTTTTGAATATGCTGTCTAGGTTGGTCATAACTTTCCTTCCAAGGAGTAAGCGTCTTTTAATTTCATGGCTGCAATCACCATGTGCAGTGATTTTGGAGCCCAGAAAAATAAAGTCAGCCACTGTTTCCCCATCTATTTACCCTGAAGTGATGGGACCAGATGTCATGATCTTAGTTTTCTGAATGTTGAGTTTTAAGCCAACTTGATCACTCTCCTCTTTCACTTTCATCAAGAGGCTTTTGAGTTCCTCTTCACTTTCTGCCATAAGGGTGGTATCATCTGCATATCTGAAGTTATTGATATTTCTCCCGGCAATCTTGATTCCAGCTTGTGCTTCATCCAGCCCAGTGTTTCTCATGATGTACTCTGCATATAAGTTAAATAAGCAGGGCGACAATATACAGCCTTGACGTGCTCCTTTCCCTATTTGGAACAGTCTGTTTTTCCACGTCCAGTTCTAACTGTTGCTTCCTGACCTGCATACAGATTTCTCAAGAAGGAGGTCAGGTGGTCTGGTATTCCCATCTCTTTCAGAATTTTCCACAGTTCATTGTGATCCACACAGTCAAAACTTTTGGCATAGTCAATAAAGCAGAAATAGATGTTTTTCTGGATCTCTCACGCTTTTTCGATGATCCAGCAGATGTTGGTAATTTGATCTCTGGTTCCTCTGCCTTTTCTAAAACCAGCTTGAACATCTGGAAGTTCACGATTATGTACTGTTGAAGCCTGGCTTGGAGAATTTTGAGCATTACTTTACTAGCATGTGAGATGAGTGCAATTGTGCGGTAGTTTGAGCATTCTTTGGCACTGCCTTTCTTTGGGATTGGAATGCAATCCTTTTCCAGTCCTTTGCCACTGCTGAGTTTTCCAAATTTGCTAGCATAGTGAGTACAGCACTTTCACAGCATCATCTTTTAGGATTTGAAATAGCTCAACTGGAATTCCATCACCTCCACTAGCTTTGCATTCCAGGATGTCTGGCTCTAGGTGAGTGATCACACCATCGTGATTACCTGGGTCGTGAAGATCTTTTTTGTACAGTTCTTCTGTGTATTCTTGCCACCTCTCTTAATATCTTCTGCTTCTGTTAGGTCCCTACCATTTATGTCCTTTATCGAGCCCATCTTTGCATGAAATGTTCCCTTGGTATCTCTAATTTTCTTGAAGACATCTCTAGTCTTTCCTATTTTATTGTTTTCCTCTATTTCTTTGCATTGATGATTAAGGAAGGCTTTCTTATCTCTCCTTGCTATTCTTCAGCACTCTGCATTCAAATGGGTGTATCTTTCCTTTTCTCCTTTGCTTTCTGCTTCTCTTCTTTTCACGGCTATTTGTAAGGCCTCCTCAGACAGCCATTTTGGTTTTTGCATTTCTTCTTCTTGGGGATGGTCTTGATCCCTGTCTCCTGTACAATGTCACAAACCTCCGTCCATAGTTCATCAGGCACTCTGTCTATCAGATCTAGTCTCTTACATCTCCTGCACTGGCAGGCAGGTTCTTTGCCACTAGCGCCACCTGGTTGCATCCACTTAATATGTTGGCTTTTCTTCAGTAAGGACATACTACACTACCACATGATATGCTGTTGGCTGAACCTGAAAACACAGATGCACAGGATGCCCAACTTTACAGTTATACTCGGACTTTTGACTGCTGGTGTCCCCAATGCCCTTGCTGTTCAAGGGTCAACCGTAATTACCTTTCAATATATTTTTCACTGGTACATGGGCTAAAATGCCTAGTACAACTAGGAAAATCAGCAGTAGCTGAACAGATGTGTAATATATTCTTTTAACATAAAGACAGCATCTTGTAGATGGGATATATTCATTTATATGGTTATAGGCAAAACTCTTACTATTATCGAATTTTGCTGAGTTTTTTACTTTGCTTTTTTAACTCAGAAATCTTTCAAAATTGAAAGACTTTTTTTTTTTCTAACAATGCTAAAATCAAGCTTTCTTCTTTTTGTTTCATATATTTCATATATATTTTACATATTAAGATTGCCTGATTAAAAAAACCTCTATTATAGTACTGAAAATTGAGGTATAGTAATATTCTGAATTCATTTACAAAAACCATAAGATGAAAATACTTGCAACCAGAAATCACTGATGACAAGTAAGGTGGTGAGGTCTTTAAGAGGATAAATACTTCTTTTCAGTCGCAAAAGATTTAGGGCCATCATCTTGGTGCCAACACTCTACTAAGATAACAGCCAGACATGTTGGGTCCATCAGGTTTTTAGTGGCCAGCAACAGGTATTTGTTATGAGTTGAAATCCTGTTCACAGTGCTAAGAACTATGAAAGCAGGAGACTGGAATAATTATGGATACTTCACACCAAAAAACAGAAACACTGATGTGAAAAGACACATGCACCTCAAAGTTCTCAGCCGCACTATTTACAACATCAAGACGTGGAAGCAACCCAAGTGCCCGTCAACAAAAGATGTGGTACATACACATGATGAAATAATGCTCAGTGATAAAAAATGAAATACTGCCATTTGCATCAATGTGGACTGGCCTATAGAATATGATGCCTAGTCTAAGCAGAATCTAAAAAACAATACAAATTAATCTATTACAAAACAAAAACAGACCCACAGACACAGAAAATAAACTTATAGTTACCAAAAGGGAGAGAGAAGGAGGAGAGAAAAATAGAAGTACGGGATTAACTGATACAAACTACTAAATATAAAATAGATAAGCAAAAAGGATTTGCTGTATAACACAGGGAATTATACCTGATATCTTATAACAACCTATAATGGAATATAATCTTTACAAAAAACCTGAATCACACCAGAAACTAATGAAATACTATAAATCAACTATACTTCAATAAAACAAACATACACTCAGAAAATAACAAGCATGGAGGATGTGGAGAAAATTGGAACCCTTGTGCAATGCTGGTGGGACTGTAAAATGATGCAGCTGCTATAGAAAACAGTATGGTAATCCCCCCCAAAATCAAGCATAGAATTAACACATGATCCAGCAATCACCCTTCCAGTTATATGCCCAAAAGAACTAGAAGCAGAAACTTGACACATTTTTGTATACCCAGGTTCACAGCAGCATTATTCACAATAGAGTCCACTGATGGATTAATGGATAAACAACATGCAGCTATACATACAATGAAATATTATTCAGACTTCAGACACATGCTACAACAGAGATAAATCCTGAAGATGTTACGACATTATGCCAAGTGAAGTGAGCCAGTCACTTCACTTATATTATTTGTAACAAAAGGACAAATAATGCATGATTCCACTTACATGGAATACAGAATACCCTTACATAGAGTACAGAAAAACTCAAAGACATAGAAAATAGAATGGCAACTGCCAGGGGCTAGGGATGGGGGAATGGGAGTGTTATCAATATAAGTGGATTTTTAAAGGTTGATTTTATAAATGGTAGGATCTGACAAATACTTCATTCATTCCTCTTCTTCCAGAACTACCCACAAGTTGAATGGCTCTAAAGCTCTTCTCGGTTACAAGACCCCTTGTCAACTGCCCCACTATCATAACATAAGTGGTGTGGGAGGAAGTTCGAGGGAACAGAGCCAGGATAACTCACTCAAGTTACTAGGTGAGTTACACACAGGGCAGAGAAAAAGACTGCAGCTCTAAAATGGTTTCTCGTTTTGCTGTTTTTTTTCCTGGAGAATATAAATACATAAAATAGTCATTTTAAGCTTTTGAGTCTATGGTTTTTTATTTCCACAACAAATTTCACTAACTATCATTCTAGCCTACATATGCCTAATTTTGAAAACATTTTCTATCCACAAATCACTGGCAGTGTTGTCTTCAGACATTCCATCTCACCTGTCTCCTCAGATGATTAATTCTGGCCTCATGTCTTCTGGCCTCTCTGGGCCATTTACTGACTCTTCCAGGTGGGAAGATCCCCTGGAGAAGGCAATGGCAGCCCACTCCAGTACTCTTGCCTGGAAAATCCCATGGACTGAGGAGCCCGGTAGGCTGCAGTTCATGGGGTCGCAGAGTCAGACACGACTGAGCGACGTCAGTTTCAAGTTTCCAGCGTTTCAGCTGCTGCTTCCCTGCCTCCAGTGCTGGTTCTACCTCTTACCGCAGAAGAGGCAGCACCGCTGTGGTAACTAGTCTTCTGCACTTTCTTTCTTCAGACCTAACTGGGGAACACATGCAATCCCATGGGTTCATCTATCATTTCCTCTTTGATGACATGAACCATCCTTTTCTGAGCTAATCTCATAATTAGTAGTAGTATAACCACTCCATAATTTCAGCTCTTTATCTGCCATCTCTCAAAACTGTGTCAATGACTGTTCCCACATTAATTCCCACGAAACATAGGAGTCATTTGTTCATTTTCTTCCTGAAAAACATAGAATGATTCCTACACAATACTGAAATCAGACTTTTAGTTCCTCCCACAAACCAGATCAATCACATTAACCCCAAAGCTTTTCTCCTTCTTTGATTTCCATAGTATCTATTATATGTTAGACTCTCCTCAACAGTCACCACCAGAAGAAACTCTGGCAGGGCACTGTACATTCTGTTGCAAGGCTAAGAGTTTACATATACAAGTATTTTCCGCCTATCAAGATAGCAACTTTCCTAAAAGGGAAACTGTATCTTAAGTCTCTTTTATGTTCTACAAATGTTATTTGGCATAGATTTAGAAATTTTTATAAAGAATCATTTAAACTAACCAGAACTAAAACAGGTATGAAAGGAAGGAAAGAGAAGGAAAATTCAATTGAAAAGGCAGAAAAGTAGATCAAGAAGTAAACGCTGAGGCAACTTGGGGCCCTGGCCAGCTACAAAAATCGAAAAAGCTACTTAATAACAACTGTTAAAAGTACTATTTATTTAATATTTGCTAGGCTTAATTTCTCATCTTTTCTTACCTAATGGTAAGATAGTATTTAAAACACATGTATACCTGTGGCGGATTCATTTTGATATTTGGCAAAACTAATACAGTTATGTAAAGTTTAAAAATAAAATAAAATTTAAAAAAAAAAAAAAAACTTCAGGGAGTCCTTATAACCCAAATTCTTGCCTGAGAAAACTGGATATTACATAATATTACAAAGTTAAAATTTCATCTGAGATGGATTTCATTGTTAATTAGGGGTAATTTATTTTTTAAAATTATATATATTTTATTTTTGTAATATATGGATATGTATATACATGGATGGTTTATAGTTCACTAAAACAAGTCACATTATTCACACTGGGCATGTTTATAGGGAAATGCAATATTTAAAGAAAAAATTTATATCTGAGTGAGAACAAAAATGTTTTTATAACAAATAAAAAAATTAATTTTTACTGTAACATTATAGTATCTTTGAGTAAATACGTTTACCTTATAGAAAAAATTGCTATAATCCTTAATATATGGTAGGTTGCTTACTGGCAGGAATTTATAAAACAATGCTTAAACTGATTCATTAAAACTGAACAAAATGGTTGATTTAAAAAAACCTAAAAACAGTTAAGACTAAAACAATGCTGACAAAGAAAATCAGAAGATGGGAAATACCAGGTTAGATCTTGCAGTGTAGTATACTTCTTCTGAACTGTCCAAAAAACCATCACTGTCGGGCTGTTCAGCAGAGACCAAAAAACCCAAGTTATTTACACTCAGACTAAAAGCCACAAATTCACAAAGGGAGACTTTCACAAGGGAAGTCAGTCAGTCCTGTTAACATCATTTTATTAAGGTAAATGCAAAGTCAAATCCAATTAAGCAGCTTCTAAAAAAGCAGCGGTGCAACAACTTTGCTATATAATACAGTTACTAAATTAGTACAGAACTTAAATGCATGCAATGCTAACTTAAAAAGAGAAGCAGAAAATAACAACTGGCATTTATAAACATCAAGATTTACCTTCTCCATCCTCTCCATAAAGGTCAGGCTGAAGTACTATAACATGATCATGTTAAGAATTTTTCTTTTAACATTCTTAACATGTTAAGAATTTTTCTTCCATGCTGGTATACTGAGAGCAACTCTTTAGATTAAAAGCTAAAGACTCTCTTTGTATGCCATTAGTCAGGTGGATTAAAATAAGCATTAAATTTAAGAAGAAAGTTCCCACTTCAGTTCTGAGTATTCATTAAGTTACTTTCTTCTCATTATTAAGCAAGAAAGGGAAAAAAAAAATGAAACATACAATCTGGAACTTTGGTTAAGTAATTTCATTAAGATTGATTTTGTTTTTTAAGTCTCATTTTTTATTCCTCTGTAGACTATTAACATCTCAAATGTTTGCACAGCATTTTGCTTCCGAGATTGCACTTAATATTTTATCATATATCTGGAAAGCAGTATATAAAAAATTAACAAAAAAGAATCATGAAAAGAACATTTTAGCAATCTTTAAATAAATGATAAACTTAATCTGCTATGTACACCTAGTCTCTCCTGAATTTCAGTTACTCCAAGGAGACTGGATTCTACCTTGATGTTTAGAAAAGTGGCTGACACTCTTAAAAAGTTGCCCATAAACTTAATGAGAAGACATATTAATACTATCACTGGTCCAAAATTCTAGTTTAAGACTGTGGCATTTATCCTAATAAATATATCTGCAAAAAGCCCCTCAAAAATTGCAAAGCAAAAATGAAAAAAGAAAAAAAAATCATTAAAGACATTTAAACAGAGAATGGTACAAACTAAGTTTCTCCTAAAGTAATTTTGAAAATATTTAATCTCAGCAACACAGATTTATTTATTTTGAATTTTAGAATTACTTACCTTTTTATTTCCCCAAAGGCTTAGAAAATTTTACTAACTAGCTTTTGTAGTCAGTGCCAACAAATCAGAAAGACTAATTAAAACATTTATTTTCAGTGTTAAGATTCCAAGATTACACTACTTACAAGTTCATGATGTGGTTCTGTCTCCTTCCTTAAGGGTGGATCAAATTTTACTTGGCCAACTAAAAAAGATAAAAAGTAAAGCTGTGATCTGTTTCAACATTCTTAACAATAATTTAAAAAGTTACTCCATAGCAAAACACATTTAATCCCATCATCTCTTATAGACTGATTAACACCCAAAGATTTAAATAAACAATCTGTTAGCTGGAAGAAACCTAAGAAAGTCTAAGCTGTTAAAGCTTAATCTAATAACCCAAAGATGATTAGCAAAATTATGTCAGGATCTAACTTGCTACTTCATTGTGACCCAGCATTAAATACAGACAATCTTAACTTAGGACTTTATAGACAGACAGCAATTCAGGCAGAGTATTTCTGAAAGCCAGCCTGCAAGGTGGTCTCTGATAAGTCCTGCCTCCTGACCTTCATAAACTTATGTAGTCCCTTCCTACATCCTGGGGTGGCCTATGTGATAAGAAGATGGCACAGTGGTAGCATACAGCTTCTGAGATAAGGCTTCTGTCCTGGGTGCTCTCTCTACTGGATCACTTGGCTCTGGAGGAAGTCATGTTGAACAGCACTATGGAGAGGCTACACTGCAAGGAACTGAAGTCCTGGGCTAACAATATGTGAGTAACCCTGAGAGCAAATGTTCCACCCTGGTCAAGCCTTTGGGAAACTGCAGCCCCTGATGACACTCTGATTGTAGCTTCAAGACAGACCCTGAGCGAGAACCACCCAGCCAAGCTGTCCTGGATCCCTGAATACGTATGAGATAATAAATGTTTATTGCTTTAAGTTGCTACATTTTAGGGGTAATCTGTTAAACAACGATAAATAACTAGCACACCTCTACAGCGAAAGTACCACCGAAATATGAGAGCCGACATGAACTGACTATACTACATTCACCTTTCCCCCTGCTCTTCTAATTTAATGAATGACTCACTACCTTTATCTTTAATTTCTGTATCTCATTGTCATTATCTGCTTTTATAACCTGGTACAGCATTCAAGACCACCGAGATAAAAGCAGGGGCACAAATATAAAACATGAAAAAGAAGCAAAACAGAGAGTCACAGATATTACAGCTCAACTAGTAAGAGCCTGAGTTTCAGCCAAAACAACAATTCTCAATCAAGGCAGGGGAACGAGTGAGATTTCAAAGCACACTTATTTTGTAACTGTTTTGATTTTAGCTTAGTATGTATGATTACTGTGAATGTTAACAACAATGAAAGGAGATCATGAGATTTGAATATTTAGCAATAGGAAGCACAAATAAAGAAAGTTGAGAAACGGCCCTACAAAACACACAGTTGTAATGTGAAGTATGTATATGCTTTATAGCTGTTATGAACTAGATATCTAATTCTGGCTCTTGGAGATAAGCAGGCTCTTCAATAATGGGTTCCTCATGCCTGTTCACATATGATCACAAATCAAAGATTACAAAATAGTTTTTAGTAAGATATTAAAACATGTATATACATACATACACATATATATACACATACATATATATATATATGTATCTCACCTTGATAGAGGCCTACTGAACAACTCTCACCTATACCTGTCACCAAATAGCATAATAAAGTTACACGAGGACAGTTCCATGCATTATCTGCCTTGTTATTGTCACATATGAAATGCCTGCTTTCATTGGACCACATAATTACTGAGCACAGGGGCACAGTGATGCTTTCTTTTAATTAATTAATTAATTTTAATTGGAGGCTATTTATAATATTGTGGTGGTTTTTGCCAAACATTGACATCAATCAGCCATAGGTGCACATGTGTTCCCCATCCTGAACCCCTCTCCCACCTCCCTCCTCATCGCATCCCTCAGGGTCATCCCAGTGCACCAGCCCTGAGCCTGTCTCATGTATCGAACCTGGACTGGTGATCTATTTCACATATGATAACACACGTTTCAATGCTATTCTCTCAAATCATCCCACCCTCACCTTCTCTCAGAGGGGCCAAATGTCTGTCTTTACATCTGTGTCTCTTTTGCTGTCTCACATATAGGGTCATCGTTACCATCTTTCCAAGTTCCATATGTATGTGTTAACATACTGTATTTGTGTTTTCTTTCTGACTTACTTCACTCTGTATAATAGGCTCCAGTTTCATCCACCTCATTAGAACTGATTCAAATGCATTCTTTTTAATAGCTGAGTAATATTCCATTGTGTATATGTACCACAGCTTTCTTATCCATTCATCTGCTGATGGACATCTAGGTTGCTTCCATGTCTTGGCTATTATAAACAGTGCTGTAATGAACACTGGGGTACATGTGTCTCTTTCAATTCTGGGTTCCTCGGTGTGTATGCCCAGCAGTGGGATTGCTGGGTCATATGGCAGTTCTATTTCCAGTTTTTTAAGGAATCTCCACACTGTTCTCCAAAGTGGCTGTACTAGTTTGCATTCCCACCAACAGTGTAAGAGGGTTCCCTTTTCTCCACACCCTCTCCAGCATTTATTGCTTGTAGACCTTTGGATCGCAGCCATTCTGACTGGTGTGAAATGGTACCTCATAGTGGTTTTGATTTGCTTTTCTCTGATAATGAGTGATGTTGAGCATCTTTTCATGTGTTTGTTAGCCATCTGTATGTCTTCTTTGGAGAAATTTCTGTTCAGTTCTTTGGCCCATTTTTTGATTGGGTCGTTTTTTTTTCTGGAATTGAGGTGCAGGAGCTGCTTGTATATTTTTGAGATTAATTCTTTGTCAGTTGCTTCGTTTGCTATTATTTTTTCCCATTCTGAAGGCTGTTTTTTCACCTTGCTTATAGTCTCCTTTGTTGTGCAAAAACTTTTAAGTTTAATTAGGTCCCATTTGTTTATTTTTTCTTTTATTTCCAATATTCTGGGAGGTGGGTCATAGAGGATCCTGCTGTGATTTATGTCAGAGAGTGTTTTGCCTATATTTTCCTCTAGGAGTTTTATAGTTTCTGGTCTTACATTTATGTCTTTAATCCATTTTGAGTTTATTTTTGTGTATGGTGTTAGAAAGTGATCTAGTTTCATTCTTTTACAAGTGGTTGACCAGTTTTCCCAGCACCACTTGTTAAAGAGATTGTCTTTTCTCCATTGCATATTCTTGCCTCCTTTGTCAAAGATAAGGTGCATGGATTTAAGTGATGCTGTCTTAAGACTAACTTTCATAACAAGGACAGAACCCCAACTGTCACAGGTATTCACCACCCTTATACTCTGTGGGAATGCATTCCCAGAAAGAGTCACAAAGTCCCTCTGGAGATTCACTCTTCACGCCTTACATTGGTGTCACTCTTCTGTTCTCTGCAACTTCCCTAAAGTTATGACAGTTTCTGCCACAGGACCTTCCAGCTTCTGTTCAAATAACTGCTGGACAATCACCCCGGGCTGCAGTGCTATTTATGATGTTCTTAATAATGTTGAAGATTCCTACTTATCTGTAACCGTCTATTGGTCTTGATCTCTGTTTCTGCTACTATCTCCTTGAACATATGTCAAGTTACAAACCATAAATTTATGTTTTACTATCCAGATGAAAGGGCTTCCCTGGTGGCTCAGTGGTAAAGAATCTGCGTACAACACAGGGGATCCGGGTTCAATCCCTGCGTTGGGAAGGTCCCCTGGAAGAGAGCATGGCAATCCACTCTAGTACTCTTGCTTAGAGAATTCCATGGACAGAGGAGCCTGGTGGACTGCAATCCATAGGGTCATACAGAATCGGACACAACTGAACTGACTAAGCAGCAGCATCCAGATGAAAACTCCCTCTTAGTTCTCTGAAACAGCTCTGACATGATCACTTGCTGACCCATCACTACTATTAGGGTCAAAACTGATCCTACCATGGTAGACAAGAAGAGCCCCAGAATTACTTCCTCTCAAAGCAAGTCTTTGCTTACCATATTCAACTGAAGGCAAAAAGGTCTTTCTAAAAGGGAAAGAGTAATAACTTTTCTGCAAGTGAGTCAGTTTTTACATATATTGCCTTAACATCATTTAGCTTAATAAACAGAAAACCTCAGTTACATGAAGAGACATCATGTAATTGTAAACAGAAAACATTATTAAAGGAACAAAGATATACGACTACTAAAATAAGTTTTCAAAGCCTGTCTTTATCGTCAATAGCACGACTGCCTATACTTTATAACATCTCATATAAAATCATAAAACATCCTAAGAAAGCATATACTAGAACATTGTACAAGATTTTAAAGGCTCAAATATCAAACCCACAAGTTGTAAGAAGTGGTGATTTTAATCCCATTGCTACCTCAACATACTGGAGGGACATGACACTTTTCTTACTGGTAAATGGTGAGAAAATGTCCATCACGTATCACCTGCTCCCACCAAAAATGGGGCATATCAGTATCTCAGAAAAACTAGGGTAACAGTATTTAGCTAAATAGAATATATGCATATGTAGTTAGGAGCGGATAATCACTGATACAAACTATTAAAGAAGGACCCAGAGGTAACTGCACTTTGCAATAAAGGGCCTGACAATACAACTTAAAAATATAACTGGATAACATAATAGAAAGTACTTCAGATTTTCAATACTACTGAACACATAAGGTTTTCTGAATCAACTACAAAGGCATCTCTAATCACCTTTTGTATTATTAAAGAAATGACAAAGACATATTGTAACTACTTTCACATATTAAAAAATAATGGAGGACTTCTCTGGTGGTCCAATAGTTAAGAATCCACCTGTCATACAGAGGATATGGGTTCGATCCCTGGCCTGGAAAGATTCCACATGCCACCAAGCAACTAAGTCCTTGCACCACAACTACTGAGCCGGCATGCTCTGGAACCCGTGCTCTGCAACAAGAGAAGTCACTGCAATGAGATGCCCACGTACTACAACTGGAGGAGCCCCCACTTGCCACCAACTAGAGAAACCCCACACGCAGCAACGAAGACCCAGCACAGTCAAAAATAAAATAAACGCATTTTTTAGAGTTTAAAAAATAACGGGGAGCTTTCCTAGCGGTCCAGTGGTTTAGAATCCACTTTGCAATGAAGGGGACGTGGATTCCATCCCTGGTCCGGGAATATCCCACATGCTGCGGGTCAACTAAGCCCGTGTGACACAACAAAGACCCAGCAGAGCCAAAGTAAAATAGTAATAATAAATAAAATAAATAAAAATAACAGTTTTTTTTTTTTTTTTTTAATGGGGAATGCTTGCATGCTAAAGTTGTCATTTTTAGAAAAACACTTTTGAGGAGAAATTAGCAAATTTAAACCACGTGGCTTCAGTGGGAGCTATAAAGGTAATTTAACATGGTCACAAAACTGACTATAGGCAAAGTATTAATCCCAGTCCTGGGCTTTTTGCCAAGTAGATTGTGCTTATCTTTCAAGAATTTCCATCTTATACGAGCATTTCTACGTAGCACCAGCACCAAAATCTGCCAAGAACTTAATACACAGTGTAAGGTGCAGCCACCATTCCAAAGGACAGTTCACAAAGGACTTTCAGGGTGAAGGTCACACACGTGTGCCGAGGTGTTTCTGTGGAGCCAAAGACCTCTGGGCTGGAGGCTGAGAGATCTCGGGCTTGTTATTAATCAGTTGTATGACTCCACCCGACAGGTAGATCTATTCATCTTTGCATTTCTTTTTTATTTTCTATTAAATGGTGATAGTGTCTGTCCCTACTTGCCTTACTTAGCTTTTAAGTTTGCAGCCCTCTCTTCTTCTGGACCATCAGCTTCTTTGTAACCTGGGAGCTTGTCAGAAGCAGAGAACCTCAGATTTCACCTCAGAACTACTGAATCAGAAAGGGCATTTTTGCAAGCTCTCTAGGCAAGTGCTACCAAAAAGGAAGTTTAGGGAGCGCTGCCTTGATTCCTTCTATCCTGCCTACTCTAGGAATTTTATTCCTCTTCCCAAACAATAACACAAATACACATCCCCAGCCACCACCAGAAAGCTCCCAGGAGCAAGAAAACAAAATTCTTACTGTCTTAATTAAATTCTACCTTTCAAAGCATCGAAAACATAAAAACTATTTGGAAGAAAATGGAGCAAAAATAATGGCAACTAAATTACAACTTGAAATCTTATTTTTCATTGTTAAATTACAAACTCTATACAATATATACTTACAGTTTATCTCCGAGCGTGTTTTTTCCTCTCTCACATTTCTACTTGTTGAGTGAATCCTATGTGGGACAGCAACAAGAGGCTAGGAAAGAACAAAGTCAAGGACAAGTCACTGTCTTGTCCACAGAATTACCTACATATGAAAGAAAGCTCTCACTTTACATAAAAATGGGAACAAAATACAACTTTATTATTAGTATTTTTAAATGGCAACCACAAACTTAAAACTCTTTTCTCTTCAAATTGGGAGCTAAAGATTAGGGATAAACATTATCCACAGCAGGTTCCCAGTGAGTTTTCTTATGAAAGTGTTAGTTGCTCAGTTGTGTGCAACTCTTTGAGGTCCCATGGACTGTAGCCTGCCAGGCTCCTCTGTCCATGGGATTCTACAGGCAAGAATACTGGAGTGGATAGCCGTCTCTTTCCCAGGTGATCTTCCCGACACAGGGATTGAACTCAGGTCTCAGGCATTGCAGGCATATTCTTGTAAGTGAATATAGGAGTGTTCTTATGAGTTGAACATAAATAAATATTAAAAAATGAATATTTTGACAATACAATAGGTGTTCAAAGGCTGCAGCAAGCTTTCCCTGCTTCAGAGGAGAAAACTGTAATTAAAAAAAAATCTGCCTCAACTTCTTATATCAAGGATAAAATAAATGAAATGAAATAATGCTAAAGGCATTAATGATTTATGGTCTTCTTACCTAGTAAACACAACATTTCCCCCACCTTAATGTTTTTTCTTATAGAAGCAGCACTTTATTTTCTTTCCTTTTACTTTATTAAAATCTCTCTATGTGTACTGCCACATTCAGAGAGCGGTATCCTGGCGGGAGGGGAAGTGGGGGTGAGTTCTTCTTACTGTTAATACTAACACATGGACATTCTCCAATCTTTATGGAGTAAAAATGGCTCTATCTGAAAAGCTTCTGCAACTTCATTCTATATACTCTATGCCAGCATCTATTTCACGTGCCAAATAGGTTTTTCTCCCTGTGTGTGAAACATTATCTTTGAAGTTATTAGCTGTGAAGAAGATATACTCATATATCTATCTTTTTGGAAAATGTAATTTGTAAACACTTGAGCTCCAATTCTTAAGACTCTATAAGGTAAATCAAGAACAGGACCCAGGTTAACTATTCTCAGTGTAGACATCTCTCAGGAAATAAAGATATATGAATCTGAGAGACCCAAATATTAAAACACCAGTGGGTAATAAAACAGAAGCAAAAATAACTTTAAAAAGTAAGTATTTAAACTTCAAACATACACAGTGAGTTGTAGTTTACAAAGTGCTTTCATATACCTTAGCCCATTCTGTTCTCAAACTTGTGAAACAAATCTTTATCTTCATTTTATAGATGAGGACATTCAGCTAGTTAGCTGCAGAATGAGAAAAACCCTGGACTTTTGAAAACAATATTTGGAACAAAAACAAGCAAAAATAGGTATCACGTTAGATTAGTAACACATACTGCTATTATCAGTGAACATGGATGAAATCCGCCCTTTCTATGAGAATCGTTTTACTTTCCCAGCTTCAAAGGTATAAAGTTATTAAATCTTACAATGTTGTGCCTAGTAAATGGGTTAACATATAGAAGAAAATACTATCAAGTAAAAACCAGAATCACAATTACTTCAATGTGCAGTACTTCTAAAACAGAAATTACACGGGAACCGTACAGGAAAAGTGGACTTTCTTCCATTGTGAATAATGTATAATAAAGAAAAACTAAAGACTGAAGTAGAACTAGTACACATGCTAAATATTTTCAAGAGATTTCAGTTTCCACAATATATATATAGTATCAGCAACTGCTGAAATACTAAGCACATTCAAATACTTAGCAATTACAAATCATTTGCATATAATAAGACTGTTGGATATTACCTTTTATGCATAACATACACTGTAGTATATATGTATAAATTATTATAAATTTCTCTGGGGAAAGTATGATCAAAAAGAAAAATAAAAAGATCTTAAACTGTGGTCAAAAGAAAAGCTACCCCCATCCTTAACCTATAATTTTAATACCAGTAACACAGTCTTGATAAGCAGAAATTTATTTCTCTGCCATATGAGAAAATCTCAGAGGAGTCTTTATTCTACAGCTTGCTTCTACATTTGGTTTATTATTTCTCCACTTTAAACACATTTTAAAGGACTTTATAATCCAGCACAAATAAACAGAATGAAGTGAGGGACAACAGCGCAGCATCTACTGCACAGCATCTAATGCACTGAAGGAGTACAGGCAGTCCATGTGCTGAATCTTGATACACATGAATTTCAGTTACTATCATATAGTTAAATTATACTAGTCCTCTATAACATGATTCAAATTTTAGTCACTAATATATTAATTGTATATTATGAATTATTAATTATATGTTATTCAGTATATTAGTATCTTATCAACATTCAGTATATTGATTGTAATTGCATAAGACAGAAACTTCACTGTGAGCTCTTCAGTCCACAGATGACTATAGATTTATGTGTGTGTTAGTCACAGTCGTGTCCAGCTCTTTGTGACCCCATGGACTGTAGCCCACCAGGGTCCTCTATACATGGGATTCTCCACGCAAGAATACTCGAGTGGGTTGTCATTTCCTTCTCTAGGGGATCGCTCTTCCTGACCCAGAGATTGAACCTGGGCCTCCCGCACTGCAAGCAGACTATTTACTGACTGAGCCACCAGGCAAGACGACTTATAGTCTACTTATAATAACATATGTACATCATGATCAGTGGCTAATCACATCACTACTTTCAAAGTACATCTGTGACTGATGCCTGAGCATCTGTTATTCAATTCATGCACAGGCAGCAAAGTGTATAGCTGTGTTGTTTCCCTGTCTCCCAGGGATAATATACTCATGTGACATTTTTACAAAAACTTGTTAACTGAAAGAAGGAATTAGCCAACAAAGATAAAACTGCTGCAAAGAAATAGAAAGTGATCACTCTGGATTAATGCTGGAAATGAAATTACAAGATAAAACAGACGACAGTGAGAATGCTGACATTGCTGCTGTTCAAGAGACTGCAGACATACAGCCATGGTAACTTAGTGAGGATGAAGCTGATGCAAGTGAAGAAAGAAGTTCTGATAAAAAGGATGAAGATGCCCTAGAACAAGGGGCACCAGCAAAAAACTGCACATCACAGGAATATGGAGATTATTTCATACATTCAAAGTTCAAAGGATAAAATGCTAGAGGTGCTCTGAATGTAGGAAAATGACATTCACCAAAGCATAAAAATAACCTGCTCTGTGTCATGAAGTTAAATGACAAGAAGAAGGCAGACACCGTGCAATCTACTTAATAAATAGACTACTTGATAGTGAAATAATCCACCGAAGTAGTTTTTTATTTAAACAAAGAAAAGAAATAATTCTCTTAGGTTATAATATATCACAGTGTACTAAATATTAGTTGTACTATTTTTCATTTACATTTAAAATGGACAGTAAGAGAGATTTTAATCTTCTGACAAAAATTTTTTAAGATCACAAAACAATTATAATTTTCCTTATGGACAATTTAGATTGCTTTGCAGGATTTCAGCTCACTTGATCATTTTTACAGTCCTTTACTACCATCCAAATCAAGGCAACACCTATATATTAAATTAAAGAAGAATTTATAAAGCAAAACAACAAAACCCAATTTCTCCCTAGTATAAAGTCAATAATATTTAATAATTTTTAAGTTTTTTAAATTTCCAAATGCCTTTCCAGACCTTTAAACAAAAGGACAGTGGCTTATTTACAGTTGTATAAATATAAGTTAGAACAGTGGTGAATTGATAGAAAGGTTCTCTGACCTAAGATAAGCTGAGACCATCTTTCTGACCACCAAGAGCCATAGTTTCTTCAGTATCATCACTGAAATTTACACCATTTAAAATACCTTCTAAAAGCCAATCAAGTTCAAGACTATCCACCTCAGCTACATACTCAGTAACAGAATTCTGACAGGTAACATATATGAGTTGATCTTTGGTGTCACAATTATTAGCTGAGTTAGGAATGCTAAATATGCAAACCAAAGTGAAAGCTTCCTTTTATATCTATTCTCCCATCACACTAGGGTTAATTAATTCTCTAATTACACTGGATAAACATAGCAGACAATTAGGGTATTAGTCACCAACAAAGTCAATCCTATACTTTCCACTAACCACTAATAACTCATCAAGTACTGTACATGGATTCTTACTACACTTGATCTTAGCCAAAAGGCCGAGAAGCGATTGTACATGGATTCTTTTGGAGAAGAAAACAGAACAGAAATTTTGTGTATATTCTAACACCTTGTATAGGTGGTTCCCGTTTGCGTTCTCTTTTACAATGGGTTATTTATTTGGCAACTTCATCTAAAATGACTACTTTAAAATAACTAGAGTAATTTCAAGAAGTGGATTAGATGATTCTGCCTTTACTATTGGACTTCCCTGCCTGCAATGCACCCTTTACCTTTAATATTTTCAGAAAACAGTCTTCCAAAGAAGGCAACAGAAAAAACTCAGCTCATGACTTCTCTAGGATAGGCAAAATCAAGGGGTATTTCTTCCCTCAAGAGTTTATTTAAATTAGACCCAGACCTTTAGCAAACTGATTCCAAGATGTATATACTTATATACACAAACATTACATATACCACTTGGTAAAAACGGTAAAAACAGTTCCTACCTCAGGATCATCATCATCAAAATCATGGTAAGTGGAATGATCTGGATTATTCACTTTATCCAACAGTTCGATTGCCAAAGACCGTGTCAAAGGCTGTGTGACAAATGGGTGCTATAAAAATAAAACAACATAGTACTTATTAGAAGTCTTGATTAAGTGACATCTTACCTCTTGAAAAAAAAGACATTTTTCAGGGCAAAAATAATACCTGCAGTAACTTTTCAGCAGTAGGTCTTTTCTTTGGATTTTTGGTAAGTGCCATTTTCACAAAATGATGAAAACTATTTGACCTAAGAAATTTTGAAAATCAGATTTTAAAATTTCAATTCTGTATTTTGCTCATGACTGTAAAAGTAAATAGCACAAAAATACTTACCACTTCATCTTATCCTTTAGTTTAGGAGGTTGAAAATTGCTTTTTGTCATTAGAAATAATGCTCTGAAAAATCAACAATTATTACACAGCATTTTAAGACTGCATACTTTAGTATAAAACATTAATTCTACTACTACTGTTCCCAAATAAGGTGAAGCAAAACTAAGAATGCTATTTGGTCACAACATGATAAATAGTACTGGGAGGGGGATGGGACCTCAATTTAAGCACAGCATTCTTCAGGTACGACGCACTGACCTCATCGGGTGTAAGTCAAACATAGGAGGCTGCAGCTCAGCAAGTTCTATGGCAGTGATCCCCACCGCCCAGAGATCACACAGCTGATTGTACCCCCCTTTCCTCTCAACAGCTGCGACTTCTGGAGCCATCCTGAAGGAAATATTCCAGAAAAGAAAAAACTGTTTACTGTATTTTAATCTTATTCCCACCAGACACATGGAACCATCACTGTGTAAGCTGAGGCCTACTTAGACCTTGACATCTGAAAAGTAAGTATGTAGTACTTAATGTGGCTCCCAAGATCGCGACATCTCATAAGATGAGACCGTTACATCTTGTAAGACCCTCCCCATCCCAAGCCCCTACTGGTTTCTCATCCATTACTTTGCTAAGTTAGCTATTTAGTATAAAGGTTTATAACAATTTACAAATGTAATAGAGCAACATGTACTAAATTTGTCCAAACCCCAATCTTTCTTCCTCTGTATATGCAAAATTCTATAGAGAAATAACATACTGTAATAAATAATTTATCATTTTAGCTCTTCCTTTTTATATCAATAACTGTCATCTGGTCTCTGACTGTTTTCACTTGACCAAAACTATTTACCAGGGCACCAAGAATCTTGATTTAGTACTTAACTAGTATTTACTATAAACTTAAATGGTGTGTGGAAAGTTATAAAAATGAGGGTCTGCTTTTTTTAAAGAAATGTATTTACTAAGAGGAAAGTTACCTAAATTCAGTAAATTTTTTGTTTCTTTCAACTTTATTGTAGCCTTATTCTATCTCTATAAATCTATATTTTATTAAATACACTGATTTTCAAATATAAAAAATTTCAAATCCTAAGCAGTAGTTCTGAAAATAACTACATGACATAAACACTTCAACTCTTACATATCAAAAGTATGATTTAAAAAAAAAGTATGATTTATCTAGGCAGCCTTACAAGAATGTTTATTTTCCCGGTATTATTTCAGGAAAGTCAAGGAAGTCAGTCAAGTTAACAAACAAACAATAAAACTCCTTCTAATTTTTTAAACCCTTGATCTTAAGATGGTTTTTAACTTTAAAGTAGCTCTTATGACTATGCAAATTATCATAAGAAAAGTGAATTTTTAAGGGTGACGGTTGTAACTTTATTGATGGCTGTGGAAATGCCCTATAGAGGATGAAGTGCACACAGGCGGCACCTTAACGAGCTCACAGGTGATGCTCCCTCTTCCTCTACAAAAATATGAGTGGCAGATTCCACCCTATGCACTTCTGCTCCTGCCAATTAGGCTGCATCCTTACCACAGCCAACTGAGTCATCTGTGAACCTGTTTGTTACATTTGTTATTATGAATATGTAATTTAATTAATTATAAAAACTAATTTATTATGAAGGTAAAAAGAATAAGTTGTCATGAAAATGAAAATGTATGCTTTAGAAAAGATTCTTGAAGACAAGTTTCTAAAGATGAAAAACCAAAAAAATCTGGCAAACCAGGCTAAGAACAGGACAGCTGTGAAAGATTAGGAAGGCTACAGACTACATGATTCCATTTGCATGACACTGGGGGAAAAGGCAAAACTATAGAGACAAAAATTAGAGCAGGTGCTGCCAGAGGCTAGAGATGGGCAAAAATAATTTATGAAAGGGAACAAAAGGAAACTTTCCTGGGCGATGGAAACCTATGTTTCACATTGTGGTGGCATTTTTCACAACCACAGAGTTTCTCAACATTCATAGAATCGTACACCTAATAATGTTACATTCATACCTCAACAAACCTGACTGGCTAGGCTCTCACTAGACTTTAGAGAAACACAAACTAAAAAAACATGGTTCAATTGCATACATCTAACTAGTCATCTGCACAAAGAAAAGGCCTTGATCCTGTATCAGAAGACTGTCCCCTGCCAAAAAAAAAGTACTCACCTTAAATTGAAATAAAATGTTTAAGGTACATGTGCAGTGTATTAATTTTGAGATTTGCCAATATCACAGACTTTTTCAGATTAACTGAAATAACCGCCAACCTTAGTGACAGTGAATGAGAGATTCCGTAAATATTCTACATCCCTAGAGTTTAGGTGGGAAAGACATGATATGAGAGAGAGTTGAAGGAGAGTCGGAAGAGAATCATGTTAGATTCTGGAGACTGAATGAGAGCTCCTCCAGATGTTTAAAATCAAACTGAGGAGACAGGGTACCTAAAAAGAGTTGTAACAGATAACTCTTTAATCTCTTATTCCTCTCGGAAATCAACCCCAAATAATGAGAACAAAAGGAGAAATATAAACATATCGTCTTTGAAAAATCTAGAAGACATATTTGGACAGAAGTAAAATAATAGTAAATGATGTGGCAAATAGGAGGAAGGACAAATCTAAGAGCGTGTGAAGGACGAGACCAACAAGCAAGCCAAGAACCCCAATAAGTAAAATTTAATGTAAGCCAATTATCATTTTATTGATGACTAGGTTCCTTCCAACTAGTTGGTTCAAAAAGTTTTGAGCAAGAGAATACTGTGAATAATATAATGTTGAAAAATTTGTCAGAATACGGACTGACTATGAAAATATATATAATATGTGTAGGACCGAGAGTTGAGGGTTTTTGGGGGGCAAAACTTGAACCATCAGGTTTGTACCAGGTCTTCTAAAAGCCACATCAATCTTTAATGCCTTTTCCACTTAATGAAAAATAACATGGTAGAATATTCAATGATTATGTAATTCATCCACAGTGTATATACCTAAATTACTTGGCCTGTTGATGACCTCCTTAATCTGTTTTACACCATTCAGTCTATTTTTAAATAAACACTGCATACAATAATGATAGAAAAACAGAAAGTTAAATTATCAGTCAAAATAAAATTACCAATATGGTGTACCAATGAAAGACTTCCGTTTGGCAATCGTAGCTGTTATCTGAGCGGACACCCCAAAATCAGCTATTAAAAAAAGAGAGAAACATTTAGAAAATAAAACTGAAAGTAAAATTAAAGTAACATGAAAAAATTTCAGTAATTATTTTAATTAATTTCATAGAAATGAGACATTCTCAAACATCACTCTAAATTCTTTAAGTGGACTAGCATTAAAATATCACAAAATACGGTGCATGATAGCCATGTGGATTCCCATACATCCCCACGTGAATCAAACGACAACAGAAGTCAAGATCAATAATTTTGATGAAGAAACAACTGAGAGACTCTAACCTGCCAGACTTAATGTTATAATTTCTAATTCCCAGGACCTGAAATTCAAGGAAAGTCGTTGGAAGGGACCTTAAGTAGGAATATATTCCATTCATTTCCTGCCATACACGTGACAGCTGACATAAAAAAATAAATAAATAAATCTCTACTGGCAAATCTACCATGAAACGACATTGAAACAGACTTTTTCTAAAAATCTTAGAAAATTTAAAAAATCTTTTTGTAAAAATCTTACATTCTAATACCAATATCAATCACTATCAAGAAATGTATCTTTGTGTCAGTTTATTTTTATGTTGCTATTTAAGTATGTTGAATTCTGTATTTTCTAGTTTTTTAATGAATGATTTATAAATCTTTACAAACTAAGATATATATTATATATATAGGAGGTCTCTAAGGCACATAATATTGACACAAAACATTAAATTGCAGATGGAAACTGTTCACTAAGCCATCAATAGATAGCTGCTTTTCTCATATATAGAGGTGACTTAGGAAATTTTTTTTATGCAAATTATTGTACTTTTAAATTTGCTTAGTCCTAATGTAGGCTATAGATCAAAATAGTTTTATCTTATTTTTAGAAAATAAATATTTGAATTTTGATTTTATAGTGGCAGGCAGTTCAAAATAATCGTTTCAAACCTAACAGACACAGTTTTATAAAGTTACTATATTGTACATGTTTTCTATCTTAAACTTCCAAATTAAGTTAAAATTTAGGTTTTGAACTGCTTTAATCATAAGGTGACAACCAAAAGTTACAAAATAAAAGCCCATTTAGCATCTAAATCGCATTCTTATGTAAGTTAATACTGTGTTTTATTTTAAAAGCTTACGTAAGTAGGTAGGATTTTTGGCCTTATTGATTTTTTGCTTTTTGGTTACAAGGTAATTTTATACAGATTTCTTACTAGAAGTCCCATTTCTTTAGGGTTAGAGGTGAAAGAATTTTCAAGGTATATTATTTCACTATTCATTATATCATCAATCATTATTTATAACAAATCTGTCATATATGAAGGACAAATCTGATTCCCATTAAGAGAAGAGGAAACAGATACAGAGAGATTATATATGTTATGTCCTGCAACGAAAATTTCTGCCTAAAAATATATAGACACTGCTGAAAGGGGAAACCTAATCCTACAGAGTAAAACAAACTTACTATGCTTTGAAATAAATTTGTGTAAGTGATGAAACTCAAATTTACTTACCTAATTTTACATGACCATTATCCGTTAATAGAATGTTAGCTCCCTTCAAAGTGAGAACATTTTAGTTAAAGTAGGAAACATTTTATCAGACCGCACATATAATACATTAAACATACACATTTAAAATAACAAATGGCAGCCTCAGACCTAGAAATACTTATGATTTAAAGTATGCCCAATTAAAATGTTAAATAGAAATACTGCCTCTATAGGCTGCACCCGCCTCCTCCCTGGGCAACTTTTAAATGAGAAAGCAAAAATAAGCAGCCTGTATGGTTCAGGATGCAATCAATTATATAAGAGTAAGTTTGGGGAAAAAATATCAGGAAATCCCTTCCCACACCCCAGAGAGGAAGAAATAACCAAAATCTGCACCCCCTGATATTACTGCAGCTCTAAGAAGAAATGGGAGAGATGAGAAAAAGGAAAGAAAACTAGAGTAGTGATTTTAACTTGAATTAGGCCCTAGCAATCTAGACTTTTGCAAAGTCTTCGATTTGTTCTCTCCAGATTAAATTTTTTTAATTACCGTTTATATCATGTCACCTGTAGTTATGATGCTTCCTTCCTTCCATTCATCCATCCATCTACACACCCATTTATCCCTCTCTCCCTGAGAGACTACCAGCAACCAGACGCTATTTTAAGCTCTGGGGTTATAGTAACAAAAAAGTTACAGCTCTCATGGAGCTTACATCCAAGTAGGAATGAAAGAAAATCTAAAAATGAACACACACACACACACACACACTACACGAATGAATGAATGAACCAACAAATGGTTCAAAGACAGACAGAGGTAAGTACTCTGAAGATAAAGCTGAAGAAAAGTCCTCTCTAAGGCAGTGGTAATTACACAGAGATTCAGATGAAGAGAGGGTAAGAGTCATGCTAAAATCTAGAACATTTCAGTAACAGCAAAGTCCTGGGACCAGAATGAACTTGATATGTTCCAGGAACTGCAAGTTTAGTCTGGTTAGAACAGAATGAGTAAAACGAAGAGACGTGTGAAATGAGGTCAGAGAGGAAAGCAGGGGCCATATCATGCATAACTTTAATGGTCATGTTAAAAAATCTGAATATATATGGAGTATCACGGGAAGCCAATGGTAGTTTATAAGCAGAAGGGTGACAAGATCTGAGTTTAAAAGGTCACTTTGGTTGTGAGGTAGAGAACTTCCTTTGGACCACTCAAGAATGGGAGCAAGAAGACCAGTTAGAAGGCTATTCCATAAGTCCAGGTGAGATATAATAGCGACTTAGACAGGGGAGAAATAGTGGCAATGGCCAGAATCTACCTAATCAGGCCCAAACTCTGGAGTCCAGCACACAAGTTTTTGCATAATGGAGCACCAAACCTCCTGGCCAACCTGATCTCTTAACACTCTCCTACATTTTCTTCTCTTCAATCTGTAAGATGCGGACTTGACAATCCCTGAAATGACCCCAAAATTCTGATCTCTGTATCTTTGCCCACACTGTTCCCTCTGCTTAGAAAGCAGTCCAACCTCCAACAAAAATCTATCACTTCTTCCAGATCACTGAAGTGCCAATGACAGAATCTTTCTTGATTTACTTATCTTCTTAGGATCCCTCCTACCTTTGTATCCAAGGCTCTTATGTCTTTTAAGTGGCTTACAAACCATACTTAAAGCAGAGGATCTCAGCAGGTGATCTGAGAGTCCACTGAAATTTCATGCACAATTTGAAGGCATGTGCATAAGGGTATTTTCTGAGAAGAGAGTCCATGGCTTTCATCAGAGACTCAAAGAATATGTGATCCACCCCTCCTCCCAAAAGGGCTAGAACCCTTCTGTAAGAGAAAACCTCAGGAAACAGAAGGGGGAATGAAAAAGCAGGAGGTAAGGTGGGTGAGGAAGAAGAAAGGAGATGTCAGTTATCTTTGGAAATAAGCTGAGTCCTACCATCGGGGTGTTTTGCCAAGCATGTATGGGGCACCTGCTCTCCCCTGCCAATTAAAGACTAGCAGAAAAGGTCAAGGTTTAACTTACCCATCTTGATACATTATTAAAGACAGTTCCTTAAGACTGCCAAAATTAACTAAACATCTTACAGAAAAAAACCTGAACAAACATTTTGGCCAGCCAGAAACTTCCTAAAGTCTGTAAATTAATGGAAGTTATGGACCTAATTTACATTTTATAAATAAATAACCACAAACAAGATAAAATGTGTTATTAAAACATGAATCCACAATTGTACTCTTTAAAAGGCATGAATTTGATGGTATGTAAACTGTATCTCAATAGAGCTGCTATAAAAAAATAATGAAAATCTTCAAAGTATCACTCAACTTTATTATAGTAACATATTAAGACAATAAATTCATTAAATAGAATAATTGAGACAATTTTGCTCAGTTTGATCAGAATATTTTAAGAAGAAGAAGAGGGCCATTAAATAAACATATGATATATACCTTTATATCTCTGTGCATTTTTCCTTTACTGTGAAGATAGTATAATCCCTGGAGTTTCAAAAAAAAAGTCAGAAACAGTAGTAAGACTTTACTACAAAAAACACTCTAGGATTTAAAGTGGTTAACTGAGTAGTAGTCTCTCTTACTTATTTACTCATCACAGAAAGCTCTAGGGATAATCACTTTATTTTACTGGAATATCCAAAAAGATAAAAGAATCAAGAAAATGAAAGAGGCAGAGCTCACTCTGAACTGCTAATTTTCCTAAGACAAATAATTTTCACTAAACTCTGCTCAGTTTGAAATAACATTTTAAAAATAAATATCCAATTAGTATCAGAATGAGTTTCAATTTCATAAGAGCATTTAATTTTCAAGACTTTCTTTGGTACTAACAGATATATAAAAATAAATAAGTAAATCCAATTTTAGGAGGTATATTATCATACTAAAGCTTTAAATAGTTTATTTGCAAATATAATGTACAAATTCAAGAATTTTCCAAACTGGAATATTTAATCCTTATTCTACTTAACAGCTTATGCACAGTAATCAAACATTTAGTTTAATAAAGAACATTACTTTTCAATTAGCATTGAATTTACCTGTAGTGTTTCTCTGCTAACATACGCTATTTGCAGTTCTGAGAGAGGTCCCGTTACTATGAGAGGAGAAAATTAATGTTAATAAAATTACTCGAAGTGTGTTTTTTCAATAAAAGACAAAGTTGTTAAAGTTCCACTAAGCAACAGACTTAATATATTTAAGCTCTACTAAAATGTAAGGTCCATGAGGGCAGGAATTTTAAAAATCTGATTTGCTCATTGTATCCCCAGTGTTTAGAACAGTGCCCGGCATGGAAAGGCTACTGAGTAAATGTTCACAGAATAAATAAAACAGTGAAACAGTCAATGAAATTAATTTACATTTTCATTTTTTACACCTGATCATAACACCTCTTAAATGTTAAAGAAAGCACAGCCAAGATGTCTAACTAGTTTTTATTAAAACTTTAAAAAAAAAAAACTGACATAACATGTATTATTGGCTAAGTTAAAAACAATACTTTTCCCCTAAAATTATTTGCTTTATAGATATAAAAGTACACATGTTCACTATAAAAAATTTCAATCAACAGAGATAGGTCTCTTCCTGATCCAAACCACTATTACCCAATAATAAACAAAATCAACAGTGTGGCCTGTCTCTACCAGATGACTTTATGCACAGATGTTTCATACAGTGCAGGTAGGCAGTGCACACACACAGAAACATAAATGGAACCATACTACACAGACAGTTCTGGGACTTGCCTTTTTCACTTATCACGACATCTTTCCATCTCTCTCTCTCTCTATATATAGAGAGAGAGATACAGTTTAATCATATTGTAATATTTGAATAGTATTTCCTCTGTGTGCATCTGCTATGAAAAACTATGAAAAACATTCAAACAGTTTTTTTCTTTTTCACTATTAAATCACTTTAGAATATAAGAAGTAAGTTAGGTAGGAGAAACTATTCCAGAAATTGAATTAAATCCCAACGATGAAATCATATACTAGATAGTGATTTCCCACTTACACAAACTTAAAACGTTTTGTAAAAATGTGTAGTTCAGACTACTTGTATTTTACAACTGTGGGAGAGAAGAATCTACTTCACTTAGATTCTTTTAGGGACAAGGATAAATTTCAACGTCTGAGGATAAACCATATAGTAACTAATTTCTGTGGTTTATAAGCCTATTCTCATCCAGTAAGAAAGGCCTTCTTGACAAGTCTGTTCCCACAATATGACAAATAACATAACTTGAAAACCCTGAAAGTAACACCAGGTAAACATTTTAAAATAATTTTTAAAATGTCTAGCTAAGCTTATAAATAGTAAGAGACTTGCTCAGAAGCCAAAAGCAAAAAGAGAGATGAAATGAAAAGCAGAATGGTGAAAATATCAAATATTCTAGCTGTCTCTGAGGAGAAGGCCAATCTTAATAAGCTAGGGCTTTAGTTTTATCCCCTACATGGGCACAGAAGAAAAGGTTATAGGCCTGCAAAGGAAGAGTTAAAACAAACACCCACATAAAACCAGAATCCTCAAAGGGCTACATCTTCATTAAAATAGCAGATAAGCACCAGGAGATGACTAGGGATGTGTCATGGCCTGGGATCTGGACAGGGGAAAAAGATATCTTCTCTTGGAATTCATAAGGTTGCTTCTTCACTGAGGTTTAGAGTTCAAATATATATCGAAAACAATGAGGCCATTGGAGCCCTGGGGAAAATAATCCAATATTGTTGAAAGGACACTCTTTAAAGTCATATGGAACTCCCACTGAAGATGATCTCAAAATTATGAAATGAATGAGAAAAAAATTCAACATAAATATTTAACAGAGTGTAGAAACTTGTTAAAGAACATCAAACAGAAAGATAAATGTTCAATGAAAAACAGAGACCAAAAAATCTATTATGTTGCAACAGTATAAAGTTCTAATGTTAGTTCTGCAAAGAAAAGTAAACAAAAGGAGAGAAGAAGGATTTGCCCCATTGCCCCCAGCCAAGTGGTCAAAAATATGTCCATGAATTCTTTGATACAGCCCCCTTAAGAGTGGCAACTTCATTCCCTTCCTGAGAGTGGGCTGGACAAAATGACTTGCTTCTAAAGAACAAACTGTAACGGTAGTGACAGAATACAACTTCTAAGACTACACCATAAAAAGCCTATGGCTTCTTCCTTGCTCTTTGGGATCATTTCCTCTGGGAGAAATCAGCTGCCATCCTATGAAGAGACTCAAGCTGTCCTATGGTAAAATCTACATGGTAACGAACTGAGACCTCCTGCTAATACTGATGTGAGTGAATTATCTAGAAAGTAAATCCTTCAACCTTAGTCAAGCCTTCAGAGGACTACAGTTCCAGACAAGAGTTTGACTACAACTTCATCAGTGACCATGAACTAAAATCACCCATTTTAGCAGACATTTGGTTCTTCCTAAAACCTCCATAAGACTTTCGATCCACACCGAAAGGATCTTGGTATTTGTTGATATTTGGTCCTGCCCACAATGTCCTCAAGGCATTTGGTCCATGCTAAAAGATGACTGATATCAAGTCCTGTATAAAACCATGTGGCATGAACCAAACACGCTCACTGCACAGGACCAAACTGCAAGGACTTTCAGCATGGACCAAATGTCTTACGCATGTTTTGGCCTGTCCTGTAAGGCAAATCACCCAATTAAGCCACTCTTAATTCTTGACCCTTAGTAACTGTGAGATAACAAACGTTTGTTTTAAGACAATGAATTTTAAGATCACCGTTGCACAGCAACAGATAACTAATATGGTTCACCTTTTAAGAAGATTTAAATGCAAGAAAAATCACACTGAGTAGATGATGGAATTAAGGACAGTAAGAAAAAATATAAAAATTCACTTAATGGTGCTTCAGAAATAAACAGAAATAATTTTTTAAAAGCTGCTTTAATAAAAAAAATTGCATAATGGATCAAAATATAATTTGTATATGCCAGCAAAGCAACAAACAAAAACCCCATAAGCACTGTGGTTATTAGAAAAGTAGAACATCTCTCTGACCAACGAAGGTAATTCAGCGTATTTTATACTACTCCCAATGGAATGACAACACGATGAAAGAGAGAGAGAGGAGGAAACAGACACACGCACACACAGAGAAATGGAAGTACACGTCTTATATGGTTATGTGAGTAGACAGCACTGTAGACCACAGCCAAAGAGAACTATACATTGCCATGAGGAGGCTATTCGATAGAAACCTAGGTGAAATCAAAGGAGTGAATGCAGAGAAAGAGGGTTTGGAGCTGTGTATAAGCATGTATATTCTCAGCATGTATGTCTGACAGCACGCAAGTTAATACAAGATTATTTCTTCCATAGATTCTTCATAAACAGATCAGTACCAACAAATTTATATTACTATGTTATTTCCATCAGAAGGTTGATATGGAAAGATAACATGACAACCTATTTCTGTAACAACTGTCTTTCTTGCTTCCTAATGAAGAAAGCAGAATCAGACATCTAAGACCAATCATATATATCTGATGAAATTATGAAGCAATCTAAGACCAAAAAATAAGTATGCTTCAAAAAACTAAAGATGCAAAAGAACGGATGAAAAATTACAAGACAAGAATAAGACAAAAAATTGAAGGAGACCTGAAACAGAATCAATTTTGGAAATGAAAAATACAGTCACCAAAAATTAAAACCTAATGGATGTACTTATCACATGTACACGATCAGTGAACCAGAAGATGGCTATGAGTATCCTCAGTGTTCTGAGGGACTAAAAACTGGAAAATATGAAGGTGACTTTAAGAGACATGGAATGGAAATTCTAGAAGGAGCAATCAGAGAAACTGAAGGAGAATCTATTTGAATAGACAGTAATTAACCATTGTCAGATTTGATAAAAGAACTAAAATCTCATATGTAAGCACTTTAAGTCCCAAGCAGGAAAAGTAATCTACACTTAGATACTAGAAACACCAAAAATGAAGAGAAAAATCTTAAAAGCAATTAGAAAGAAAGGAAGATTACCTGCAAAGGATCAACAGTTAGCAGAAGGTACCAACAACTACACAAACTAGAAGACAATGGGCCAGTATCTTTGAAATGCTGACAGAAAACATCTGTCAGTGGAGAAAATGTGCCTATGTCTGCTTAATCTATCATTTAAGAATGAGGATCAAAGACTGAGTTTACCACCAGGAGACTTAGTTGAAAAAAACTTAAGAAAGAAGGAAATTAAATCAATAAGTAACACAGTAGAGAAATTAGTCCAAATGAAGACAATAAAAGGGGAAAATAGCTTTTAAAATTTATAACCAACTTCCAGAAACACTATGTTCTGTAATGCAAATGGTGCCAAATATTTTTCAATTTTCACTGAACCTTTGACATCAAAATGTTATTAATAAAAAGGAAAAAATTATCAAATAGAAAGAATAGCCACACTTAATAAAAAATATTATCAGAAAATAAGTAACTTTTCATAAAGCAGAAATACTCAATATTCTCATGTTTTTCTTTCTGACTTTTTTTTTTTTAAGTTCTCTGACCAGGGATCGAACCCATGTCCCCTGCAGTAGAAGCAATGAGTCCTAGCCACTAGACTACCCGGTAAGTCCCTCTTTCTGGCTTTCGAGGCTCTCTGGATCTGATCCCAGACACACCCCAGACATTGAGAGTGATCTCGAACCACACCTTCATGTCACCGTGCTGCTGCCTCACCCCCAGGAGCGCACATCTCCCTCTTCTTTGTACCCAAAGTTCACCAATCTTTTAAAGACCAATTTAAAGCCCACTTTCTTCATTATACCTTCTAAAGCACTTCTGGAAAATCTATCATTTCCTGTTTCCTATTCCAACTGAACTAACTATATATAAAATGCCTTCTTTAGAATTAGCAAATAATTCCACTGCATGAAGCTTTCTAACTTAGAAAGCAAATGCTCCTTTTGCCTGTATATATCTTAAATTTCCTTATGTATCCATACAGTATAATGATAAAACATACTTTCCACAAAACACTGATGTTTAATATAGTAAATAACTGCATTTTAAGAAAGTCTACTTAATCTCTTTAACATACAACTTTTGGTCTTACCATGATAAATATCCTGTAAGGAACCACCTCCGCAAAACTCCATGCAAATCCAAAGTTTATCTCGCCTATAAAAAGAAAATAAGCATTATCACATTTTCATGATTAAAACTACTTGAAGTAACAAGTATTGGAAGGCTGTATGTTAATACCTTGAAAAACCACATAAATGCAATGTGCTATTTAAGAGAGAAGCTAATCTCTATGAGTAAACGAATCTTCGATACTTATGTGCTACTGTAACTCAACCTAAGGTTTTAATTCTTAAAATACACCTTTTGCAGGATATAAAGATGTCATCCAGCACATTCAAATGAGAGAAAATGTCCCTTTAGTTAAAAACTTCCCTTCCATCAGTTATCCATCTACCTTATGACTGTATTATAAAAGTTAAATGCTAATTAGAAGGTTCATACCAAAAATTATATAGAAGATTTATCACACAGAATAGCAATATATCTTAAACTACATCACTTTGATGGCGCTCTTATCAACAAAACAGACAAAATGTAAATTTTACCCTCATATCTAGACTCAACAAAGATCTTTCAAAAATAACCTTTGTTAAAAATTTATCACTTAGAACAAAAGAAAAGAAAAGAAAAACTATCACTCACTTGTCTTTAGTAGAATTTCTCTCTCACATTTACATTATAAGACAGCATAATCATAAGTCACAGGAGAAATAATTAGCAAAGAAATAATTGCTTATTCCTTTGTTCATTCCTTTGTTGAATCATTAATTACTTCATCTCAAAACGTACCAGGAAATGTACTATTCTTGGGGGCCAGAGATGAGCAAGCTCAGTCTAACACGGAAGATTCTGCCTTCATAATAGAGACATAATAGAGACATATGTCTGTCTCTCTCGCCCCTGTATCGATAGTGCCTAGGTATCCAGCAAATGAGTATTTATTCTATAAATGAATGAATACATGAGTGAGTGAAAGAATAAACAAATTGATTAGATCCAGGGTCAGCAAACTATGGCCAGTGGGCCAAATCTAACCTGCTGCCTGATTCTGCACAGACCAGGAATTATGAATGGTTTTCATATTTTTAAATGGTTGGGGGAGGGTTGTCAAAAGAAGATTTCTTGACATGACAATTATGTGAAATTCAAATTTTAGTGTCCGTGTAAAGTTTTACTGGAACACAGTCAAACTTGTTCACTTACATATTATCTGTGGCTGATTTTTGTACTAAAAGCAACGGTGAGCTATTGTGATAGAGAGAAACACACAAAATCCACAAAACTTAAATGGTTTACTATATGGTCATTTAAAGAAAAGGTCTGGTGACCCCTTGACAGAATTATAGTTTGATTAATGGACAATCCGGCCTTGTATAAGTTCTGCAAGAACCTAGAGGTAAAAAAACTAGCAAAGTTAAGGGATATTTAAGAGAGGAAAAAACATTTGAGTTGGGTCTTGAGGTTAAAGTAGGAACTCACTGCCAAGAGACATGGAAAAGGTCTGTGCAAAAGAATGAAAATCTGAAAGAAGACCCACATTTGAGAGACTGTGGATGATTTAGCATGAGCTGAATTCAGGCTACCTGAAGAGAGAGTGCAAGACATGAAGCTAGAATGGGCTGAGGTCATACTGTAAAACAACGGTCTGTTTGTGGATGCCTTGGTTTAGTTCCCTTCACCTGGAAGGTCTCTAGTTTGTCAGTGTCTCTTAAAACGTGGCACCCAGAGTTAAGTACTATTCAGAGTACAGCACGTGAAAAGTGAAAGGCGTTCAGGCGTGTCTGACTCTGCGAAATTCTCCAGGCCAGAATACTGGGGTGGGAAGCCTTTCCCTTCTCCAGGGCATCTTCCCACCCCAGGTCTCCCACATTGTAGGCAGATTCTTTACCAGCTGAGCCACAAGGGAAGCCCTCAGAGTAGTACATGAACAGTATACTAACAAGTGGACACGTATGGCAGTGCTGGTATGATGAAGCAGACCTGAGAGCTGAGCTGACCTGGTTGGGTACAATGGACCATGGACCATGTAACAAGCGAACACAAACTATTAAAGAGTGTGGTCAGCAAACAAGAGTACAAACTGCCATGATTCTACAAAGTTGAAGAGAGTGAAGCCCAGCGAAAGAAATCAGGACCTCACATTTACAGGTGGTCCACGCACCGACGAAACTGAGACATGGCAGCTGATGGTAAAGTATGACCTAGCTGGGCTTCTTAAGTGGCTCAGTGGTAAAGAATTCACTTGCCAATGCAGTACACGTGGGTTTGATCCCTGGGTTGGGAAGATCGCCAGGAGAAGGAAATGGCAACCTACTCCAGTATTCTTGCCTGAGAAAGCCCATGGACACAGGAGCCTAGCAGAATACAGTCCATGGGGTCACAAAGAATCAGACATGACTTAGCCACTAAACAACAAGAAGTGAGGTTACTAATGAGCTTATGCTATGCTATGCTAAGTCACTTCAGTCGTGTTCGACTCTGTGTGACCCCATAGACGGCAGCCCACCAGGCTTCCCGTCCCTGGGATTCTCCAGGCAAGAACAATGGAGTGGGTTGCCATTACCTTCGCCAATGCATGAAAGTGAAAGGAGAAAGTGAAGTCGCTCAGTCGTGTCTGACTCTTAGCGACCCCATGGACTGCAGCCTACCAGGCTCCTCCGTCCATGGGATTTTCCAGGCAAGAGTACTGGAGTGGGGTGCCATTGCCTTCTCCACTAATGAGCTTAAGAAGTAATTTTTCCACTGGTGACATGAATAGCTATGTATACTGCTCAGAATTACCACCTGGCACCTCTCTGCACCTTTGGTTGCACAGAGAGGTGTAAGGCTCAGGCAAGTCCATCAACTAATATTCTTTGAAATGATGCTTAGACTATAATTCAATATGTATAATGCAGGATTTCATAGCCTGATCTCTCTAGACTGAATCCTTTCTTTAGGACAATCGTTTTCAAAGTATGGTCTGGGGCCCTCTAAGAGTGCCAGAGATCCTTTCAGTGGGTCAGCAAGGTTAAACCCATTTTCATAACAACACTAAAAATTACTTGCCCTTTGCACTCTTTTTTGAGAATACAGTGGAGTCTTCCAGAGGCTGCAGAAGTGAGATGATGATGTAAGTCCTCTGATGGCTACTGGGATATGTGCTTATGTATTCTTGTTTCAAATGCGTCTCAATTTTATCTCTAATATAGTAAGTATCAATAGATATGATCCATAGAAACCAAAGCTCTTTGGGGTACTCAATAATTTTTAAGAGTGCAGAAAAAAATGAGCTTTCAGACCAAAATGTTTTGAGAACTACGGCTCTAAAATATTTTCACATCTGTTGCACATGAATCTGATGTAAAATTCCTGTTGCAAGTGATTATGCAAACAGGCAGCAGGGACTTCTCACACCTTACAAAAACTGGCTGAACGGTTGTTCTGGGATCTGCTTAGGATAAACAGAAATAACATGTAAACTGCTTAGTAAAGGACCTCGAATTTAATAAGCCCAATAAACGTTAAGCCATTTCTACTTCTTTTCTTATATTTCATCTTGTTGGGCAGTTATTTACACTGCTTACAATGCTCCTAGAACTCAGAGAACGTGTAAATAGATAAAACTGCCCTTTTCTAAGAGGAAAAAAAAATAGGAGAGAGATGGGATTGATTTGATGTAACTTCTTACTAAAGTTGTGTTAATCACCACTTCCTTCTTGTAAGTGCTAATTATGTGATTAATTATCTTAGATGCTTGTTGGGGACAGATGACCGACAAGTTTAACGGTCTGTATTTTCTAAAAATCACCTTTTCCTTTCCGAATTGGTCAATGTGATCACTGATCTTTTGACATCTCTCCTTTTCGTCAAAAGGCACTCACTGACAGTGGATGGCCATCGTGTCTGCTATATTTTCAGTACAGTAATGAGATATACTTTATATAAATCTAAAAAGGCTTGGATTCAGGTAGTGTCTAGTGTTCTGTAATTATCTACTCATCTATCTGTGCTTTAATTCCTTCTTAATAATGCTTTTCCTACCCTTGCTACTTTGAAAACAATTCTCCTTTAGTAAGGAAAATGGATGTAGGAAATGAGTTCTCTGCTTTTTAACATATTTCAGTATCACACCATCCTCTCCTTGAAGTTGGTCTACTCCTTTGCCTACCTTGCTTAAAAGTACAATTTTCTCTTCATTCTATGTGAAATGACTTTCCAACTTACACACTGAGGGAAAAAATTGTAATAATACATTTAAAATTTTACTTTTCAGGAGGTATAAAATACTTCACCTTTATAACTCTCTATTTAGTTAACTCTGCTATTATAAAAAATGTTTGAATATTCTGAGTTTATTAGAAAAATGACTTCCATCTGTTCCATGAATGTCCCTCTTGTGATGGTGAATCTTCATTTGCTTTTGGTCATTCACCAAGCCATCTGTCTAACAGGAAAGAACTTGAATCACATTAGTCCACTTTATGCAGGCCAATAAATTATAAAATCTTTGTCCCTGGGTATTTGGGACTGAAATACAATTAATCACTGAGGTAAATATATGTGTCTCTTAATTCCCTGACTCAGCAAATCCTTAGAATTCTTCTTTCTTATCCTCTAAAATCACTGTTCTATTTGACAAGGAATAGAAAAATAAATAGGGGCAAAATTCACTATTCTCACCTTCTAGTTCGGTGTTTACTAGAATATATATTTCACTGAAGAGTTTATCATTTCTATCAATACAACATACCTTTTAACCTTCCCACACCAATTGAACAAACTAAGCATAATTATTTATATATTTTGCCAAAATATAAAAATATTTTAAAAGAAAAAATGTGAGCATGATCACCAAGGATAAACAGCTCTTGAATGTCTGCTACAAACGGGCACACCAAGTCGTTCCTCCCACCCCATGTGAAAAATGTAAAGTTCACTAACTGCTGGGCGTTTTAATTTAGGATGACTTATTTTAATGTGAGCTGAATTTAAAATGTTTTGGTTCATTTTTAAACATATGCAAAAAAAAAAAAAAAAATGACTGCCTTTTGTATATGGAACCCATCCACCTGCTTCCCCTTTAACAATGAGGGGTAGCTATGTATTCAGGGGATACAAGGTGACCTATTTCTCTGTAATTCTACCTAACAAGCCCCAGTTTGGCATAATATCTGACCAAGAATGGACCATAGGACAGCAGCTCTATGTGAAGCACGCTCCCTCAAAGTTAACGGCTGGACAGTGAAATAAGTTTTAGAAATGTCATATATTAACCTTCTCTTGGAAATTAACAATGCCACTGATATTTAAAGGGCTCTGAGAAAACCAGTGGGGTTGGGGGAGACAGAGTACAAGGAGAAATGGAAGGAGGAGATGCAGGAAAGGGAGGAAAGGGTGGGGAAACGAGGACGAAGAGAAGAAAAGGGGGAGGAGGGGAGACGGAAAAAGCTGGGAAGGGGAGAAGGGAGAGCAGGAAGAGGAGAACAAACAGCAGAAGGCGCGAGGGAAGACAAAGATAAAGAGGAAATACAAATTCTCTGATTTGCTTCGCCCCCAAATTATTTTTTCCATAAACCCACATATGAGCACCCCTCAAAACAAATGTTCGGTAGAAATACCTGAGCAATACTGGTGTAATAAAGTACCTTGTAAGGTAGTTCCATCAAATCTCTCACACTTAAAGAGGACTATTAGGGATTACCCAGTGAAATTCGAATGAAATATCTTAGTTTAACTGATAGTTTTGTATTAATGCTAATTTCTTAAGTTTTGACAAATGTCCCAGGGTTATGCAAGATGTTAATATCAGATAAAGCTGAGGGAACTCTTTGTACTATCTTGGCAACTTTTATGTAAATCGAACATATTCCAAAATTAAGTTTCTTTTTTTAAAAAAAGATGTGTGTGCTAGTCGTTTCAGTCATGTCTGACTCTTTGCAACCGCATGGACTGTAGCCTGCCAGGTTCCTCTGTCTCTTTCTCCAGGCGAGAATACTGGAGTGGATTGCCATGTTCTGCTCTAAAAAAGAGTAACTAGGTATAAATTAAAATGACTTAACTGTAATTTTAATTTTCATAGTGTGAACATTCAAAAAGGCATTTTTAGTTAAGATTCTGTGGTTTCCCTGGCAAGTCCTCTCTCTGGCTCTAGAAAAAAAATTTCTTCCACTTTCTGTACAACTCAAGAGACTACCATCTCTTTCTTGGATTACTGTAATAAATATACTGTATAAAATTAACTGACTCCTTGTCTTACTCTCCTTCACTCCAAGTTCCTCCCCCACAGAATATACTATCTCTGAGTTAAAGCCTTCCAACAAATATGCTCTACACTTATAGCTCTTAATTAAGGCATAAAAGGTTTCTTTCTTTGCCTAAATCTCCTCGGCCTTACCTTCTGAACTACACCCTTTCCCCTTAAGCTTTAATGTGAGATTGTTAGCTGTCTCCTGAACACTTCATGATTTTTTCATGCATGCATTTCCTTTGTCAGAAATTATAATCTTCTATACACATGCACACACCACAGTAAATGTTTACTAACCCTTTAACACCATTTGGGAATCATATCATTCAAAGAGCTCTCTCTGATTCGCTTTAGCAAAATCAGATACTCTACCATCTTTACCACTTTGTAACTGACATCAAAATGATTACTGTACTTAGCATATTGTGTGTCAGTCATTTCTGACTCTTTGCAACCCAATAGCCTGTAGCCTGCCAGTCTCCTCTGTCCATGGGATTTTTCAGGCAAGAGTACTGGAGTGGGTTGTCATGCCCTTCTCCAGGAGATCTTCCTAACCCAGGGATTGAACCCAGGTCTCTGATGTCTCCTGCACTGGCAGGCAGGTTCTTTACCACTAGCGCCACCTGGAGGGCCTCACCTAGCATGCTGCTGCTGCTGCTGCTAAGTCGCGTTAGTCGTGTCCGACTCTGTGTGACCCCATAGACAGCAGCCCACCAGGCTCCTCCATCTCTGGGATTCTCCAGGCAAGAACACTGGAGTGGGTTGCCATTTCCTTCTCCAATGCATGAAAGTGAAAAGTCAAAGTGAAGTCACTCAGTCGTGTCCACCTAGCATAGCATGTTGCAATTATTTGCTCATGTTTGTTTTTTCTATTTGATAATAAGCTCCTTAAAGGCAAGGGCTGTTTTATCTATCTTAACATCTCCAGAAATCAATACAGCACTCCAGACATTCTAAGAAATAATATAAAAACACTTTGTAAGTGGTGGTGATTTAGAAGTATATTATTACTGTAAATTAAATTATGTTCAAGTACGTTAGATTTCAAAGGTTTAAAATATCTCATCATCTAAATAAAATTGTTTTTACAAATCTGGCTTTGATCCTCCAAAGGCTTATCTTTTGAGGAGCATTTGCTGTTATTCAAAGGATACGCTGGGCTAAGGAAAGCTCAGAAGCAATCTGAAGTCAAAATCATAATTTGCTTAAAAGAAACAATAGTTAAAAGAAGCTTAAAAGAAGTTCTTCTAGGAATAAAGAATAGGCCTATAAGTGATTTAAATCTGTTGTTTTATAAATATATACACAGAAATACATAGATAAATATATATACAAAACCAGGACTATTTACTTTAAATTTCCAAAGAAATGTTTTATATAGTCAGCTGTTATTGCATAGTATGCATAATTAGGCACTCAATAAACACAGGCCTTTAAAATATTTTTTAAAATTTTGTATTGGAGCATAGTTAGTTTTGAATTAGCTTCAGGTGTAGAGCAAAGTGATTCAGCTGTACATATATATATATTTATTTAATAAACATGAATCTGAGCAAACTCTGGGAGACAGTGGACAGGGAAGCCTGGTGTGCTTCAGTCCACAGGGATATAAAGAATCAGACATGACTCAGTGACTGAAAAAGAACAATAACAATTCTTTTTCAAATTCTTTTCCCATTTATGCTATTACGGAATACTGAGTAAAGTTCTATGTGTTTTATAGTAGGTCCTTGTTGGAATAAACACAGGCTTTTAAGGATATTGAAGAGCAAATAAGGAAGGCACCATCAAGAATATTAGGCTCCTGTTTTATAGGAGGCTCAGTCTTGAGATTTCCTTGGGAAATAATCATAGCTCACTATAATCCTATTATAAAATATGCTTCTGAAATTAATTATATGCTGGTCATCTATTCAGTAAATTCAAGGGTTAAGTGTAATTTTCTGGAGGGGAAATTTATTAACAAACTACATTAGTTCAATTTCCTCATTTTTTGGCCTAAATTTGTTATACTAGGCTACAATGGCAACAAGATAGAAGAATGTCACTAAGAACAATATATATTTTAGAGGGCTTGTATCAAGTTCAAGCAAACAAGCTCCTTGCCTTCTGTAAAATCATTCAGTAATGAGAAAGAATCCAAGAAACCATGTTTCCTTGGAGACTAAATCTGTCCTTTCTGGACGATGTAATGCTGCTGCTGCTGCTAAGTCGCTTCAGTCGTGTCCAACTCTGTGCGACCCCATAGACGGCAGCCCACCAGGCTCCCCCGTCCCTGGGATTCTCCAGGCAAGAACACTGGAGTGGGTTGCCATTTCCTTCTCCAATGCATGAAAGTCAAAAGTGGAAGTGAAGTCACTCAGTCATGTCTGACTCTTTGTGACCCCATGGACTGCAGCCTACCAGGCTCCTCCATCCATGGGATTTTCCAGGCAAGAGTACTGGAGTGGGGTGCCATTGCCTTCTCCAGGACTATGTAATACCTATACCTAAAAAAATGCTGGCGAGGTACCTGCAAAGCCAGGTTTAAATCCCAGTGCCTACAATGAGTAGTTGGATAACCTGAAGAAGTCATTTATCCAGTACTCCATCTTCCCATCAGTTAAAAAAAAGCGTGGGCTAAAGTGACAAGACCTCTTAGTCCCTTCCAGCTCTAACACCCCACAAGGCTAGTGATCATTATCCCAGAGTCTGAATTTGGATGGGTCTAGACTTTACCTAGGGAAGCAGGGAAGAATTTATTGAAGAAAAGAGAAAGAGAGGATTAATTGCTATTTTATATTAATAACTACCATTTGCTTTCATATTACTTTCATCAGCTATACAAGTTACAGAATAAAACTATCTATTTAAACCAACAGTACTGGGGATTCCCTGGTGTTTCAGTGGTTAGGACCTCGAGCTTCCACTGCAGTGGGCATGGGTTTGGAGCTAAGATCCCACATGTGTTGCCGTGTGGCAAAAAGAACAAAAAAAGAACAAAACCCCCAAAACCTACCACCAACAAAACAACAAAAAATCCCCCTAAAAAAATCCCAGTATTCCTATGTCAAATCATTCAACTCCAAATGAACACAGCCTCACTTAAAAAAATAATAATAATAACCTCAATTTTGTCGGTTTCATTATGGTTTCTGGACAGTTTTGCCCTTTGCATTCTTATATTCAGATTAAAATAAAAGTACCCTCTTTAAAAAAAAATCCATCCAGTTATACACATAACAGATATTTGCACACTTTTCTGTATGTATGTTATCTTTCAATTTTAAAAGTTTACTTTTCAAAAAAGGGTATTCAAAATATAGTCAGAATACATGTTTCCTGAAATCTAAAAGGAAGTACTATTTTTGTTAGGCATAACCTCAAACTGACTCTCTTGCAGCAAGTCTCAAAGTTAAGGTTAAAGAGTATGTGACTACAAGCTTGTGCTCTTTTGCCCAAAGCCTCAACAAAAATGGATATAAACTCCAAAGGAATTCTGCATTCTGGTAACAAGATCAAATGTTCTGCTGCTTAACCTGTGTGAGAAGGCTCCTGCCTAAGGAAGCCAAAAAGTCTAATGTCCAATTTAGTGTAACACGAGCTTGGCGGATTTTCTGGGGCAGGGCAGGGCAGGTGGTAAGATGTGAAATGTTAGAAGTTTATCTGGTCAGCTCTTTTGCCAAGAAGTAGAAAGGCCAAGTCAAAAGTCATGTGATTCACGAGCAAAGTATCACACAAAGCTTCTGTAAATAATTTGAAATGAGACTGGGAACTAAATACTTGGTAGGAAACTCTCTCAAACACCTTATTTGTAAAACTGGAAGAATATTTACCAGAGTAAAATTGTTAACAGCATTGTTGAAAAAAATCAAATAAGGCACGGACCTGATGGTATTCAAAAAATAGCTAATAGTAATAGCAATTGTACCAATAATAGTAGTAATAGCAGTTAACATTTATCAAGCATTTATTATGCTGTAATCATTGTTCTAAACACTTGTATTTACCAATTACCCTCATTTGCTATCACATCATGTATCTGTTATTATTATCTGCATTTTAGAGATGAGCAAACAGAGGCACAGAGTGATTAGGTAATTTGCCATAATCACACAGTTAGTAAGTGATGGTGTCAGGATTCAACCAACCTGATTCCAGAACTCTAGGCTCTCTGAACTAGCAACTATACTACTGTCTCCTTCACAGAAAGACCACCCCAAGGTTGACGTGTAAATGGGTGCAGCTATCTTGGAATAACAGTTAGACTGTGGATGGTCCCTTACTTCTAGAAGACTCAGGCCATGTTTGAGAAATACTCAGTTTAATGTCTTTGGGGAAACACAGAAACTCTTAAATTACCTATTCTTCCTTGGAGGAAGAAAACTTTGTAATACTTCTCCCAAATGAGTCTAAGCAGGGTCATTTTGTTAGAACCAAGAATAGTAAAACAAATTGTTTTGAAATAATTTTAACATATTGATAGCAATCGATTATTTGTATCATGAATTTAAAAGATTTTAAGAGACTTCTTTGAGCTGATAACAGTAACTGCCTGTGCTGGGTCTGTCCATAAAATAAAAACGGATGCAGAAATGGTTGTTAAGAGTATTGTCTGAACCACTCAGCATTAAAGCAGTTTCAACTTGGTTGTTAAAGAACCCATTCAAAATGTTTAATAGTCACTGACCTGGGGGTAGTACCTGTCCCTATGTGAACTAAAGTCTCCATTAAACCCACCCTTCGACCTCAATGAAGGTGGGCAATCAAAGCTGTCCAAGAGTAGTTAGAATCAAGAAGAGTTGGTCCGGCTGGCTTTTCACAAGCTGGAAAGAAGAGAGGGCAGAACTGCCCAGTCTTTTGCATATGCTGTGCCTGCATCAGAAGAGGAGAAGTGTTTTGTACTTGGCTCATAGATGGAAGGGGCGCTGTAATAAGTTACATCCTTATCTTACTTATCCTACAATGTATGGGAACCAAACAGGAGTTTTTTTTTGTTTTTTTTTTTTTAATACCTAAGAAAACATTCTGCAATCCCCCCTTTTGGAAGGAACCTTGAAAACAATTAGGTCACAGTATTCAACTTATAACTACATACAGAAGTGAATGAAACACAAGATTTGACCTTGAGGTCATCCCCTATGGAATATGATCTGGGAAACCCAGCCTGGTCCTGCCAACCAAAACAAGGGGTGGTAAATTCAGTCTTTCTAAGTTCACTTTAGGACCTGGGAAAATAAGAAGCTAGTGAAATAATTATAATTCGTAGTCCTTTGGATAAAACGAAAGGAAGGGATGAGGCAATACTCTGAGGATAGAAGCACAAAAGAAAAAAAAAGGTTCTAATAAAAACAACAGATATACTCTCTAAATTCACTCAAGACTAGAAGAAAGGGGCATGTACAGAATGGTTTACTTAGATCTCTACCATAGAAAGACTAACCATAGAACTTTTTACTTGTGAAACTACACCCAGAATTCCCAAGAGTACAACAGACATATCACAGACTGTGGTACTGGTTACAGAATTAGATAGGTCACAAAAATTCCATTCATGTGAAAATATCGTGTCTCCAAAGCATGAAGAAATATACAAAACATGGTACTTGAGCTAACTTAATTTTGTTAAATGGATTAAATGACAGAAATCATTATTGCTTTTCATAAGGGAAACAAACAATGTACCTGAGATAGCTTCCAAAATAAGCAACAATATTTGGGTGTTTACAGTCTTTCATCATAATAATTTCTTGCTGCACAACTGCAAAGTCTTCTCCTAGAATAAAAAATAAGCATGTTGAATATTTAGTAGGTAAATTTCAAAATGTCAATTTGTTTCAAAACATAATAAATTATGCTGATATTATTTTTAATGATAACTTCAGTCCTTTCTTGACAGAAAGTAAAGTACAGCAATTAAAAGTATGAACTCTGGCCCCAGACTGTGCGGATTCGAATCCTAACTCTGTCCCTGACGAAGCTGTGTGGACTTGGGCAAATTACTTGATCTGTCTGTGCCAATTTCTTCCTCTGTAAAATGGGGATAAAAAATAATAATAACCTATCTCATAGGGCTGTTGGAAGGGTCAAGTGAACTAATGTATGTAAAATGTTTAGAAGAGTATCTTGACACAAAGAAAGCATTAGATAAGCATTTACTATTATTACAATTATGCCCTGGATATAATCATCACATAATTCACTAGAAATACATTATTTTTTCCCTTTATTAGCAAATAACATTTAATATAAGTTTACACAAAGAAGCAATTCTTTTTAAAGATAGGGTAGGAACCCCTAGACACCCAGACTATCAAATGTACCTCCACAGTTCTCTGTGTAGAGCTGAGCGGCCTTTAGCAGTACTGGGTTACCAGGTGGTCCCCACACACAGGCCTATCCCGTATTCGAGTGCCTCGTCCCAGGTGTACTGGGATGTAGAATGGGATTGCATTTAAGCCTGGTCAGACTGTAAGCAAGTAATCTCTCCCCTTCTACTCCTTTCCTCCTTGCCCAAATTCTTCGAAATAAGATCTGGCAATCCTATAACAATGTCACACACTATGCCTCCTGAATGAACACTTGTCATGAGAGAAAAAGAACTGCCATGAATGCAAATGTGGTAAACCAGAGACTATGCAGAAAAAGAACATGTAGAAGTACTTACATTTAAATCAAAGCAGCTTTTTATTACTAATTCAGTTTTTAAAGCATTATATACTATAAAAAATCTGATTAAATGAATATTAGTGGCAAAGTCAAAAATAGGCTTCCCAAAACAGTCTAAATCATAAAAGCAAGGGTGTAATGAGAAGCCCTGACATTTAAATGTAACTGAGACCTGAAGTAGCCTAACTGTGAAACATATGAACTCAATACAGTCCCAGTCACAGGGAAGAGGTAGAGAAGAGATAGTATGTCAGATTTGTCATTTCTGCACTGAAATGAAAATCAAAGATCTCCAAAGGGAGAGTAGCAAATTTTTATATCTTCAAAATTTCAAAAGAAAATCACTAAACCAGGAGGATATTCTGCTGGGTTTACTTTCCACTAGTAAGAATTCTTGATTTTCAGTATATTAAGAAAAATCCAAGATAAAAATAATAAAGCCATAATGAGACTAATACCAATTTTCAGGGATATACTAAATACTTTGTAAGCTCTAAATTTTGCTTTTTCACATGCCTCTTGATTATCCTTCTCCCCAATCTGGTAACTGGGTTACAGGAAATCAAAGTTGAGATAAAGTTAACTCTAGGACTTTAGTTTAATGGTTAGAGGAAAGCTGCTCTCTTTTGGGGGGGGCAGCCCTGAAGTTGTTAGTCATCACACAACCTCTAAGGGAGCCAGAATAATACTGATCTGCAGAAAACAGCAAGAAGAAACAAAAAAAGGGGAGAAGGGGAAAGGCATGTGACAATGTAGTTAAACTTGGAAATCTCATCTGCCTTGGTCATTTTCAGATATACCTGTTCTTGATCAATAAATTCCCTGTACTGTTTAAGCCACCTTGAGCTGTAGCTTCTGTCACACCTGCAAGCATCAGTGCATCAACGTCTGCGTGTCTCCATCCTCACTGGACTGTGACAGCCTACAGAATAGGATGATGCTTTTATGACCTTTGCATCCCTAGCACCTAATATGTAATCAATAATACGCAGCTGTCTGAATGAAGCCATGACAGAACATAATGCCTCTACCTGATGACTCTAAATCAGAACATCGGCTTTTGGTTTAATTTCATCCAGTTATTAGCATGTTTTATACAACTGTTTGCTTGCTGCTAAGTCACTTCAGTCATGTCCGACTCTGTGTGACCCCATGGACTGCAGCCCACCAGGCTCCTCCGTCCATGGGATTTTCCAGGCAAGAGTACTGGAGTGGGGTGCCATCGCCTTCTCCAGTTTGCTTGCTACTCCTGTGCTTTTACTAAAACCTATGAGTGACTTTAAGCCTTCAACTATCTCCCAGGAAATGTTGATACAAAGTGCTTCCTTTTTATCCTATTAAGTCAATTCCTGTGATTAGGACAATGGCCAAATGAAATTCAACATTTTTGTGGGGAAAAAAAATTCAAAGGAAAAAACTCACAATTTGATTTTTAAAGGTAACTGAAAAAGGTAGATTTGAGAACGAAAAAAGAAAGCAGTTTATTACATTAATTAATCCAAAGGAGCCTAACAGACTTAAAGGACTTTTATCAAAGTTCAAGAGAAATATTCCAAAGAATAAATTAACAGCCCTCCCCGCCTAAATCTTAGCATACCTAACTGGATACTGCAAATTCTTTCCAATTTTGAGAGTCTAGGCATTTTTGGTAAAATTTTTAGACATGAAAGTGAAGTATATATCTTCCAGAGGATGGCAAAAATAAAAACAAAACCTAACTGAGAAAAATAGGCAAGCCTAGAAGAAGAGATCATGAATAAACCAAGTAGGCAGGCAGAAAAATACAAACTAACACATGCAAAGTTCTCAGAATCAACATGACACATACCAAGTGGTAAAAAATGTTATCTATTTAGTAGGCTGAATAACGGCTCCAAGGAGAGCCAGATGCTAACCTCTGAAACCTGTGAATGCTACCGTATATGGCCAAAAGAGGTTCGCAAGTGTGATTAAATTAAGGATCTTCCAATGGGGAGATTATCCTGAATTATTTGGGTGGGCCCTCTAAGTGTAATCACAAGTGTCCTTTTAACAGGAGGCAGAGGGGATCACTGCTCCATTTTTTGGCTAAGATCAAATGTAAGAGGAGGGAGAGGGAGACTTGGAATGGCAATCCACTCCAGTATTCTTGCCTAAAAAATCCCCTGGACAGAGGAGGATGGTAGGCTACAGTCCAAAGAGTTGCAAAGAGTTGGACACGACTGGGCGACTGAGCGCAGCACAGAGGGAGACTTGACTATAAGAAGGCAAGGAGCAAGATGCTATGCTGCTGGCTCTGATGATGGAGGAAGAGGCCAAGAATTAACAAATGCAAGGAATGTAGCTCTACAAGCTAGAAAAGGCAAGGAAACTGGTTCTCCCTTAGCGTATTCAGAGGAAAAGCACCCTTGTGGACACTCTGATCTAGACCCAATGAAACACACTCTGGACTTCTAAATTCCAGAACATTAAGAATAAATCTGCGCTGTTTCAAGTCATCAAGTGTGGGATTTGCAAATGTAGCCATAGGAAATTAACACATAATTACTATCAACATTATGTGCGACAGAGCTGACTAGCCACTCACAAAATATCTACGCTCTCCCTTTCATGGTAGGGAAGTTACTGCTGGGAGGCAATCAGCCAGTCAAAAGACAACAATTCCCTGTCAACATGATGTGCCCAAGAGACTAGTTCTCGCCAATGGGATGTGGACAAAAAAAATTATGCCCTTTTCCTGCTCTTTGTTTTCCCATTAGCAGGCTACATGACACTGTGAAGTCCCAGAAAATGTGAGAAGTCTGGGTCTCTGAGTCATCATAAGAAAAATTTCATCCAACAACTTGAACATCTGCTCTAAACTATGACATAAACTTGCAATAAAAACTCCAGTTCAGTCGCTTTGTCGTGTCCGACTCTTTGCGACCCCAGGCATCCCTGTCCATCACCAACTCCCAGAACTTACTCAAACTCATGTCTATTGAGTCCGTGATGCCATCCAACCATCTCATCCTCTGTCATCCCATTCTCCTCCTGCTTTCAATCTTTGCGAGCATTAGCGTCCTTTCAAATGAGTCAGTTCTTCACATCAGGTGGCCAAAGTATTGGAGTTTCAGCTTCAACATCCTTCCAATGAATATTCAGGACTCATTTCCTTTAGGATTGACTGGTTGGATCTCCTTGCAGCCCAAGGGACTCTCAAGAGTCTTCTGCAACATCAAAGTTCAAAGCATCAATTTTATGGCACTCAGCTTTCTTTATAGTCCAACTCACGTCCACACATGACTACTGGAAAAACCATCGCTTTGACTAGATGGACCTTTGTTGTCAAAGTAATGTCTCTGCTTTTCAATATGCTGTCTAGGTTGGTCATAGCTTTTCTTCCAAGGAGTAAGCGTCTTTTAATACCATGGCTGCAGTCACCATCTGCAGTGATTTTGGAGCCCAAGAAAACAAAGTCTCTCACTGTTTCCATTGTTTCCCCATCTATATGCCATGAAAAGATGGGACTGGATGTCATGATCTTTGTTTTCTGAATGTTGAGTTTTAAGCCAACTTTTTTTTACTCTCCTCTTTCACTTTCATCAAGAGGCTCTTTAGTTCTTCTTCGCTTTCTGCCATAAGGCTGGTGTCATCTGCCTATCTGAGGTTATTGATATTTCTCCCAGCAATCTTGATTCTAGCCTGTGCTTCATCCAGCCCAGCATTTCTCATGATATACTCTGCATATAAGTTAAATAAGCAGGGTGATAATATACAGCCTTGATGTACTCCATTCCCGATATGGAACCAGTCTGTTATTCCACATCCAGTTCTAACTGTTGCTACCTGATCTGCATATAGATTTCTCAAGAGGCGGGTCAGGTGGTCTGGTATTCCCATCTCTTTCAGAATTTTTTTACAGTTTGTTGTGATCCACACAAAGGATTTGGCATAGTCAATAAAGCACAAGTTTTTCTGGAACTCTCTTGCTTTTTCCACGATCCAGCAGATGTTGGCAATTTGATCTCTGGTTCCTCTGCCTTTTCTAAATCCAGCTTAAACATCTGGAAGTTCACAGTTAACGTACTGTTGAAGCCTGGCTTGGAGAATTTTGAGCATTGCTTTGCTAACATGTGAGATGAGTACAACTGTGTGGTAGTTTGAGCATTCTTTGGTATTGCCTTTCTTTGGGATTGGAATGAAAACTGACCTTTTCCAGTCCTGTGGCCTCTGCTGAGTTTTCAAAATTTGCTGATTTCGAGTGCAGCACTTTCACAGCATCATCTTTTAGGGTTTGAAATAGCTTAACTGGAATTCCATCACCTCTACTAGCTTTGTTTGTAGTGATGCTTCCTAAGGACTACTTGACTTCACATTCCAAGATGTCTGGTTCTAGGTGAGTGATCATATTATGGTTATCTGGGTCATGAAGATCTTTTTTGTATAGTTCTTCTGTGTATTCTTGCCACCTCTTCTTAATATCTTCTGCTTCTGTAAGGTCCATACCATTTCTGTCCTTTATTGTGCCTATCTTTGCATGAAATATTCCCTTGGTATCTCTAATTTTCTTGAAGAGATCTCTAGTGTTTCCCATTTTATTGTTTTCCTCTATTTCTTTTCAGTGATCGCTGAGGAAGGCTTTCTTATCTCTCCTTGCTATTCTTTGGAACTCTGCATTCAAATGGGTCTATCTTTCCTTTTCTCCTTTGCATTTCGCTCCTCTTCTTTTCTCAGCTATTTGTACGGCCTCCTCAGACAACCATTTTGCATTTCTTTTCCTTGGGGATGGTCTTGATCACTGTCTCTTGTATAATGTCACGAATCTCCGTCCATAGTTCTTCAGGTACTCTATCAGATCTAATCCCTTGAATCTATTTGTCACTTCCACTGTATAATCATAAAGTATTTGATTTAAATCATACCTGAATGGTCTAGTGGTTTTCCCTATTTTCTTCAATTTAAGTCTGAATTTGGCATTAAGGAGTTCATGATCTGAGCTACAATCAGCTCCTGGTCTTGTTTTTGCTGACTGTATAGAGCTTCTCCATCTTTGGCTGCAAAGAATATAATCAATCTGATTTCTGTATTGACCATCTGGTGATGTCCATGAGTAGAGTCTCCTCTTGTGGGGCTGGAAGAGGGCGTTTGCTATGACCAGTGTGTTCTCTTGGCAAAACTCTGTTAGCCTTTGCCCTGCTTCATTTTGTACTCCAAGGCCAAATTTGCCTGTTACTCCAGGTAGCTCTTGACTTCCTACTTTTGCATTCCAGTCCCCTATAATGAAGAGGACATCTTTTTGTGTGTGTTAATTCTAGAAGGTCTTGTAGGTCTTCATAGAACCGTTCAGCTTCTTCAGCAGTACTGGTTGGGGCACAGACTTGGATTACTGTGATAACTGAATGGTTTGCCTTGAAAACGAACAGAGATCATTCTGTCGTTTTTGAGAGGCATCCAAGTACTGCATTTTGGACTCTTCTGTTTACTACGATGGCTACTCCATTTCTTCTAAGGGATTCTTGCCCACAGTAGTAGATATAATGGTTATCTAAATTGAATTCACCCATTTCAGTCCATTTTTGTTTCCTAAAATGTTGATATTCATTTTTGCTATCTCCGTTTGACCACTTCCAATTTGCCTTGATTCATGGACCTAACATTACAGGTTCCAATGCAATATTGCTCTTTACATCATCAGACTTTACTTCCAACACTAGTCACATCCACAACTGGGTGTTGTTTTTACTTTGGCTCTGTCTCTTCATTCTTTCTGCAGTTATTTCTCCACTGATCTCCCGTGGGAATTGGGCACCTACTGACCTGGGGAGTTCATCTTTCAGTGTCCCATCTTTTTGCCTTTCATTCTGTTCATGGGGTTCTCAAGGCAAGAATACTGAAGTGGTTTGCCACTGCTTTCTTCATTGGACCACATTTTGTCAGAACTCTCCACCATGACCTGTCCATCTTGGGTGGCCCTACACGGCATAGCTCCTGGTTTCATTGAGTTAGACAAGGCTGTGGTCCACGTGATCAGTTTGGTTAGTTTTCTGTGACTGTGGTTTACATTCTGTTCGCCCTCTGATGGTAAGAGACTTACGGAAGCTTCTTGATGAGAGAGACTGACTAGGGGGAAACTGGGTCTTGTTCTGATGGAGGGGGCCATGCTCAGTAAGTCTTTAATCCAATTTTCTGTTGATGGGTGGGGCTGTGTTCCCTCCCTGTTGTTTGACCTGAGGTCAAACTATGGTGGATATAATGAAGATAATGAAAACTTATTACGCTCTAGTTTAGTTATTACAGCAGTTAGCATTATCCTAAAGTGATGCAATTACCAACCACTTACTAAAAAGGTTGTCCAAACTGTAGCTTTTCCAAACTGTTAATTCACAAATGTTTTAGTGGATTACAAACACAAGACTATCCTTTTAACAGACAGAGGACAGATAAAATGAATAAGATTATAGACATTTGTATTTGGTCCATTTTTTATACATTTTTAATTTAATGCTTTCCTGTAAAAAGCTATTCATATATGTGAGAGCTGTAAGACCTACTCTTAACACAAGCACTTTGTCTTAATGGATTTCCCTGGTGGATCAGATGGTAAAGCGTCTGCCTACAATGCAGGAGACCCGGGTTCAGTCCCTGGGTTGGGAAGATCCCCTGGAGAAGGAAATGGCAACCCATTCCAGTACTCTTGCCTGGAGAATCCATGGATGGAGGAGCCTGGTGGGCTACAGCCCATGGGGTCGCAAAGAGTTGGACATGACTGAGTGACTTCACTTTCACTTTCGTCTTAATAAGCTATCCACTTACATTTTCAAAAAATCGGCAAAAAATTCAATAAAGCAAATAAAATTCCACAAACACTGTTGCTAGATAAATATGGTGAAGCTGTCAAAAGAAAACAACTGGCAGGGTAGCACTACCACTGTGGTCTTTTTAACAGTTTATGTATCTAAGTCCAAGTATTCTTATGTGTATCTGCACAATGAGTGGAAGGAGAGGTTATAAGAAAAACAGGCAAATGTAAGGATTATCTGTACTGGGAGGTGAACCAACAGACAAGTCTTTAGGAAACCAAGTCTGGGTCTACTTGTAAACTGTGAGTCTTCTGTTTCCCTAGTTCTTTCCTTATGAAGTAATAAACAAGTTTACATGTCACCCTCAATTACCTTTTGTTTTTTGTTTCTTGATTCTTTGTTTTTTAAATTTTCCTTGGGGCATCTTTATGTGTCTCTTCTAAGTGACATGTTCATGTCTCTCAGAAGCCAACATGTTTTTCTAGAAGTGTCACGACAAATGTCATGATAATGAAATAATTCTTTGCAGTATCAAAAGTTAATTAACGTGGTAACTAACAATACAGATTAGAATTTAAAACATTTAATTATAACTTTTAAAGAGTTTAAAAGCAAGTTATTTTGTTATAGATCTGATTTACGTTAGTGTGTAAGCATGTAAAGAAATATGTGTATGAGGATGTATTTGTGTATATATATTATTTGTGAAAATATCTAGTGCTTTCATTTGGGTGAAGATGAATAGTTATTCTTAGGACATTCTGTGTTGAGAAGACATTCAACAATCACCACACACTGAGCAGCTAATATGACATAAAAGAGGACATACTAAAGAGCATGGGCAGAGTTCTAGAAATGAACAAGACTTTCCTTGACTTTAGGAAACTTACAGGGGATAAAAAATGCTGCACAATCATCACTATAATACCTTAGAGTCAAACCTTAAGTAACTCCCTGCTCTCTTTTTTTAAAGTTATTCAACAGATCTTTACTAACAACTACTATCTGCCAGCAATGGGATGGCACCAGTTAAAAAAAAATACAAACAAAAATCCCTGACATTGCAGAGCTTACCTTCTAATGTAAGTAGACAGGCAATGAACAAAATAAGTCAGCAAAATTATACAGTATATTCGAAAGCAATGAGTAGTAAGGTGAAAAATGAAGCAAAGGAGGGAATAGGGATTTGGCAGGAATGGCTAAAGAGAGTGGGTGAGAAAGAAGATATTTGACTAAAGATACAAAGGGGAAGGGAGCCCCTGAAAAGGGTCAAACTGCCTGGCTTCTTGGAATAGGAGGCAGGCTGCTGTGCTTGGTGTGGAGTGAGCTAGGAGAGAGCGCAGAAGATGAGGGTGATGAGGGGGTATATCATATGTGAGCACTTTGTCTTGTACCCTGAGACAGGAATCTGCAAAGACCTGACATGCTAACACTGACTGCTGGGTGGAAAACAAAAGGAGCAATGGGAGCAGGGAAATCATTCAGAAGGTTGTGTATCAATCCCTGGAGATGTGCACTGGCTTGCACCAGGGCTGGAGCAGTGATGATGGAAAGATGTGATCACCAACTTGATCTATTTTAAAGATAGGGCCAACTGATTCAGTCTGACTGGATGTAGAGTATGAAAAAATGAGATGAGATAAATACCACTTTCAAACATATGGTCTGAGCAACTGGAAAGATGGAGTTGCCATTCTCTGAAATGGATTGACTCCCTTATTTCTGTAACATTAAATCTACGCTTTGCTGCTGGACTCAACATGTCTAGCACAGGGTCAAGATTAAGGACAAGTATTTTGGAATCAAAATATTGAACGATGAAACTTGGTTTCACAACGTTCTGGTTGTATGATCTTAGGCAAATCCTCACCTTCTCTGAGCTCAGGTTCCTCATTATGAAATGGAGATAACAGTGTCTCCCTCTGAAGGTTACTGCAAAGATTAAATGAAAGAAGTAGCTAGAACAAGGTCTCACACATGTTTAATAACTATTACCTCTATTGCTGTCACCCAGTATGATTTGTTATTTGTAAACCTACTTCCATTTCTCCTACTATTCCCCCACTTACTCTGCTTCGGCCACACTGGCTCCCTTGCTCTTCCTTGAATACCATACACAGCTCCTGACTCAAACAGAGTCAGGGTACTTTTTATTCAGCTGCCTGCAATGTTCTTTTTCTGAGCAGCTGCCTTGATTTCTCACTTCCTCTAGGGCTCCACTCAACTGTTCCCTCTAAGACGAGACCTTCTCTGATAACCCCATATAAAACAGCAACTCACAACTACAACTCTATAACACTCTTACTCTGCTTTATTTTGCTCCACAGCACTTATCACATCTAATACACTCTCTGTTTATTTACTCTGTCTCCCAACACATAATAGGGGCATTCAGTCTGAAGGCAGTCTGAAGGACTTAATGAATTATTCTAGAAGTACTAAGCAACTGAAACCCACAAGTGAAAAAATAAGGTAGTATGAATAATAGAAATACAAAGTTCTCACTATCTGCAATATATATTATTGTGTTCTTGGAAAGCAAGAAAACAAACAAACAAAAAAAACAACTGAAAAAACAACCAGAAACAATTAAAAAAAAATAATCAAGTCAACAAGTTAGAATACATACATCAAATTAAATTATGTACCTAAAGATAAGCTTTAAAATGTGTGGGCTACATTTAATTAACTATTTGTAAGTATTTTTGGAGTTAGAAGATATTGAAAAAAGTGGAAAAACATTTCACTTATGAACAAAAGAATTTACTATGGTAAAGATGGCAACTGTCTCATGAATTTATCTCTGAATTAATGTAATTATTAATTCCAACCAAAATACCAATTAAATCTTCCTTTGAACATAAAAAAATTGTAACTAAATTCATCTGGAAAAAAAATTGACACAAGGGAACGATTTTTACTGGGATTGCATTGAATTTGTAGATAGGCATTTGTAGTAGGCATTATTTTTAAATGAGTAGCTCTTATTTAAAAATTGATACACCCAAAAGAATTCTCATCTTTTTGATTCTTTGTCTATTTTGGATCATGTTAAATGTCCTGTGACCAGAGAGATGGGAAAGAAATAAAAAGTATCCAAATTGGAAAGGAAGAAGTAAAACTGTCTTTGTTTGCAGACAAGATGATCTTCTATGTAGAAAATTATAATAATTCCACAGGAAAACTGTTAGAATAAATGAATTCAGTGAAGTTTTAGGATACAAAATCAACATACCCAAGCAACGAACACTCAGAAAAGGAAATGAAGAAGATCTCAATTACACAATCTCATGAAAAAAGAGTAATATATTTAGGAATAAACTAATCAAGAAGATGAAAGACTTGCATACTTAAAATTACAAAGTACTGCTGAAATAAATTAAAGAAATAAATGGAGACACCCATATTCATGGATTAAAAGACTTAATATTGTTAAAGTGTCCATACTACCCAAAGTGATCTACAAATTCATTGCAATCCCAGTAAAAACCCCAATGGCATTTTTGAAAAAACAGAATTAGAAAAAACAACCCTAAAAATCATATGAAACCATTATGAAAGACCTTGATTATCCAAAACAAGATACAAAGTTACAGTAATCAAAACCTTTCAGTACTGGCATAAAGACAGACCTATAGACCAATGGAGGAGAATGGAGAGCCCAGAAATAAACCCATATACATATGATCAATAGATTTGAACAAAGGTGCCAAGACTACAGAATAGGGAAAGACTAGTCCCTTCAACAACTGGTGATGGGAACAGTGGATATCCATATACAGAAACGTGACACGAGATCCATCTGTCTCTTACATCGCACACAAAAATCAACTCAAAATGGATTAAAGACTTAAACCCAAGACCAGAAACAATAAAGGGAAAACATCTTTAACACTGGTCTTGGAATGACTTCTTGGCTATGATGTGAAAAGAACAAGGAACAAAAGCAAAAATAGGAAAGTGCAACTACATTAAACTAGAAAGCTGTTGCAGGGCAAAAAAGGAGCCTAAAGAATAAGAAAATATGTGCAAACCATATATATGATAAGAGATTAGTATCCAAAGTATCTAAGTAACTCCTACAACTCAACAGCAAAAATAAACAAAAAACCCCAACAAAACAAAAACCCTTATTAAAAAATGGGCAAAGGGCTTCAATAGATAATTCTCCAAAGAAGACATTACGAACAGCCCAGAGGTATACAAAAACTTGTTCAACATCACTAATCAGAAGGAAAATGCAAATCCACATTTGCAAATACACAAACGCAAAGCCACAAAGAGGTGTTAACTCACACCTCTTAGGACAGCAACTACAAAAAATAGTGAAAATAACAAGTGTTGACAAGGATGTGAACAAATCGGACCACGTGTACACTCTTGGTAGAAATGCAAAATGATGCAGCTGCTATGGAAAACAGAATGGAGGTTGATCAAAAAATTAAAAATAGGACCATCATCTGATCTAGCAATACCACTTTTGGGTATTTAACCAAAAGAATTAAAATCAGGATTTCGAAGATATATCAGCACTCCCATGGTCACTGTAGCATTATTCACAATGGCTAAGAGGTCCAGTGATGCATGAATAGATGAAGAAAATGTGGTACACACACACACACACACACACACACACACACACACACACAATGGAACACTCTTCAACCACAGAAAGAAGGAAATTTTGGCATATACAACAACACTGATAAACCTTGAAGATGGACCCCGAACACATGCTGAGTGAAATCAGTCAGTCACAGAGGATAAATACTACATAATTCCACTTATAAGATATCTACAGTAGTCAAACTCATGGAAACAGAAAAAATACGGGGGTTGCCAGGATCTGGAGGCTGAGTGGGGTGGGAGTGGTGAGGAAGTGCTGTTCAATAGATTTAGAGTTACAATCTTGTTGGAGACCCTCTATACAGCTTAGGTTTTCAGTTAGCAATACTGCTATAACTGTATTGCATGATATACTTAACAGCATATCATGTTATTGATATGCTTGATACACTTAAAAGTTTATTTAGAGGGTAGACCTAATGTTATGTGTTCTTACATACAAACACACAGACATACACACAGTGTCCTATGGCCTGAGGAAACAATTTAAACTATGGGAATAAGTAAGGTTTCTCACACCCACGATGTGGGTATTCACAAATCTTCCTTCTATTTTAAACACAGAGAAATGGTAATATTTACCTGTCCTATTATATAGAAGTATTTTAATTATAAGATCAGTTTTAATTTATCTTTTAATATGATATGTGGTCCACAGGGTCGCAAAGAGTCAGATATGACTGAAGCGACTGAGCACACACCATTCCAAGTACACAATTTATAAACCCCATCTCATACTACAGAAACAATGGAAATAATTTCAGTAAAACCATGGCTCACAACCCAGAGCTGTTATGATTCCCTTAAACAAGCTGTCAATTATTATCACAAATTACCAGAATACCAGGAAATTCAATTACTATCGTAAGCTAAGAAGACATGAGATCTAATGACTGGTTTTAAAAAAGATAAAATCGGCTTTAAGTAATGACATACTATTATAAGATATTTTTTGTAAAACCATAAAACCAGCACCTAATTTTTGGTTTTTGGAGAAATAGTCAAACTATAATACCAAACAGAAATATAAAGGGAGCATCTAATAATCCTACTGACTTCTTGATATTTTGACATACAGAAAAATTAATTATAATATCAATGTATGTATTTTTAAGGATTGAGAATGAAGAAAATGACACTTCAAATATTTCATCTGATGAAAATACCTGATAAAGAGAGATTAAAAAAAGGAAAATCACAGGTCTAAGATGGCATCACTTGTACTAAAGGCCATGATATCTAACCTAGATCAAAAACCTAACCCGAATGCAGTTTGAGCTTTCACCAGGAATGTAATCCTGACCAACCAGTTTGGGATTTTCTGGTCAGCATCAATTAACTAATCCGTCACACGGGCCCTCTCCAACCTCACTGAGGAGGAAAAAGCAATCTGTAGCATAAAACCCTTGCTATTCCTTCCCCACAAAAGATGTCCTGGTCTAACAATAATCCTTCCTTTCTTTTGCTAAAGGTCCCCTGTCCCATATTTCTTCCTCTAAAAGCTTTCCATTTTGTACATCCCCTAGGAGGGCTGTGCCAGTTGCCAGACAGGATTCTGCTCGATTCATGAGTCACTGAATACAACCAATTATATCTACAAATTTACTCAGCTGAATTTTGTTTAAACATAACTTACAGCCTGTTTATTTGCCTGTCTTCTAGTAAGTGTTCATGATTAACAATGCTTAAGATAAGTATCACTTATTTTTGCATAAATTGTTATGAACCAATTTTGAACTTGGGTTCAACAGGATCAAGAAAAAAAGTCCCTTACTGAAATGGAAAGATCAAAATATCCAGCTTGGTATAGCCGCCAAAATAGCTTCTATTGGATGATTAGGTTTAGTTTTTGGTTTAAAGAAAACATGATCCTCACTCTCAAAAAAGTCTTACTCTAATGCAATGTTTATAACCCTTTTGGTCCTAGTCACCTCTCTCCATGAAAATTTAATGCCACAGATATTCTGTTTATGTACTGTGTGTATATATCTGTGCTTAATATATTAAGATTTTTTTTTTCTTCTTAAAGAAATAAATTCCGCTGCCTTCTCAAGTTAAAGGCACATATGAGAAAACATTCCTCAGTGGTAACAGATGGTCTCCAGGTAGTGAGGGAAGAATGGTTTAATATGAGATTCCTGACTAGCATGCTAGGTCTCTTTTTCTCTTACCTGGATCCAGCTCTTCTTTTGAGAGCCAGGTTTACCTATGTGGCTCCGATGGACGATCCAAAATAAGTCATGTGCCCTCAACACAAGAGGTGAATTCCCAGTCTTTGGATTCTATCTTTCCTACTCTGGTAAAAATGTACAGTAGCATAGCTAGAGTCTCTCTATGCAAAGTAGGTCTTGTACCAGGCTAAAAAAGGTTTCTGGAGTAAGAACAGAGAGAAGGAAAAATAAAGCACAGCACAGATTTTAAGCCAAATAAGGAATACAAGCAGGAGGAGAAGGGGATGACAGAGGATGAGATGGTTGGATGGCATCACCGACTTGATGGACATGAGTTTGGGTGAACTCCGGGAGTTGGTAATGGACAGGGAGGCCTGGCGTGCTGTGATTCATTGGGTCGCAAAGAGTCGCAAGTGACTGAGTGACTGAATTGAACTGAAGGAATACAGGGTAAAACTTGTATCTCTAGAGGCTTACCAACGAGAACCACAGTCTATTATTCAGGGAGAGTTCTAATGTTGAGATGCTTCAAGCTTTCAGACATTCTGGTTCTCTCTCAGAAGACTTGATTTTAAATAAAGTTTTATAGTGGCTCTTGATCTATTCTTGAGGCCATGAGGCATAAACCACAATCAACTCACTAAGCTACCATTCCCGAAAATAAAAAATGTATGGCAAAACTATTCTCCCCACAAACTAAATTCTGACTTACATCTGCCCCTAATGTTAACACAGACAGTACTTCTTCCTTATCCTTTGTCTTATCAGTCACATTTTAAGTCTCATTCCTTCACCCTAAAATCCTGCCCATCCCTGCCTACCATGCTACTCAAGTGTGGATGTTTTAATAGGAATAGGTCTTCTTACCAGGGGAGTCTCTCTTCTCCATCTATCCTGTGTATACTGACCACACTACTAACCTATTTTTAAAAAATCCCATTATCCACAGGGTAGAGTCTAAATCTCTGTGCTATTACATTTATGGTTCTCCATAAACTATAATCAATCTGCTTTTCACATCTTATTTCCTACTATATTTCCTATTTATTTCCCACTATGACAAACAGAGCACAGTCACTACTGTTAGTCACTCAGTTGTGTCTGACTCTTTGTGATCCCATGGACCTTAGCCCACCAGGCTCCTTTGTCCATGAAATTCTCTAGGCAAGATACTAGAGTGGGTAGCCAGTCCCTTCTACGGGGGTCTTCCTAAACCAGGGATTGAACCTAGGTGTCTTGCACTGCAGGCAGATTCTTTACCATCTGAGCCACTGGGGAATACAACAGAGCATACCGCTGTAGTTAAATCAAACTACAATTTTCCAAACAGGCCTAGTAAGTCAATATCACCTCTGCTTTCACATTATCCTCATATGAAATACTCTCCATTCTCTTATACTGCCAGCAAAATGCCAGCCAGCCTTAAAGACTCAGCTAAACAGTTCTTTTCTTAATTACCCCAAGTGAAATGAACCTCACAACCTCTCTGGACTCACCAAGTGAATCAGGAGATATTAGCTCCTCTGTTCAATCAGTATTCTTTCACACAGCATCTTGCCTCAGTTCAGTTCAGTTCAGTAGCTCAGTCGTATCCGACTCTTTGCAAGCCCACGAATCACAGCATGCCAGGCCTCCCTGTCCATCACCAACTCCCAGAGTTCACTTAGACTCATGTCCATCGAGTCGGTGATGCCATCCAGCCATCTCATCCTCTGTTGTCCCCTTATCCTCCTGCCCCCAATCCCTCCCAGCATCAGAGTCTTTTCCAATGAGTCAACTCTTCACATGAGGTGGCCAAAGTACTGGAGTTTCAGCTTTAGTATCATTCCTTCCAAAGAAATCCCAGGGCTGATCTCCTTCAGAATGGACTGGTTGGATCTCCTTGCAGTCCAAGGGACTCTCAAGAGTCTTCTCCAACACCACAGTTCAAAAGCATCAATTCTCCGGCGCTCAGCTTTCTTCACAGTCCAACTCTCACATCCATACACGACCACAGGAAAAACCATAGCCTTGACTAGATGGACCTTTGTTGGCAGAGTAATGTCTCTGCTTTTGAAAATGCTATCTAGGTTGGTCATAACTTTTCTTCCAAAGAGTAAGCATCTTTTAATTTCATGGTTGCAGTCACCATCTGCAGTGATTTTGGAGCCCAAAAAAATAAAGTTTGACACTGTTTCCACTGTTTCCCCATCTATTTCCCATGAAGTGATGGGACCGGATGCCATGATCTTCGTTTTCTGAATGTTGAGCTTTAAGCCAACTTTTTCATGCTCCTCTTTCACTTTCATCAAGAGGCTTTTCAGTTCCTCTTCACTTTCTGCCATAAGGGTGGTGTCATCTGTATATCTGAGGTTATTGATATTTCTCCCGGCAATCTTGATTCCAGCTTGTGCTTCTTCCAGCCCAGCGTTTCTCATGATGTACTCTGCATGTAAGTTAAATAAGCGGGGTGAAAATATACAGCCTTGACGTATTCTTTTTCCTGTTTGGAACCAGTCTGTTGTTTCATGTCCAGTTCTAACTGTTGTTTCCTGACAATGCATATAGGTTTCTCAAGAGGCAGGTCAGGTGGTCTGGTATTCCCATCTCTTTCAGAATTTTCCACAGTTTACTGTGATCCACACAGTCATAGTCAATTGGCATAGTCAATAAAGCAGAAATAAGATGTTTTTCTGGAACTCTCTTCCTTTTTTGATGATCCAGTGGATGTTGGCGATTTGATCTCTGGTTCTTCTGCCTTTTCTAAATCCAGCTTGAACATCTGGAAGTTCACGGTTCACATACTGCTGAAGCCTGGCTTGGAGAATTTTGAGCATTACTTTACTAGCGTGTGAGATGAGTACAATTGTGCGGTAGTTTGAGCATTCTTTGGCATTGCCTTACTTTGAGACTGGAATGAAAACTGACCTTTCCCAGTCCTGTGGCCTCTGCTGAGTTTTCAAAATTTGCTGGCATATTGAGGGCAGCACTTTCACAGCATCATCTTTCAGGATTTGAAATAGCTCAACTGGAACTCCATCACCTCCACTAGCTTTGTTCGTAGTGATGCTTTCTAAGGCCCACTTGACTTCACATTCCAGGATGTCTGGCTCTAGGTCAGTGATCGTGATTATCTGGGTCGTGAAGATCTTTTTTGTACAGTTCTTCTTTGTATTCTTGCCACCTCTTCTTAATATCTTCTACTTCTGTTAGGTCCCTACCATTTCTGTCCTTTATCGAGCCCATCTTTGCATGAAATGTTCCCTTGGTATCTCTAATTTTCTTGAAGAGATCGCTAGTCTTTCCCATCCTGTTGTTTTCCTCTATTTCTTTGCACTGACCACTGAGGAAGGCTTTCTTTTCTCTTCTTGCTATTCTTTGGAACTCTGTATTCAAATGGGAATATCTTTCCTTTTCTCCTTTGCTTTTCGCTCCTCTTCTTTTCACAGCTATTTGTAAGGCTTCCCCAGACAGCCATTTTGCTTTTTTGCATTTCTTTTCCATGCGGATGGTCTTGATCCCTGTCTCCTATACAATGTCAAGAACCTCCGTTCATAGTTCATCAGGCACTCTATCAATCATATCTAGTCCCTTAAATCTATTTATTTCCACTGTATAATCATACGGGATTTGATTTAGGTCATACCTGAATGGTCTAGTGGTCTTCCCTACTTTCTTCAATTTAAGTCTGAATTTGGCAATAAGGAGTTCATGATCTGAGCTACAGTCAGCTCCTGGTCTTGTTTTTGTTGACTGTATAGAGCTTCTCCATCTTTGGCTGCAAAGAATATAGTCAATCTGATTTTGGTGTTGACCATCTGGTGATGTCCATGTGTAGAGTCTTCTCTTGTGTTGTTCGAAGAGGGTGTTTGCTACGACCAGTGCATTCTCTTGGCAAAACTCTATTAGCCTTTGCCCTGCTTCATTCCGTATTCCAAGGCCAAATTTGCCTGTTACTCCAGATGTTTCTTGACTTCCTACTTTTGCATTCCAGTCCCCTATAATGAACAGGACATCTTTTTTGGGTGTTAGTTCTAAAAGGTCTTGTAGGTCTTCATAGAACCGTTCAACTTCAGCTTCTTCAGCGTTACTGGTTGGGGCACAGACTTGGATTACCGTGATACTGAATGGTTTGCCTTGGAAACAAACACAGATCATTCTGCCGTTTTTGAGATTGCATCCAAGTACTGCATTTCGGACTCTTTTGTTGACCATGATGGCTATTCCATTTCTTCTAAGGGATTCCTGCCCACAGTAGTAGATATAATGGTCATCTGAGTTAAAGAATGTCCATTATAGTTTGCTGATTCCTAGAATGTCAACGTTCACTCTTGCCATCTCTTGTTTGACCACTTCCAATTTGCCTTGACTCATGGACCTGACATTCCAGGTTCCTACGTAATATTGCTCTTTACAGCATTGGACCTTGCTTCTATCACCAGTCACATCCACAACTGGGTATTGTTTTTGCTTTGGCTCCGTATCTTCATTCTTTCTGGAGTTATTTCTCCACTGATCTCCTGTAGCATACTGGGCACCTACTGACCTGGGGAGTTCCTCTTTCAGTATCCTATCATTTTGCCTTTTCATACTGTCATGGGGTTCTCAAGGCAAGAATACTGAAGTAGTTTGCCATTCCCTTCTCCAGTGGACCACATTCTGTCAGACAGCATCTTGCCTAAATAGGCCCAATCTAGAGTATTTCACAAGAAAACAGCAAAGCCAGCTACTCAGAGACATGTGAATTGGTAACATTTTTCTAGCCACAACCACCACCATTCCTTATTGCCAGCACCACTACTCATACACATACTCTGCTCAACGGGTAAATCTCTGCAATTAGGCTACTTACACACGCTTTCTGGTCGGTTAGTTTTCACACTGGGTAACAAGCTCTTTGAAGGGAGGAACCACGTCTTTGTACCTTCTATTCTAATTAAACTGAGTACTAAACAAATATTCACGAAGCTGAATCACTGAAGTGACATAGGGTCGAGGAGCAGGAAGAAAGTGCAGATATACTAAGTAAAACATCTTCTTTATTTTTGAACATTATTCCCTTGCCCTGTGTAAATATCTAATCTGACCAGTATAGTGGGCCTCAAGCTTACTGTGACAATAATGTGGCTCTAGTATGTTAAGGAGTGGCTAGGCAATCCATGGTTAACCTTTGAAAAGTAATTATCAGAATGATGTAACAACTCTCTTCATGAGGGCAATCAACACCTGGCAGCACTGAACAAACAGTTGGAGGCAAGGGGTTTAATCAAGCGCTCAGGGAGATGGAAAAAGCAGCAGATAACTCATTCCCTCCCTGCCCTCTGTGATGAGAGACGGAGGAGGAAAATGCACTCTCCCACCTCTCAGGACAGAGAAGGCTAATGTCAAAGGCTGGCAGGAAAGAAGATTCATAACAGTTAACTCTGGAGCCCCATGAAAAAACTGTGGAATGGGTCTTACTGGTACTTAGTCACACTTTCAAATTTTTGCTTTACAGTTTAATAAACAATGCTCTTCTGAAAACAAAACATCATACCTTATTTTCTCACGAAGAATTTTCCTACTTATCAATCTCAGTACTTTTCATGGTGTTGGAAGAGGAATGAGTTTCCCTACTTAGAAGAGTTGCTCCCATGCTGCTGCTGCTGCTGCTGCTAAGTCGCTTCAGTCGTGTCCGACTCTGTGCGACCCCAGAGACGGCAGCCCACCAGGCTCCCCCGTCCCTGGGATTCTCCAGGCAAGAACACTGGAGTGAGTTGCCATTTCCTTCTCCAATGCATGAAAGGGAAAAGTGAAAGTGAAGTCGCTCAGTCGTGTCCGACTCCTAGCGACCCCATGGACTGCAGCCTACCAGGCTCCTCTGTCCATGGGATTCTCCAGGCAAGAGTACTGAAGTGGGGTGCCATTGCCTTCTCCTTGCTCCCATGAGCTGCTACCTAATCAGTGTTATCTGTCTGCATTTACATTCTACTTTAATAACTAAAGCTGTGAAAAATACCACAAATGAGTGACTGCAAGCAACTTTAATTAAATACTATTTCTTTAGTGTGAAAAACTAAAGAACAACTGGTAAAGAGTCAAAGGAATCAGGTCCACAAACAAGATGAATGGCCTTGGGTAAATTACAAGCGCCATGCCTGCTTCCCTGCAATAGGAAATGCGAGCATTAGGCGGAAGAGAGTGTTCAAATGACACTTCTCTGCCTTCGAGTATTTTCTACGCCAAGTTCTGAAAATTGTAAAAAGATCTGACCACCATCTATCTATGACCTAAAAAGTATCTTCTGGCTCTAAAATAGACTTTAAAACACAATAAGAAGAAAAAAGATAAGAACTTGAAAGTGAAGTCTGAAAGTACTGTGTTGATTTGAGTTTTTCCGTAAGATGTAGTAAAACCCAAACGAACTTTTGGGCCTGGAACCCAATACGTATCTGTGCATTCTATTCTATTAGCAGGCTCTGCCACAAGCGTTCATTTGGATCCCTTTTAACTTTCTTTTAAAGTAAGTCTCAAGAGCTGGTGGTGTACTAGCTCCATCAGCCTAACAACCACAGAAACAAACCTGCAGTCTGACAAGAGCAGGTTTACTGACCCCCTGCAACAAGCAAGACTGCACACCAGGGCAATCTTCAGCCGTCTCACAAAACGAAGGAGAAAGAGTAGTTACAAGATTTGGGGAAGAGTAGTTAGCCTTCCCTGGTGGCTCAGATGGTAAAGAATCTGCCTGCAATGTGGGAGACCTGGGTTGGGAAGATCCCCTGGAGGAGGGCATGGCAACCCACTCTAGTATTCTTGGCTGGAGAATCTCCATGGACAGAGGAGCCTGGCAGGCTACAGTCCATGGGATCACAAACAGTTGGACACAACTGAGCAGAGTATGAAAGCTGTAAGACTTACAACTATAATAATATTTATAGTAGTTATAAAAGAGTAGAGTATAGGGCTTCCCAGGTGGCGCGATGGTAAAGAACTCGCCTGTCAACACAGGAGATGTAAGAGATGCTGGTCCAGTCCCTGGGTTGAGAAGATCCCCCGGAGGAGGGCATGACAAATGACTTCAATATTCTTGCCTGGAGACGTCCAGGGTCAGAGGTGCTTGGCGGGCTGCAGGCCATAGGTTGCAAACAATCGGACAAGAGTGAAGTGACTTAGCACGCACACACAGAGTACAGGTGAGATTTACATGAAGCTGTGTTTTGATAGGCTTAGAGCAAAGCAGAGCTGTGTGTAAAGGGTCTACTTCAGGACTGGACTGCAAAGTGAACCAAGATCCTCTTTCCTCAGGAACTACAAAGTTAAGACAGATGTGGATGCTGTGTCCAGAAACCCCTTATCTGGAGCTGTGTGTCTTGGCTGTAAATTAAGACCATTATTCTATGTCAGAGAGACCTAGATTCTCCAGGCAAGAGTGGGATGTTTTATTCTTCCTGATATAATTACACACAAGTCAAGTTTCTGACAGCCTGATTTTCCAAAACAAACTTTTTCAGTGAGTTGGCAAGCCATAGTCATTCAAAGACAGGGTTTGTTATGACATTTCACAGCTCTATCATTCTTGGGAGAAATATTGTTTCTTGTTGAGTTTGAGGTTTTATCTATGTCTGCTATTCCAGCCTGATAAATGGCCAGATTCTGACTTTCTCTGCTATTTAAGATTCCTGTCTCCACAGCTTGCTAATTAAACTGATTACATTATGCTCTTCAGAAAAGTTTGTTTGCTGATTTATCTTTTGTTTGTTATACAGCAATTTCTCCATGAAAGATATCCAACTTCAGTGGATACACTGGTTTTGAAGAAACATTATCTAACCTCAGTGAAGTTTATGTACTCATTTAATGTGCTAGCTTAATTTCAATTAGTATAATGCCCTCAAGGTCCATCCATGTTGCTGCAAACGGCAGATTTCCTTTCTCTCTTGGCTAAATAATACTCCGTGTATATATGTATACACATGCTCGCACACAGGGAGAAGGCAATGGCACCCCACTCCAGTACTCTTGCCTGGCAAATCCCATTGATGGAGGAGCCTGGTGGGCTGCAGTCCATGGGGTCGCTAAGAGTCAGACACGACTGAGTGACTTCACTTTCACTTTCCACTTTCATGCATTGGAGAAGGAAATGGCAACCCACTCCAGGGTTCTTGCCTGGAGAATCCCATGGACGGAGAAGCCTGGTAAGCTGCAGTCCATGGGGTTGCACAGAGTCGGACACGACCGAAGCGACTTGGCGGCAGCAGCAGCTCGCACACATGCACACACCCATATCTTCTTTATCCATTCATCCACAGACACTTAGGTTGTTTCTTTATCTGGGCAGTTGTGAATAATGACATAGGAGTGCAGGTATCTCTTCGATATCCTTTCATATCCTTTTGATATATACCTAGAAGTAAGACTGCTGGATCACACTGCAGTCCTATTTTTCATTTTTTAAGGAATCTTTAGTGTTTTCCACAGTGGCTACACCAATGTACATTCCCACCAACAGTGCACAGGGGTGCCCTGTTCTCCACCTCCTCACCAACATTTATCCCTGGATAAAAAATGGGATATTTTTATGATAAAAACCTAAAAACCTGCACAGCAAAGGGAACCTCAAGAAAATGAAAAGACAGTATGGGAGAAAATATCTGAGAATCATATATCAGGTAAGAGGTTAATATCCAAAAAAATATAAAAAACTCATAAAAGTGAATGGCAAGAAACCCCAAACAATCTGATTTAATAATGAACAGAGGAACTGAAGAGATATTTTTCTGAGGAAGACACACAAATGGCCAACAAGTATATAAAAGGTGCTCAGCATCATTAATCACCAGGGAAATACAAACACACCACAATAAGACATCACCTCACGTCTGTTAAAATGGTTATCATAAGCAATAAAAAGATAACAAGTGCAGATTAATTTTTATTGTGAAGATCTCTGGGACTACAATGTAATTTATAAAACATCAATAAAATGTAAACTTTGTTAGAAGCAACTGGTCTTAAATGGAAACTGGACTTTCTTCTATACTGGTGTATTATGGGAATACAGTAAATATTACATTTCTATTAGCCGTATTTCAGGTAAAACGCCAGAAGTCACTGGTCTGCATTACATAGTGAGAATCAAGAAGCCTTTCTGCAGGAAGATGAGATCATGAAGTGACATTATCTGGGTAATGTTGTTCTCTTTTCTATGAAAGTATTAATATTTCTATCTCTCATTAAATACTTGTCTTAGTATTGCTCAGATATTTTTTTTTTACCCACTTCATGAGTAAGGCTTAAAATAAATTTACAAACATATTTGTTATCCTCTGAGACTTTGGGGAAAAGGTAACATGGATGGATAATTTATGTAACAGGGCAGGAAATGCACTAATGAGCAGTTTTTAAAATAGAGACAAATTTACCCACCTAGGGGTAGTACCCGTCTAATTCCCTTAATACTAATTTCTAAAGAAAAGTTCTTTAATAGGTAAAAATCGATGACATATTGTTTCTAGGTGATATTCCAGTGACAGTTCTTGAATAGCAGCATAGGTAAGTCAATGGGCATAATAAAAACGGTTGATTTCTAACTTCAATTAAGTAGTCAATACTGTACAACAATTCCATCACTGTTAACTGGTCAGTTCCGTCTATTTTCTTACCCGGGTTCAAATCCTCAAAATAAAAACACTCAGATTGCCTCGTGGGGTAGACTACTGCTTGTGCCTCCAAAAGCCATTCTTTCCTTCTTCTTGGACATGTTAACGACTACTTTTCCCAGCCTCTTCATTTCCCTCTTGCATTTCTGCAGCCATTGAAGTTACGTTATAGCAACAAAATGAGCAACAAAAACGAACAGAACTGGTGTGTGACTTCCAACCTCACTTTTTAAAAAGAAAAGTTACTTGCCTTAAAATATCTATCTCTCTACCTGCAAGCTAAAGATGGACATACCAGTGACCCAACCTCACATCAGCAGATGAATGAGTGCTGCACTGGGTGATAAATCACAAGGAACAGGCATCCTTGAACAACCTCATGGAACAGAACTGAATTACCAACTTGTGCTTACCTCAGAACTGTTATATGACAGAGAAATAAATGTCAATTTTGTTTAGGTCACTTTATTTTGGGTATTTTTGCTATAGCAGTTAACCTGAATGTAATATGCTTCTTTTAAAAAATGTTTACCATTTGATACTGATTTACAATTTGTGCCAATTTCTGCTGTACAGCAAAGTGACTCAGTTATACATATATATACACATTCTTTTCCTAATACCCTTCTCAATATACCTCTTCACTGGTCTCTCTGTTTCCAATACTAATTTACATTTCAATTCATCTGCCACATTACTACCAGTTATCTTTTAAAACACAGACTAAATATTAGTCTTCTCCCTAATAATCTTCTGTGACCCATGGCTCTAGACTTTCTGGCATGGAACAAAGGTATTATGGTACCTAATCTGGCCCTAAGTATCTTTCTGGTTTTCATCCTTTATGGTCCACTCCCATCCTGGACCATGCCCCACTTTTTCCCATGAAGGTTCTTTAGCTCCAGCATCATTAGACTTCAGCTTTTTCCAATGAACAGAAAAACAAAACATAACTTTGTAAAATGAAAGACAGAGGAGGTAAAGAAAATTAAATCTGACTGAGCGACCAAAAAAAGGTGTGAAGAGACAGTATATACACATATGGTCACTAAAGTGATTAACTTCAGGGTATGCTCTTTCTGAGAAGCATCTGAAGATGTACTGATTATCCAGTGGCTGAAATGTCAACAGCATCAACATCCATAAAAAAAAAAAACACAAAATAAGCGGTTATTTAAATTATATGGATAATATACACTTTTTATTTAGGTGACATCCGTATAACAAAGTAGCATTTAGTATATTCCCAACACTGTGCCGCCATCACCTCTATCTAGTTTCAAAACACTTTATCGCCCCCAAAGGTGACCCCACACCCACTAAGCAGTCACTTCCCCTTCCTCCCTCTCCTCAGCCCCTGGCAACAACAAACTAGATTTCTGTCTCTTTGGATTTACTTATGCTGTATATTTCATATATTAATAAACAGAATATACAATAGGTGACCTACTGTGTTTGGCTTTTTAGCACAATGTTTCTGAGGTTCATCCTTTTTCATTTTGTAGTTTTATCAGTATGGATGATATAAATTTTACAAGCAGGAATATTTGTAAATGCAACATACTGAAACCAACCTAAAGGCTCACATATAGACCAGTGACTGAATTAACTACTGTATAGTCATATGATGGAGTAACTATACAGAATGAGAATTAATGTGGAATGGTTTCTCAGACATAATGTTAAATGAAAAGGGCAAAATTCAAAGGGATAGCTATAGTATGCTCTAGCTGTCTACCTTTTGTGAAAAAACAAAAAATAAGAAAATATTCAAGTACTGCCCGTTTGGGTAAACAAAACAACACAACATGGAAAGGATAATCTTGAGACCATAAATTGTGGTTATCAACAGGAGATGAATGAGAATAGAATACAAAACAGAATGATACTTCCCTAAATCATGTTCAAGTTTCATGTACTTCACAAATACTCTAAAGGAATGAAATCAAAGATGAATACAAACAGAAACAAATGAACTGGTCAGGTTTTCATGGGGTAAAATGCATCCCCTCAAAAGATACGGCGAAATCAACCTCCAGTATTTCTGAATGTGATCCTATTTGGAAATAAGGTCTTTGCTGTAATCTAGTTAAGATGAGGCCTTTATGGTGGTCTCTATAGCTGGTGTCTTCATATGAAGGAGAAATTTGAACACGGGGTGTTTGCTCTGAGATGATGGAGGTAAGGACTGGAACCATCTATAAGCCATGGAATACCAAAATTGTTGGCCATATTTTTCAGAGTTCTCAGTAGGAACCAACTCTGCTGACACCTTGATTTCCAACTTGTAGCCTCCCCTGTAGAGAATAAACTTCTGCTGTTTCAAGCCATCTAGTTTGTGCTATTTTGTTATGGCAGCCTAGAAACCATACAGACTTCAAAAGAGTAACATAAGCAATTTTGAAAGGGAGACGGAGAACCAGATTTTAGGATAATATATGTCCTCAGCCTACAGATCAACAGAATTCTGAACAATGACCTCCAGTTAGTAGCTGAGTTCTCAAGGGAGGCATAGGTTCACAATACTTTTATGTTCAAGGATTAAGAAAATAAATAAATATACTGTTGATAATGGAAATGAAGTTTCTCTCTGTTGGAGAAGGAAGTTACACATATGGAATGGAGAGAAGAGTATTAGATTGGTATTGGAGGTATAAGCGTGAAATGGTTTTCAACAAAGATAGATGGGGATAGGGGAGGGAAGAGGTGCGTGGGTATGTATATATTTATGTGTGCATATACACACCTATTTCCTGGCTCTATCCCTGAAGACAACCTAGTAGAAACCATGCATCAGTAGCAATAAACAGACCCAGCATTCAAAACAAAGGCTCAGGAACTCTTTCAGATTAAAACAAACAAACAAAAAACCTGAAGAGACCTGGCAACTGATTGCAACACATCCTCCTAGATTTTCTTTTTTCTAAAAACGTACTACTGGGGCAACTGACAAAATCTGAGTAAGAACTGTGGATTAAATAACAGCCCCGTAGCAGCATTAATTTCCTGATTTTGATCACCGTACTGTTATGTAAGGCAATGAATGACATTCCACTGTTTTAAGGAAATACACACGAAAGGTATTCAGAGGAAGAGGGTATTTTAAGTGTAGGAAAAGAAATAGAGAAATCTAGATGAAATATTAAAATTCTTTGTACTATTCTTTCCAATTTTCCCTAAAGTCTGAAATTACGTTAAATAAAACTGTAACAACTTAAGATTTAACATTGAAAATAATGAACAATGAGCTCTATAGTAGAGAGGCAAACTTTCAAAAAATATTGCTGGAGAACTGGGAATTATTCTAAAAATTCCAGGAAGCGCCTGTAACGCTTGAATACATAATAGCACAGGCTCTAAGAAAACATAAACTTGGATTTGAATTTGCTCCTCTGTTATACAGTCCTAGGCAAATTAATCTTTCTGTGTCTCTATTCTATGAGATGGGGATGCTAATACCACACCTACTGCATTGCCTCTCATTAGGAGGATTAATTGAGACAGTACAAAGGAAGAGCTCAGTATAGGGTCTGGCACATTGTCCTAAGCAAGCATCCAAAAAGTGGCTGCTGGAACTCTTATCATCATTAGCATTATTGTTGTTATGTGAGTTTGTGAATTTAAGGAAGATAATTCCACCATCTGGAAAAACATTAATAAGAAAGGTTAATTTCTGTTGAACCAAGTTCTGCACATCATCATTATTTTCTGATTTCTGGGCCCGTGTGGAATTCTGCCAGGGGCTTCCCAAGTGGCACTAACGGTAAAGAACCTGCCAACCAATGCAGGAGACATGAGACGTGAGTTCGATCCCTGGGATAGAAAGATTTCCCTGGAGGAGGGCATGGCAACCCTTTCCAGTTTTCTTTTCTGGAGAATTCCATGGACAGAGGAGCCTGGCAGGCTACAGTCCATGGGGTCACAAACAGTCGGACATGGCCAAATTCACCTTTGTACCTTCTCTGATTTAGAAGACAAACCCAATATGATAGCTGCATTTTCCTGGTTTTTAATTTTAAAAGGACCTGTACTTCAGAGCCTATTAATGTTATTTTAAGTAACTCCAATAGTTCTAAGCGTTTGTAAGAGTACATGTGTGTGTGAGAGACTATGGGGAAAGTAAATGTTACCTTATACAACATTTTTAGACTTTAAAGACTAAATTGGATATATCAAAGATTCAAACTAAACATATAAAAAGGGCTCTTTTCTTTATCTGGTGGTGGTGGTTTAGGTGCTAAGTCATGTCTGCTCTTGTGACCCCATGGACTGTAGCCCTGCCAGGCTCCTCTGTCCACGGGATTCTCCAGGCAAGAATACTGGAGTGGGTTGCCATTTCCTTCTCCAAAACATTAAACTACTTAATTTTCACACCAATACTAGGAAGTAGAAACTATTGCTATCCCTACTGTGCAGAAAGGAAAAACAGGTAGAGCAGTTAAATATCTGCCAAGGTCACACAGTTTGCTGTGATGGAGCCTCAATTATAATCTAAGCATTCTGGGTCCAAAGTCCACATTCTTAACCACTATACCATGCGTGCTTTGATTTCACTATCCATCATAAAAACAACTGGGCTTCAAACTAAGCACTTCCTTAGTAACTTTAACTTTTCAGAACATAAATGAGAATCAGGCACACACAAAAAGGTACCATGAGAAGACAAGAGAGATAATGCACAGTTCAAAGGAAAGTTCTTCTGATAAACTCATAGCATGCTCTTTTTCATTAGATACAATTCTAACAAACCTGATTGTCCAATCTTCTGGCCAACAGTGCAACAGAAACAAGCAGACAGAGGAGGCAGATATAAAGGGCCAGACTTCAAAATCAAGAAATGTGCCTTGTCATTTTGTCTTAATACAATACATAGTCAGTAAATGTTAACTGATGTAAAGAGAAGCAACTAGGGGATTCGCTGACAGTCCAGTGGTTAGGATTCTATTTATTAAGTTGCTCAGCACGGCCATCAGAGAGATGGGAGTGGGGGGAGCAGGGGCAACTAGCGACACTGAGTGGGGAAAGGTCATCATTTAGAGCCTTTTTCTAAGAGGCACAGTCACGTTTCTTTATTTGTCATGAGCTGCTGAAGACAACTTATAACTATTAGTTACATTATGATAACTATCCTACTCTCAGCATGCTATTTCAGATGAAATGCATTTGAGAAATACTTACAGATAATGGTTAAAACAACTTTGGCAATTTAAATAGAATTTTAGAAAATTTACCTCTATGAAATCCTTTATTTTCCAAAGTCACTGAGTATCTTCCATTATTGTATCTACCTCTGATATCCAAACAATACCATTATCAGCCATTATGTTACCCTTCATCAAATTCTATACAAAAAAATTTAAACAATTTTGCCCAAATACAGTTTCACTTAGCTTCACGTTCAGATTGGATATCAGTTATCAAGAAAAAGGGGAAAAACAACTACTTTGGATGCAAATTCTTAAAATCCTTTTCATTACACTTGACTATTTCAGGTTTAGTTTTTGTTTTTCAAAATGTCAAAGACTAGATATTAGAATTCTAATTCAGAAAAATGAGTACATAACACTACCAATGAAGCTGTCCTCTTCTACCACATTCCAAATCAAACCTGAATCTTACCAGTCTTTCGAGAGCTAACTCCCTACCCACAGAAGACCACATTAAATGATTCTATGGTGAGATAACTGGCAAAACCCAGTTATCTGGATTAAGGGGGTAAGTTCCACAGGACAAATGACTAAGGACAAAAGGCAGGAGGGACAAGGAAAAAAATAAAGAAGTGAAGGCAGAACCTATAGACATAAAAGAAGTTTGAGACATACCAACTAATTGTAACATGTGAAACTTATTTGTTATTAAGAAGCTCTTATTAATATTGTTAAGAGACAATGGTATTATGATTATATTTTTATAAACTATATCAAGGCATATTTTAAAATCATACATGGGCTTCCCTGGTGGCTCAGCACTAAAGAATTCACCTGCCAATGCAGGAGACGCGGGGTGATCCCTGAGTTAGGAAGATCCCCTGGAAAAGGAAATGGCAACTCACTCCAGTATTCTTGCCTGCGAAATCCCAGGGACAGAGGGCCTGGCAGACTACAGTTTGTGGGGTTGCAAAGAGACGGGCATGACAAGAACTGAACTACAGCAACAATTAATCCATATCAAGTGCAAAATCAAAGATTTTTCTTTAGCAAATTCACCTAGTTGTGCAACCATCAGTATAATCAATTTGAAAATATTTCCATTACCCAGTAAGACCCCTCACATCCATTAACTATTAATCCCTTCTCACAAACACACCAGCTGACTAATCCTCTTTCTGACTCTGTAGATGTGTCTTTTCCGGACATTCCACATTAACAGAATCATCTGGCTCCTCACACTTCACAATTTTTAAGGTTCATTAGTGTCACAGCTGGAGAAGGCAGTGGCACCCACTCCAGTACTCTTGCCTGGCAAATCCCATGGACGGAGGAGCCTGGAAGAGTCGGACACGACTGAGCGACTTCCCTTTCACTTTTCACTTTCACGCATTGGAGAAGGAAATGGCAACCCACTCCAGTGTTCTTGCCTGGAGAATCCCAGGGACGGCGGGGCCTGGTGGGCTGCTGTCTATGGGGTCGCACAGAGTCGGACATGACTGACGTGACTTAGCAGCAGCAGCAGCAGCAGTGTCACAGCATGTATCAACAGCTTGTTTCTTTCTATTGCTGAATAGTATTCCATTGTATTGTATAGACATATTTTGTCTATTTACAGTTTTGTCTATTCATTTACAGTCTATTCATTTACAGTTAGGCTGCTGTAGGGCAGTTAGTTTGATGCCAACGTTTGCCTGTTAAGAATAACACTGCTGTGGACACGTGTGTGTAAAAGTTGCTGTGTAGGTAGATACACAGGAGTGGAACTGCTAGGTCATTGCTATTGCTATTGCTAAGTCACTTTACGGCAAACTAATAAACTTTTCAAGAAATGTTTAAAGTGTTTTAGATATATTAGCTTATTTAATCCCTACAACAGCCTTAAGAGGAAGCTATTACTATTATCCCCATTCTAGGGATGAGGAAGCAAAAGTCCATCCAAAAAGCTTAAGCAATGTGGTCAAGTCAGATGAGAATCAAAGTAGCTTGGCTTTAGCATCTGTGGTCATAACCACAAGGCCATATACTTCAAGCTCAATGACAAGTTAAACATTTCTCACAAGACATAAACAAATTAAAGAAATTTAATATAAAAATTCAGGTGGCTTCTAAGAACACAAAAGTTAATTAGTTAATTAATTAAATTTAAGTGTATATTTCATAACATATATATGGTAGTAATTCTTGTTATCTCTGAGTGGCAGAGTTGAAATGTATTCCATTTCTTTTTATTTAATTGTATTTTCATTTATTACAGTGATATATATATATATATAAAAGGCAGTATTTAAGATTAACATAAAACAAACAACTCACTAATCAGAAAGCAAATGACCTGATGAACAATAAGATTTTAAGTTCCTAATTTTTTAAAGGACATTTTAAGATGTCCTGAGTGAGTACTATGCATTGACCCTAAGTTGAGTGCTGTGGACATAAATCTGATTGCAACTTAGGAAAAAAGAAAGGCAACTCTAGAATCACAGCTGTGGGAAAAGGTGCTCCTGTAGTAGGAGTCATCTTTATCAGAGGAGGGGTTAGGGAGAAAGGTTTCCCGAAAGAGAAGGCATTAAACTGATTTGAGGGAATGGTGTATGAACACACTGCTTCTAAGCAGACTCTTTCATCAATAACATAGCCTCTTCTTAATGATTAAAAACGGAGGCCCTGCTTCAAATGTCAAACCTTTCTTTTTTTGTCAGTTTGTCAATTTTGAATATCCACTAAAGAATAGGAGTTTCAAAGAAAAGGAAAAAAGCTTTGTCTTGTGATGTTAGAATATAATTAGAGCATAAAAAAAAATCTGTAAATACCTATAAATGAGAAAGTATTTTTTAAATTCATTATATTCGCGTGCAGTTTGATCACAGTCAGTCAAAGGCACCCTTGAAACTTCATCTTAACAGCACTTCTAAGTGTGCTGATGATCAACATCAGGGGTGGGCAAACTACAAGCACAGGTGGCCTGGTTGGTCAAGAATGGTTTTTCGGCAACGAATAGTATTTACGTTCCAGGAGGAAGAAAGAGAGGAGGGAAGAGAGCGAGAACCATAAACAGAGACTACATGTGGTCCCAAAAGCCTACAATATTTTACTCTCGACCTTTACAGAAAAAGTTGTCTACAATTAAAAAATTATATATATTACTGGATGGATCTGTGGCCATACAGAAAGGCATCAGCAGAAAGGCACTATCACTGAGGTGGAATTCAGTCTAGACACCAGTACACGTACGTACTTACGATGGGAGGGAGAAACCGGGGAGGAGAGGGGTTTTTAAGAGTACGCAGTTAGTTCAGAAAGACATGGGTTCTGCAGGGAGTGGGGGGAATTCAGGGATAGAATACAGTTGAAGCAGATGAAAAATAGGGAGCAGTCCTGGGGCTTTACAAGCTACTCCAGGTGGAAGGCAGCTATTCCAATATTAACGACCCATAAAATGTGAGAGTTAGGTTTACTGAGGAAACTGAGACTCAGAGCTAAAGTTACTTGCCCAAGTTCACAGAGCAGGAGTATGGGACACCAAGAACTGGTCTGCAAATACCAGATGCCAGTTCCGTTCTTTCCACTGCAGCACACTGCCTCTCGTCACTGGACAGAGTTAACCTGGACAAACCCCGCCATCACTGTGTGACAAGTGAGCTCAACGGAGTCCAGAGGCAACAGTCTCCTCCGGAGCTCCCCTTCCTCCTGCAGTCATCAGTGGTTTCTCAGGGAAGAACTGGGCATGGTGTCTACAGGTCTCAGAGAGGTGGAGGAGCAGACAACAGCCCTCTCTGCCAGATATTGGGAACAATAGAGAATGTTGACCAAACATCATTAAAACAAGCCTGAGATATCCAGTGGCTGAGGGCAGTAAGAAACACCAAATTTCAATGAATTTACCTGGTTCCAATTTTATTACTTTAATTGCTGCCAGTTCACCGGTGTTAACATTCCGTGCCTAAAAAACAAAAGAAGATAACTGTGAAAAGAAAGCTTTCATAAAAACTTTATGAAATGCTATTTTAGCTTACTACTTATATTGTCAATTATTCAGAATATTTTTTAAAGCAAGAATTGTAAAAGTGATTTATATTTACAAAACAAACAGTATATTCTTCCCAATGAATTTCAACATCAATCCAAGTATAAATTTAATGAGGATGATAATAACAGCAGTTAACAGAAACCTAGATTGTAGTATATCTAAGCACTATTCCAAGTGGTTTTCTATTTATTGAATGTTTACAGCAATCTTAAAAGGCAGGTACTAATGTAATAATATCAATAATATTCTCGTGTTGCACATGAAGAATTTGAAGCACAGAGAACTTGCCAAGACCGTATAGCTAGGGACATGCTGGGATTCAAACCCAGGCAGTCTGACTCCAGAGCCTGAGTTTTTTAAGCATTACATTCCACTGCGATTCACTCAAGTTCAATTCAGTAGCTCAATTGTGTCCGACTCTTTGTGACCCCACGGACTTCAGCACACCAGGCTTCCCTGTCCATCACCGACTCCCAGAGCCTACTCAAACTCATGTCCATCGCATTGGTGATGCCATCCAACTATTTCATCCTCTGTCCTCCCCTTCTCCTCTCACCTTCAATCTTTCCCAGCATCAGGGTCTTTTGCATCAGGTGGCCAAAATATTGGAGTTTCAGCTTTAGCATCAGTCCTTCCAATGAATATTTAGGACTGATTTCCTTTAGGATGGACTGGTTGGATCACCTTGCACTCAAGGGACTCTCAAGAGTCTTCTCCAACACCACAGTTCTAAAGCATCAATTCTTTGGTGCTCAGCTTTCTTTATAGTCCAACTCTCACATCCATACATGACTACTTGAAAAACCATAACTATGACTAGATGGACCTTTGTTGGCAAAGTAATGTCTCTGCTTTTCAATATGCTGTCTAGGTTGGTCATGGCTTCTCTTCCAAGGAGCAAGCGTCTTTTAATTTCATGGCTGTAGTCACCATCTGCAGTGATTTTGGAGCCCCCAAAATATAGTCTCTCACTCTTTCCATTGCTTCCTCATATATTTGTCATGAAGTGATGGGACCAGATGCCATGATCTTAGTTTTCTGAATGTTGAATTTTAAGCCAACTTTTTCACTGTCCTGTTTCATTCAAAGAATTCTGAATTAACTAGCTTTAAACTTTTAACCTAAAAAAACTTTATGAAAATCATATACCTTTATATAACTGTAAAAACAAGCTCCTCATATCTGTTTAAACACATCTGATAGTATAAAGAAATCAATTCAATACAAACCAAATACATTTTACAAGCCACATATTAAAAGTAAAAACTATTTAAAAAATCAACCCATAATATTAGATTGCCAGTGTTTACAAGTGTAATTACATGTAAGTAAGCAGAAATCATCTTTTCAATTTGTATAAAAATGGTAGTTATTTTTGTAAATTTAAAATGTTTTATAATTGAATAAAAATTTTAAAAATATTTTAAACTATGAACTGAAACAAATTGATTTTTGTATCAACTAATGAAGACCAATATATGCAATTCACTCAACACTGAAAAATTCATTCATGTCATGAGAATTATTCTTAGTTGTAACACTTCTTATTAGTGGACTGGTATGATGCTGTGAAAGTGATGCACTCAATATGCCAGCAAATTTGGAAAACTCAGCAGTGGCCGCAGGACTGGGAAAGGTCAGTTTTCATTCCAATCCCAAAGAAAGGCAATGCCAAAGAATGCTCAAACTACCACAAAATTGCACTCATCTCACACGCTAGTAAAGTAATGCTCAAAATTCTCCAAGCCAGGCTTCAGCAATATGTGAACCGTGAACTTCCTGATGTTCAAGCTGGTTTTAGAAAAGGCAGAGGAACCAGAGATCAAATTGCCAACATCCGCTGGATCATGAAAAAAGCAAGAGAGTTCCAGAAAAGCATCTATTTCTGCTTTATTGATTATGCCAAAGCCTTTGACTGTATGGATCACAATAAACTGTGGGAAATCCTGAAACATATGGGAATACCAGACCACCTGATCTGCCTTTTGAGAAACCTATATGCAGGTCAGGAAACAACAGTTAGAACTAGACATGGAACAACAGACTGGTTCCAAATAGGAAAAGGAGTATGCCAAGGCTGTATATTGTCACCCTGCTTATTTAACTTATATGCAGAGCACATCATGAGAAACGCTGGGCTGGAAGAAGCACAAGTGGAATCAAGATTGCCGGGAGAAATATCAATCACCTCAGATATGCAGATGACACCACCCTTATGGCAGAAAGTGAAGAGGAACTAAAAAGCCTCTTGATGAAAGTGAAAGAGGAGCATGAAAAAGTTGGCTTAAAGCTCAACATTCAGAAAACGAAGATCATGGCATCTGGTCCCATCACTTCATGGGAAATAGATGGGGAAACAGTGGAAACAGTGTCAGACTTTATTTTTTTAGGCTCCAAAATCACTGCAGATGGTGACTGCAGCCATGAAATTAAAAGACGCTTACTCCTTGGAAGGAAAGTTATGACCAACCTAGATAGCATATTCAAAAGCAGAGACATTACTTTGCCAACAAAGGTCCATCTAGTCAAGGCTATGGTTTTTCCAGTGGTCATGTATGGATGTGAGAGTTGGACTGTGAAGAAAGCTGAGAGCCGAAGAATTGATGCTTTTGAACTGTGGTGTTGGAGGAGACTCTTGAGAGTCCCTTGGACTGCAAGGAGATCCAACCAGTCCATTCTAAAGGAGATCAGTCCTGGGATTTCTTTGGAAGGAATGATGCTAAAGCTGAAACTCCAGTACTTTGGCCACCTCATGCGAAGAGTTGACTCATTGGAAAAGACTCTGATGCTGGGAGGGATTGGGGGCAGGAGGAGAATGGGAAGACACAGGATGAGATGGCTGGATGGCATCACTGACTCAATGGACATGAGTTAGAGTGAACTTCGGGAGTTGGTGATGGACAGGGAGGCCTGGTGTGCTGCAATTCATGGGGTTACAAAGAGTCGGACACGACTGAGCGACTGAACTGAATTGAACTGAAAGCTCAGTGAATCACCCATAAGGGATGATAACAATATTAACAGTGAATCCTTCTAAGAGTATTGGGGCATTAAAAAAAAAATCAGTTTCTAAGAAGATATATACGGGACACAGTCACTGCTAAAACATATAAATAAAAATTTAACCTTTAAACTCAAAGAACAACAAAGGTATTAAAAATACAAATTACGAAGAATTAAAATTAAAATTTCAAGGGAAGTTCATTCCTTTTGAAAAAAATCTCCATAACTCATGAACACTTATGATGCCAACTTACTAAAGAGTAGTAAGTTTTGAACTCAGCAGTAAGTTTTTGAACTACAAGCAGTTCAAAACAGATTTGAACATTTACTCAAATTAACTTAATTTCCATTACATGAAACAGACATTTCCAATAGTGTCACAGAAGTATTTATCGCTTTCACCAGGATAAGAAGACATATATATATAAATGGAATAGAAATAAAATCAGAGTGTCATTCTGGGAGCATTTTGTAAAGAGGATGGAGCAGAGTGCAAAATATTCATTATATCACAGCACCGTTAGTCATAAATCTTCTCAAACACTATCAGAACACCTTGCCTTTCCTCACGTTGTGATACCTCTTCTCTGTTAGACTTCTTGACACTCTGTCCTCTAATCCGTATCTTTTTTAAGCACTTCTCCAATAAAATAAGACACCCCTCTCTAATTCTCAATTCTCCATTTAAAAATCTTGAAATAGTTTTATTTTCTGATTATTGAAAAATAAATTCAGAGTCTGGGTAATTCCAAACGAACGAGCAAAAGAAAATATGAACTCAGAGAAAGCTAAAGTGAAGTGAAGTCGCTCAGTCATGTCCGACTCTTTGCGACCCCATGGGCAGTAGCCTGCACCAGGCTCCTCTGTCCGTTGGATTTTCTAGGCAAGAGTACTGGAGTGGGGTGCCATTTCCTTCTCCAGGGAATCTTCCCGACCCAGGGATCGAACCCAGGTCTCCCAGATTGTAGACAGACGCTTTACCATCTGAGCCACCAGGGAAGTCCCTCAGAGAAAGCTCGGGTGACTATTTTTACAACTGAAATTCTGTTTCCAACTGACCGCAAGAGGGCACACTTCCACTGACAACACAGGTTACACAAGGGTCCAAAATGGCTGCAGCACACAATGTACTCTTCTAAAAATAGATTCATTAATAGTTAACACAGCACATATTTAACAGAAAAACTATGACAGTAAACTACGGGTAAGTACTTTACGAGAGTCAATTATTTACTATAGGCTTGACTTATGAATACTATTTTTCAAAATTTAAATTAGGATTTTCTAAAGGGTAACAAGTTTTTAAATTATGGCTCTTCAGAGTCAATAAGAAAAGAAGACAGCTAATGATTACTGTTCTTTCTGCCTTCTGAATATTTTCTAATATGTAACTTATTTGACAGAAATAAGATAATTCACAAAAAAGGGAAGAAAAAATCCTCAGGAAACCTGAATTTCTGATCTTTACCACATCATAGTCCTTGGGTTTATTCATGAAAGGTGTTTAACATTATGATTCATCAAGAATCTTGGGTCTTCTGGCTAAAGTAAGTCATATTTTGCTGTTTCTAAATTTACAGCAGCCAAGATTACACATAAGCAAATTTTAAAAGACCAACTCTAATGCTCTGTACCTGCTATTCTTTTTTCAATCACCTAGAAAAATTGATTACAGAAAAATGAAAACAAGGTAAATATTTATAATTATAATAAAGCATATAGTTAAAAAATTTCTAATTCACTATCAGTAACATGAGGAGGCCTTACAAATACCTCTGAAAAGAAGAGAAGTGAAAAGCAAAGGAGAAAATGAAAGATATACCTATTTGAATGCAGAGTTCCAAAGAATAGCAAGGAGAGAAAAGAAAGCCTTCCTGAGTGATCAGTGCAAAGAAATAGAAGAAAACAATAGAATGGGAAAGACTAGAGATCTCTTCAAGAAAATTAGAGATACCAGGGGAACATTTCATGCAAAGATGGGCTCAATAAAGGACAGAAATGGTAGGGACCTAACAGAAGCAGAAGATATTAAGAAGAGGTGGCAAGAATACACAGAAGAACTGTACAAAAAAGATCTTCACGACCCAGATAATCACGATGGTGTGATCACTGACCTAGAGCCAGACATCCTGGAATGTGAAGTCTAGTGGGCCTTAGGAAGCATCACTACAAACAAAGCTAGTGGAGGTGATGGAATTCTAGTTGAGCTATTTCAAATCCTGATAGATGATGCTGTGAAAGTGCTGCACTCAATATGCCAGCAAATTTGGAAAACTCAGCAGTGGCCACAGGACTGGAAAAGGTCAGTTTTCATTCCAATCCCAAAGAAAGGCAATGCCAAAGAATGCTCAAACTACCACACAATTGCACTCATCTCACACACTAGAAGAGTAATGCTCAAAATTCTCCAAGCCAGGCTTCAGCAATACGTGAACCATGAACTTCCTGATGTTCACGCTGGATTCAGAAAAGGTAGAGGAACCAGAGATCAAATTGCCAACATCTGCTGGGTCATCAAAAAAGCAAGAGAGGTCCAGAAAAATATCTATTTCTGCTTTATTGATTATGCCAAAGCTTCTGACTGTGTGGATCACAATAAACTATGGAAAATTCTTAAGAGATGGGAATACCAGACCAACTGGTCTGCTTCTTGAGAAATCTGTATGCAGGTCAGGAAGCAACAGTTAGAACTGGACATGGAACAACAGACTGGTTCAATATAGGAAAAGGAGTACATCAAGGCTGTATATTGTCACCCTGGTTATTTAACTTATATGCAGAGTACATCAAGAGAAACGCTGGGCTGGATGAAGCACAAGCTGGAATCAAGACTGCCGGGAGAAATATCAATCACCTCAGATATACAGATGACACCACCCTTATGGCAGAAAAGTGAAGAACTAAAGAGCCTCTTGATGAAAGTGAAAGAGGAGAGTAAAAAAGTTGGCTTAAAGCTCAACATTCAGAAAACAAAGATCATGGCATCCGGTCCCATCACTTCATGGCAAATAGATGGGGAAACAGTGGCTGACTTTATTTTTTCGGGCTCCAAAATCACTGCAGATGGTGACTGCAGCCATGAAATTAAAAGACGCTAACTCCTTGGAAGAAAAGTTATGAACAACCTAGACAGCATATTGAAAAGCACAGACATTACTTTGTCAACAAAGGTCCATCTAGTCAAGGTTATGGTTTTTCCAGTGGTCATCTATGGATGTGAGAGCTGGACTGTGAAGAAAGCTGAGGGCCGAAGAATTGATGTTTCTGAGCTGTGGTGTTGGAGAAGACTCTTGGACTGCAAGGAGATCCAACCAGTCCATTCTAAAGGAGATCCGTCCTGGGTGTTCATTGGAAGGACTGATGTTGAAGCTGAAACTCCAATACTTTGGCCTCTGATGCAAAGTGCTGACTCATTTGAAAAGACCCTGATGCTGGGAAAGACTAAACGCAGGAGGAGAAGGGGACGACAGAGGATGAGATGTTTGGATGGCATCACCAACTCAATGGGCATGAGTTTGGGTAAACTCCGGGAGCTAGTGATGGACAGGGAGGCCCGGCATGCTGCGGTCCATGGAGTTGCAAAGAGTCGGACACGACTGAGCGACTGAACTGAACTGAATTGAACATGAACTTTACAGATCTGCCCACAGAAGAAAACTGAGGATAAATATTCTCAGCTTCTAGACCTAGTCTTCTGCCACAGCATTGATTTGTCCACCTTTCTCACATGTTCTGAAAGTAATGCTCAGATCAGTTGTTTTTGAGTTCAAAACTCTTTAGGGGTACACACTATTGTTTGAAAGACATGATCCAAATTCCTTACCAGAAAATTTAAAGTATTTACTAAATATAGCATTTTATAACAGCTTTACTGTGATACAATTCACATACCAAAAAGTTCACCCCTTCAATGTGTACAATTCAGTCATTTTTAGTATATGCACATAGTTATGTAACCATCATTCCTATCTAATTTTGAAACATTTTTATCAACCCAGAAAGAAACCCCAAGACCCATTAGCAGTCACTCTCCATTCCTCCCCTTCCCGATCCCTGACAACTAATACTCTACTTTCTGTCTCTATGGATTTGACTATTCTGGATATTTCACACAAATATGATCGTACAAACTCTGGTCCCTTGTGACTGGCTTCTTTTACTGAGCATAAGCTTTCCAGGTTCATCTATGTTGCAGCATATATCAGGACTTTATTCTTTTTGTTGCTGAATAATATTTCATTGAATGAAAATTCCCCATTTGTTTATCCTTTTACCAGTTGAAGGATGTGTGGGCTGTTTCCATTTGGGCTATTATGAATAATGCTTTTATGAACCCTGTGTGGATCTATGCTTTCAGTTCTCTTGGATAGAGAGCTAAGAGTGGAATCGCTGAGTCACATGGCAACCTCTGTTTAGCTTCCTCAAGAACTGTCAGACTGTTTTCCAAAGTGGCTGCACCACTTTATATGATTGCCAGCAATGTATGAGGGTTCCAATTTCTCTACAGCCAAGCCGATATATATTATTACCTGGCTTTTTACCTTTAGTTTTCCTCGTTGACGTGAAGTGGTATCTCTTTGTGGTCTAGTAACTCACTAATGACTAACAATCTTAAGCATCTTTTCATATGCCTGTTTGTCATTTGAATAGTGTCTTTGAAAAAATGTGTATCTAATTCTTTGCCCATTTTTAATTGTGTCGTACTTTTACTGTTGACTTGTGAGCATTTTTTATATATCCTGATGTAAGTCTCTTATTAGTTACATGACCTGTAAATATTTAATCCCACTCTTGAGTCGTCTTCATTTCTTGATGGTGTTCTTTGAAGCAAAAAATTTTTAAATTTTTTTAAGTCAAACTTTATCTACTTTTAGTTGCTTATGTTTTTGGTATTATAGCTGAGAAACGACTGCCTGGAAACCAAGGTCACAAAGATTTTTTTTCTCTATTTTTTCTTCTAAAGAGTTTTATAGTTTAGCTTTTCCATTTAAGTCTATGACCCATTTCCATTTAGGTCTATGACTTTTTCTATGATGTCTGGCAGGGCTCAAATTTCACTCCTTTGCACATGGACAGCCAGCTGTGAAGTACAACATTTTATCTATAAAACTGTTTACTACCTGTCTGTATTTCCAGTTGGTCCTTACTTGGCGCTTTATGCTCTAGCCAAACTAAACAACTGCCCAACCCCAGTGCTAGCCACACTTACCCTCTAGCACTTACTGCTTAGACAAACACTTTCCGTAAACTCCCTCCCCTAGCCTAACTCCTAGACATCTTTTAAAGCTCACCTTAGGTTATTATCACTGCCTACAAACCCTTCCTGACCCCAGTTCAAGTCAGGCACCCCCCACACACACTCCCAGATATCCTGGGTAACCATTCTCATACAGGAGTGAGTTTGGTTTGGAAAATCCTGCACATCTAGAGCTGATCTCAGATTAGAGGAGCTCTTGGAAACCATTTCTAAGCTGTCCTGGAATTCAGTTTGGTTCACTGAATTGGTTCAATTCTAGCACTGGTTTGGGAAAAGGTTTCTGTGAGACGATTTCATACTGACTACTAAGTTATCTCTAACTATCGGAAAAGTATTCCTTGACTGTGACAATGGGAATAAACAAAATCTAGACTGAACTATTAGTGGCAAAAACATGCTACACACTATATAAAGTGAGTTAGATAACTGTCAGTAACAAACCTGATCATCTACTATATACCCAACACCGTCTATATTCAAAGCTTACTGTTCAGAAGGGGCTGTCCAATGTGAACATATATAAAGAAAGGTTCCAAGATGGGAGTGAAGAAATGCAAAGTTTAGTGCTGGCTCTGCCAGTAACAAGCAATAGGATCTGAGTTAGTAATTTCCCCGTGTCTTCTGCCCTCAATCTAAAAATAAGAGGAGAAAAAAGAGACTATTTCGAAGTTTCCTTCTAATTCTAAAAGTAAGGTGTTTGCATCAAATAATTTAAGTCTAAATTAACAGATTCCAAATACTAAACCAGTTGGCTGGTTATACAAGGATCATATGAGGAGCTGAAAAACAACAAAAAACGCTGCCACTGATTTCTGAACCAACAGGTTTAGGACAAGACAGCAATCTGTATTTAAAGCTACTGAGGTGCTTCTGATACTCAGCCAGGTCTGGGGACCTGGCTTAAGGCACCATGCCTTGTGAATTTTCTAAAATATAAATACCAACTTCTAAGTCTGGAAGGGGTGTTACAGGGATGGCTTTATGAAGGAGGTACCATTTAAGCAGAGGTTTGACAGACGGGCTGGATTACAACAAACACAGAAGCAGGATAGGAAAGAGGGCACAGCAAGAAAAGTATGAGCAAATGCACAGGGACAGAAAACAGAGGCTATTTTGAGCGCACTGGGCAGGCAGAACCTCAGGGTGTCTCCCATATAAATGCTCCTTCCCATATAAATGCTCCCTTTCAGAGGGAAATGGTTAACCCAAAGCTCCTGTTGAAGGAAGAGTTTTGTTTGCTTTTCCTCAGTTACTCAGACTAGGTAGGAGCCTACTACAAGGGCAGCCAATTCTATAGGAAGACTGATAGCCAGGGTGACAGACATTCCTGGTTTGCATAGGTTATGCCGATTGTCCTAGCAGAATTACTAACAGGGCCCACTTTCACTCTCAAATTTATAATTAAAATTTTATTTAACTTGGACAGTAAACTATAAGGTCACTCTACCTTCGCGACCTGAGCCAACATGAAAAAGGAGAGAGGCTGATCGGATTATTGAAAACAGGGGTCAGCAAGCATGACTGTTTTTGTAAATGAAGTTGTACAGGAACGTGTTCATTGGGTTAAGTATCATCTGTGGCTGCTTTCACAACACAATGTAAGAGCTGAGTAGCTGAGATAGAGACCATATGGCCTAGAACCCCTGAAGTATTTACTACCTGGCCCTTTACAGAAAAAACCCGCTGACTCCCACTCTGAAACAATACTGTCCAATAGAATGTTTTGTGTTAAGGGAAAGGTTCTACACGCACTGTCCACTTACTGTAGCCCCATGCCACATAAAGCTACTGGCAAACCAAGACATGGCTGGTTGTCTGAAGAACTGAATTTTATTTAATTATTTGATATGCAATAAGATATTTAAATTTGAAAGGCTCTCAAACTGTTCAGATATTTAAATATTTAATTGAGATATAATTGACATATAACATTGTATTCATTTCAGGTGTATAAAATAATGATTTGATATATATATTACTAAATGATCACAAGTTTAGTTGACATCCATCACCATACCTAGTTACACATTTTTTTCTCTTGTGATGAGAACTTTTAAGATCTGTTCTCTTAGTATCAATACATTATTGTTAACTATAGTCACCATGCTGAACATTTCATCCTTAGGACTCAGTTAGCTTTAATTGGGGAAAAAAAAAATCAACTTTAAAAAATACAGTTCTAGTAATTTTAACACATGTATAGATTTGCATAAAGTGAGTTAACTATCATCTGGAAACAGAAAAGTTCCATTACTTCAAAAACTCCCTAGAAAGTTACATTCTCCCCTTACCTTTACCTCTGGCAACCACTGGCTGTTCTTTGCCACTACAGTTTTACCTTTTTAAGAATTTCACGTAAATTAAATCATCATGTAAATTTCTGAGACTTATCTTCTTTCACCAAGTTGCTCCATATATCATTAGTTCCTTTTTCATTGTTAAGTAGTATTCCACTGTATGGATATACCCCAGTTTATTCACTACCAGTTGAAGCTATCAGCTATTTTTAGTTTTTGGTAAATATACACAGAGTTGCTATAAACCCAACGCACAGGTTATAAGAATATCTTGGAGAGGGATACAGTAGATATATGTTTAATTTTTAAAGAATCTGCCAATTCTGTTCTTCAGTGGATGTACCACTGTTCATTTCCAGCAGTGATGTATGAGAGCTCCAGCTCTTCCAGAACTTCCTTGTCAGAAACTGGAATTGTACTTTTTAGCCATTTCCAACAGGTATATAATCACAGTGGTTTTAGTCTTCATTTTCCTAGAGGCTAATGATGTTGAACATCTATTCCACTGCTTATTTGCCACCCTTTGGTGAAAGGTCTTCTATCTTTTGACCATGTTTTAATTGGGATGTTTATTTTCTTACTGTTGAGCTTTGAAAGTTTTTTTTAATATATTCTAGAAACAAGTTCTTTTGCAAGCACTATGATTTGTAAATATTTCCTCCCAGTCTTAGCTTGCCTTTTCTCTTAACAGTGTCTTTTGCAGAGCATTATGGACTGAACTGATGCTTTCGAACTGTGGTGCTGGAGAAGGCTCTTGAGAGTCTCTTGGATGGCAAGGAGATCAAATCAGTCAATCCTAATGGAAATCAACCCTGAATAGTCACTGGAAGGACTGATGCTGAAGTTGCAGCTCCAATACTTTGACCACCTGATGCAAAGAGCCAACTCACTAGAAAAGACCCTGGTGCTGGCAAAGATTGAGGGCTAGAGAAGGGGGCGACAGAAGATGAGATGGTTGGATGGCATCACTGACTCAATGGACAAGAGTTTGAGCAAACTCTGGAAGACAGTGAAGGGCAGGGAAGCCTACTGTGCTGCAGTCCACGGGGTCGCAAGAGTCGGACATGACTGAGCGACTGAACAATGGACTATGTGCTCCCAAAATCTGGATGTTGAAGTTCTAATTCATAATACCTTAGAATGTAAGTGTATTTGGAGACAAGGCCTTAAAGGAGGTAACCAAGGTTAAATGAGTTCATACAGATGGGCTCTAACCCAACAGGACTAGTCTTCTTATAAGAAAAGGGCCCGCAGATGTTAGTGCAGAGAGAAAAGGCCACGTTGAGAACACAGCAAGAAGGCAGCTGCCTACAACCCAAGGGGGGGCCTCGGGAGACACCAACACACCTTGACTTTGGACTTCTAGTCTCTACAACTGTGAGGAAATAAAATTTCAATTGTTTTATGCCGCCCAATCTGTGGTGTTTTGCTACAGCAGACCTAGCAAACTAACACACCGAGCAGAATTTTTTACTTTTGATGAAATCCAGTTTATCAATTGTTTTCTTTTATGAATGATGCTTCTGGTGTCACGTGTAAGACCTTGCCTGACCTCAAGTCATAAAGATTTTCTCCTGTGTTTTCTTCTAAAAAACAAGTTTTACATTTATATTTATGATATACTTTGAGTTCATTTTTGTTTAAGTTAATTTTGTTTTGTGAAGCTTAGGTCAATGTTCCTTTGTCTTTTGCATGTTTATGTCCAACTCTTCTGATACTATTTGTTGAAAAGGTTATTATCTTTCTTCCACTGAATTGCCTTGCATCTCTGTTAAAAATCAATGGGCTGTTATCTGTGTGGTTCTATTTCTGGATTCTACATTGATCCACTGATCTTGTTCTATTCCTTACCCACACTACACACAATCTTGATTACCACAGTTTTATAGTTAGGTCTTAAAAATGAGACACTGTGATTCTTCCAATTTTATTTTTCTTTTTTCAAAGTTCCTTTAGCTATTCTAGGTTCTTTCTCTTTTCACAGAAATTTTAGAATCACCTTGTCTATATTTGCTGTAAAAAATCCTGCTGGGATTCTGATCTTGATTGTTGATAATTATAGATCAATTTGTGGAAAACTCACACCTTTACCATTCAGAACTTTTCAGTCCATGAACATTACTCTCTGTTTAGGTTTTCTTTGATGTTTTTCATGAGTGTTTTATAAAAACATTATCAGCATATGGATCCTACACATTGTGTATTTTCAGCACATAGATCCTACATATTGGTTTAACTTCGACTTTAAAAGCCATGTGTGGCCAGTGACAACCATATTAGACATCACAGCTCTAAGAAGTTTGAACCAGCATGCGATATAACCCAGTGTGAAAATGATGCCATAAAGTTGTGCCAGTGTCTTAGCAAGTAGGACTGTGGGCAAAATAAAGATACGAAGAAACAGAAAAGATACAGCATGGAGACAGACAACAAAGAGCAGAGAACAGAACAAGTGCATAGAAAAAAAAATAAGAGACCATGAGAAAGAAACGTATCTCCAAAGCTGCCCTGAGTTCCTGACAACTTTCCAGGCCCCTATCACATGCAGCTTTCAACAGCCTCTCTTTTCCTGAATTAACCTGAATGTCTTTGTTTCTTAAAATCAGGTGATTAAAGATCTAAGTTTCTAAGACTGTATGATGTTAATTAAAAAAAAAAAAACCACAAAAAACAGATTGAGACTATCATACTAACTTTTTAAAAAGATGCACTTAACAGCTAATGACTGTATAAAGACAGAAAATAATCTATGACTGATAAAAATCAAACAGCAACAAGTTATATTTCAAAGTTTATTTTTTTAAAGTTATTTGGAATTCAAATTGGACTTGTTCCATACCAATAACACTTTCAAATGGTAACTGGCAGACCACAATGTCAAATGAACTGATAACATGTATAAAACCTTAACAGTGGCAATAAGTTAGGGAAAACATAAGGGGCCAGGTAACCTCATTCCTACTTCCCACTAAAGAAACGACAGAAGCAGCATCTCTAATCCAAAGAGTTCCAAACTCCAGTGCGTATAAAAAAATCACCTGAGGTTTTGCTTTTGGAAATATGTAAAACTAGATATGAAAATCCTTCCCATTATAAATACCCAGCTATAGCAAGTAAGACAGAACAAGTACTCTTTTAAATGTACTGCTGGACTCAGGAGGAAAGAAATCCACAGGAGGCAAAAACAGAGAAAACAGTAATTTGCTAAAAAAATAAAATCTGTTGAATGCATTTACTGCAGGAAATCAGAGTGGTAAACAAGAGCGAAAGTCATGACTTCAGCTTGAACTTGGAATCTAGAGACTTTAATTGGCCACCTGATGCGAAGAACTGACTCATTTGAAAAGACCCTGATGTTGGGAAAGATTGAAGGCTGGAGAAGGGGACGACATGGCATCACCATCACCGACTCAAGGGACATGAGTTTGAGTAAACTCCGGGAGTTGGTGATGGACAGGGAGGCCTGGCATGCTGCAGTTCATGGGGTTGCAAAGAGCCTGACACGACTGAGCGACTGAACTGAACTGAACTGAACTGACAGTGAAAGCTGCAATTGAGATCATCACAAAAAAAGCAACAATGACCCCAAAATCACACCTCTCGGTGCATGGAGGTAAGGAAGGGGGTGTCTGTCCACTGACACAGAGAACAAATTTTTAAAAAAAAAGCGCTTGAATCACTGGAATGGGATTCCTCGAAAATTCAAATTCATAATTACAGCCTATTTTCTCAGTTGAGTATAAATTTACACTGCAAGGACCAGGAAACTCAAGCTAAGAAATGAATTTAAGCTGTTTCTGCATTGGTAATCAAGGCACCTGTCAGAAAGAGAAACAAATTTTCTATAGAGAAATACACTTTCAATCCATGCCCCAGGAGATTCCTAAATACAGCACTGGCCAAACATGGAATTAAAACAAAATTATCAAACCAAAAGGAAACAAACTACAAGAACAGCAAAAGTTTAAAACAACAGAATGAAATTTGTGGGGAGTTCAAATTTTGGAATTAATGGATACATAAAATTACAGTTAAGTATGCTTTACAAGTTTACAGGACTAAAGGAAAGTATTAACTACATGGGCCAGAAACAAGAGGCTAACAAAAATGACTTGAAAGATGGGAAAAAAAGAACTTAATAGAATTTCTGGAAATAAAAAATGTAATTCTTGAAATTAAAAACCTAATTGGAGCACACACAGAGACAGAATTTAAACCAAATGACAGATCTAAAACAGCCAAAAGAGACAGATATAGAAGATATGAGAGATTGAGACATTTTAAAATCATCTTATCTCATAAATACATCTCATGAAAGAGAAGGGAACATACATCTAATTAAAATTTCAAAAGAAAAAAATAAAAATCCAACCATGGTGAAATATTATGTCAAATAAACTGAATATTTATTTATTGAGATAATTGGTAGTTCAGATTAATTATAAAAAGATTGGAAAAAAAGACAAAATAGTCTACCCAGTAAAATCTTTTTCTCACTTGAAGCCTTCTATTTATTTTTAAGTATGAATTTCTACCTTACAAAAGAATATATCCTTCAAATACATCAGTCATGAAACCTAGCATCTATCCATTTGAGAACACCATTTCCACCTATAATAATCAGGATCTATCCATTAAATAAAAGCATGCAACAGCCAACTGCATCTTTTAAATTTAAAATTCTGTTTAGATCTGAAATAAATAAACAAATTATTGGAACACATGAATGCATCTGAGTGCTGGATTTATATCTTTCCCTAAAATCAGTGATATTAAAACATGTATTTGCTTTTTACCTGACACAAAATTACAAGCTTAAATATATTTATAAGACAGACTAATTTAGCTTCATGAAATCTATAAATGATACTTTCACAAAGCACTCCTAAAAATATTAGAAACATCTTTTTTGATATCATATTATATAAAAAATGTTCTACTATTATTCCTCCTTTCACTAAAAATCCATCTATTAATACAGGAGAACGACCAATATGAATACCACTTTTTTCACATTTTTCCTCTGTTCCAAAATCCTTCTGACTGCATCTCACTTGTTTCCATTACTGCTGGGTTTTTACCTCAATCATGCTTTGGTGATCTCAGAGGATAAACTGAAAAGACGGGCTGAAAAGAAGACAGGACAACCCCTAAGGACACAGTGTTAAAGCAGGCATGGAATGATAAGTGCTTGAGCTAAAGTAATTTAATGAGAATGGACAGAAATGGCTAACATTCTACATTATTCCATGTTTCCATTTGTGGTTGTCCAGAGCCCAAATTAACAAGATCCACATTTTATTTGCTAATGCAATTATTTTCAGGAATAAACAGCTATGTTTTCTGCTGCACTGTCAATCCAGGGGTGTTCTAGGACAGTCCTCGAACAACAAAGGAAGGACCAGAGTGGAGCAGGGCCATTCCTCTCCAATAAAACTGGACCTGAGTTCACACAGGCTGCCAAGTATGAAGACAGCATATCCTCAAATAAGTTATGAAAGAGCTTGGCCAGATGGACAGGAAAAAGAAATGTAAGAGCAGATTGTGGAAAAAAGAAGACCAATTCAGAGAATAAGGCAGGGAGAATGTAGTTATGGGGCCAAAGACAAGACCAAACAGAGACAGGCATCGCAGTGGCTATAAGCCCAGACTGCTGACAACAACTGAACCTGATCTCGCCAGTACTGATGAATGTTATTTTCAGGTACCACATTCTGGTGGGACAGCTTGTGGTTTCCCATGATAATCTCACACAGGTCTGAAAGGGCTAAAGGAAAATGGACAGTGAGCTTCTGTCACCTTTGGCCAGTGATATATCCTCCTCCCAAAGGCTGGAAAGGGACCTTCCTGTGACTCAGATGGAATCTGAATCCATTAAACGGCAAACAAAAACATATAAAGGCAATAAAGCACAGTGGTTCTGGGTATGTTCTGTGAGGTTGGATCCCAGCTCCATCATTTATTATGAAAACACACACAACACATTCAGCAGCCTGTATGACACTGAGCGAGTTCTTTAACCTTTTACAGTTTCCTCATCTGTAAAATGGAAATAATAAATGAGGTAAACTCATTATAGTTGTGAGGACTTTTGTTTTCCACTGTCTCAACTCAGTCAAGGAACTCTCAAAATTTGGATAAAATGAGAAAATATTGAGAAATCTATATGAATCTGCTTTAAATGGAATATACTAGGTAAATTTAGGAGAAAAAAGAAAAAAACACAAAACAAACAGTAATTCTAGTTTCTTTAAGAAAGCATTTAAAACCAAGTAGGAGCTCTACAGGTGTCGCAGCACTTCAGTTCAGTCGCTCAGTTGTGTCCGACTCTTTGTGACCCCATGGACTGCAGCACACCAGGCTGCAGTTAGATAGCATTTATGCAAAGCAAATAATCATCAGGTAAATTTTTTTTAATGTTTTAAAAGTATCTGTTTTGGAAATACAAATTTACATGAAGCTGGTATCCAACAGTAGCTATGTGTAGTTAATCATACCAGTTAATTCCAAACCTGGTCTGATTACACTGGTCTGTTACAACCTAAACAACATTTAAAGACTTAGCTGAAAAGTTAGGGCAAGAGGAACAAAACAAGTATGTTATCTCAAATTGTGCAGGGCAGAAACACACTGCCATAATGACTATCCAATAATATCTTGGTTATTAGAACAGACGTCCTGCAAATCTAAGCAAATGAAATAGCTCCAAAAGCATGATTAAAAAACAAAAAGCTTGTTTGGCATTTGCAGTGTACTCTGAGTAGTCAGCAATAATGAAAGGGCAGAGAATTAAGAAGCCTAAGGTCATAACCAGATGTAATATGATTGTTTGTTTGCTGACTGGCCAGTGAGATCTAGAGAAGCTGAGATGCTTCACACAAAAGTTGGAAAGCAGAAGCAAAGAATCCAATCAAGTGGGTGTACTAGTTAGCAGCTAAAAGACAAATGGAATGGCAAATAGGAAAGGTAAGAGGCAGTTAACAGCCAGTGATAACAAACACAGGGAATAAGTCAGAGAGTAGATATGATCAAAGCCTTACTGTATAAATGCAGAGTACCTGAGCCTAGAAATCTTATACTCACAAATAGCCTAAAGGCACCCCATTACACAAATTCTAAATACACTTGGAAGTGAAAATGTGTGATTAACCAAGGAAAATTTTTCAAAGAATTAAAAAAGAAGATAAATTGTTGTAACAAGTATTCAGTTCAGTTCAGTTGCTCAGACGTGTCCGACTCTTTGCGACCCCATGAATCGCCAGGCCTCCCTGTCCATCACCAACTCCCGGAGTTCACTCAGACTCACATACATCGAGTCAATGATGCCATCCAGCCATCTCATCCTCTGTCGTCGTCCCCTTCTCCTCCTGCCCCCAATCCCTCCCAGCATCAGAGTCTTTTCCAATGAGTCAACTCTTCGCATGAGGTGCCCAAAGTACTGGAGTTTCAGCTTTAGCATCATTCCTTCCAAAGAAATCCCAGGGCTGATCTCCTTCAGAATGGACTGTTTGGATCTCCTTGCAGTCCAAGGGATTCTCATACTAAAACGGTAGAGAATTTAGGAAAGTGTTTTTCTGGCACAGAAATCACCAAATCGATGGAATAAATTTAAAATATGATAAAGATAGCAGTTCACATACATATAGAAAAGCTTTAAAAATGCATACACATTTTTACACAGTAAAAATACACAGTAACCAGTGGTTACATACAGCTAACAGGAAGAAGGTGAAAGGAAGAGACTCTCAGGTTTTTTTACTTGTTAATTAAAAAAAATTATTAAGAACAAAAATAGAAGAGCAAAGTTGTGATAATAACTTTTAAAAGCACCACAACAATTTATATATATATATATATAAATATATATATAAATATAAATATATATATATATATATATATAAAAGTGATGGTGCAATTAATCTACAACTTAAGCCAAGTTATCCAAACTACTAGCAGATTCTCAATCTCTGGAAGTTTTAAGTGGTACCACATCACACACAGAGCCAAATAAAAGCATAAAGATTTTAGTTTCATGGTTTTCCACCGAAACATAAGAGAATGTCCCTAAGGTTTCTAATCGAAAAGGCACAGATTTATATGAAGAAATGGGCTTCCCCAGGGGCTTATGGCAAAGAATCTACCTGCCAATGCAGAAGACGTGGGTTTGATCCCTGGGTGGGGAAGATCTCCATGAGTAGGAATTGGTAACCCACTCCAGTATTCTCACCTGGAAAATCCCATGGAGAGAGGGCTACAGTCAATGGGGTCACAAAGAGTTGGACACAATTGAACAACTTCAGTTAGTAATCTTGGCATTTCACAGTAAACATATTAAATTATTATAAGGCAAAAAACAGCTCATGAAATTGACAGAAGGATTACATTTGTCGACACACTCATTTCAGATCACGGTCTGTCTCTTCAACAGTTTTGCAATGCTGATACCAGGCTCTTTCAATGATACCAGCCAACTTTCACTCTAGTAAAAATTCCTAGTGTGATGTAGATGAAAACCAGCAACCTCTTTCATGTGTGTTAATAATATAAGAAGGGTGCAAAAAGGATAATCAATCTTTGATGATTACAAAATATCCTACAACCTTCAAAAAGTACATTGGCTAATTACTTAGATGCTTGAACAAGGTGAATCAGATTTTTTTTCCCTAGAAGGGGTTTTTTTCGGGGAGGGGGAGGGAATCTTTAATAAAATACTAACTCATGCCAATAGAATATTTTTAGTATCCTACTACAGAAGGATATTCATTTTATGCAATTTTACAGTTTTCCTACCTGAAAATGTTCTCTTTCTGCTTCAGTATATGCACAAACCATGGCAGTATGGCTCAGAACACAATGATGATGATACTACACCCAGCAATAAATGCTAAACAGCAATAAATGCTTACCCAGCACATACTACACGCGAGGCACTGTGCCAGAGTTCTGTTTGTAAACCTCAGTTATTTCACGATGACCCTATAAAGTAGGCAGTACTATTAAATCCATTTTATAAATGATATAACTGGCACTCAGATAAGTTAACAAATTTGAACCCAGGCTGTCTTGATTCCAAAAAGCTATGCTCTTCATCACCAAGTTACCCATAACCAGGAAATGTTACTCAAAAGAGATTCCCTGAAAACAAGTATGTATTAAGCAGACGCCATACACATTTTCAATTGCCTGATATAAAACTAAAGGTTCAGTTGTGAATTTCACATGTGCCTGGATTTCATTTTTTTTTAATCCCTCCCACCCCTCTAAATTTCATTTTTGAGGAAAATATTAGAGAAAGCTCAAAAATGCAGCAGTTGCTTCATTTAACAAATATTGAATGCCAGGCTCTGTGTAAGATGTTCTTTATAATAAGCTCTTGTGGGAAGACAGTCTAACGTGAAAGAGAAATACAGGACTGGAAATAGAGATGTGTGCTATAAGAGTAAATGGGAGACTCTTCCTTAGAGACTAACAAAGTCAGGGAGGGATTCTCTGATGATACAACTGTGATCTGACATTATGTGTAAAACATATTTTTTCGACCAAGATTTTGAACCTTTAAGGTACAAACACATAGAAATAAAAAATGTTTATTTCCTAATTCTTTTGATTCCTCTCTGACAGCAATCAGAATCTATCATTTAAGTCAGTGAAGTGGGCCTTAGAAAGCATCACTACAAGTAAAGCTAGTGGAGGTGATGGAATTCCAGTTGAGCTATTCCAAATCCTGAAAGATGATGCTGTCAAAGTGCTGCACTCAATATGCCAGCAAATTTGGAAAACTCAGCAGTGGCCACAGGACTGGAAAAGGTCAGTTTTCATTCCAATCCCAAAGAAAGGCAATGCCAAAGAATGCTCAAACTACCACACAATTGTACTCATCTCACACGCTAGTAAAGTAATGCTCAAAATTCTCCAAGCCAGGCTTCAGCAATACGTGAACCGTGAACTTCCTGATGTTCAAGCTGGTTTTAGAAAAGGCAGAGGAACCAGAGACCAAATTGCCAACATCCGCTGGATCATGGAAAAAGCAAGAGAGTTCCAGAAAAACATCTATTTCTGCTTTATTGACTGTGCCAAAGCCTTTGACTGTGTGGATCACAATCAACTGTGGGAAATTCTGAAAGAGATGGGAATACCAGACCACCTGATCTGCCTCTTGAGAAATCTGTATGCAGGTCAGGAAGCAACAGTTAGAACTGGACATGGAACAACAGACTGGTTCCAAATAGGAAAAGGAGTTCGTCAAGGCTGTATATTGTCACCCTGCTTATTTAACTTATATGCAAAGTACATCATGAGAAACGCTGGACTGGAAGAAACACAAGCTGGAATCAAGATTGCCGGGAGAAATATCAATCACCTCAGATATGCAGATGACACCACCCTTATGGCAGAAAGTGAAGAGGAACTAAAAAGCCTCTTGATGAAAGTGAACGTGGAGAGTAAAAAAGTTGGCTTAAAGCTCAACATTCAGAAAATGAAGATCATGACATCCGGTCCCACCACTTCATGGGAAATAGATAGGGAAACAGTGGAAACAGTGTCAGACTTTATTTTTCTGGGCTCCAAAATCACTGCAGATGGTGACTGCAGCCATGAAATTAAAAGACGCTTACTCCTTGGAAGGAAAGTTATGACCAACCTAGATAGCATATTCAAAAGCAGAGACATTACTTTGCCAACAAAGGTCCATCTAGTCAAGGCTATGGTTTTTCCTGTGGTCACGTATGGATGTGAGAGTTGGACTGTGAAGAAGGCTGAGTGCCGAAGAATTGATGCTTTTGAACTGTGGCGTAGGAGAAGACTCTTGAGAGTCCTTTGGACTGCAAGGAGATCCAACCAGTCCATTCTGAAGGAGATCAGCCCTGGGATTTCTTTGGAAGGAATGATGCTAAAGCTGAAACTCCAGTACTTTGGGCACCTCATGCGAAGAGTTGACTCATTGGAAAAGACTCTGATGCTGGGAGGGATTGGGGGCAGCAGGAGAAGGGGACGACAGAGGATGAGATAGCTGGATGGCATCACTGACTCGATGGACGTGAGTCTGAGTGAACTCTGGGAGTTGGTGATGGACAGGGAAGGCCTGGCGTGCTGCGATTCATGGGGGGCTGCAAAGAGTCGGACACGACTGAGCGACTGATCTGATCTGATCTGATCTGAAGAGCAGATGTAATACTAGTAGTTCAGATAAAATAGACTTTTTAGCATTCTGACGTTCAGTTAAAAAAAAGTCAATGCCACTGTTTCCATTCAAAAAATAACAACAACTCATAATGAAGTACTAATATCATAATGTGCAATAAATCCATCTGCACAGGGCTCTCAATCCATGGAAAATACGGCAGAAATTAAGAGTGGAAACTAATAACTTAATGTTGACACATCTAAGTATGTAAAAAGTGGATTTTATTAAACAACCCACCAACCACCACCACACATACAAACTTTTTTCTAACTCATAACTGTTTTAACCAGGCCATAGCAAGTAGCTTTTTCCACTACATGATGATACTGGCTTTGGTTTTCTTTGTCAGTCAAAACCACTAGGTTTTCACTAATTACAACTGAACTAAAAACTGAGCAAGCAATAATTACCAAGAAAATTCTGAAAAAGACAACCCTAAAAGATATTAAGGCATATTTTATAAGGCCTCAAGAGTTAAAACCACGAAGAAATGACAAATGAATGAACAGATCAATGGGACACAGTACAAAGTCCAGAAAAAGACTCATACAATTTCCAGAAACAGAGAAAAAACCTGAAATAAAAATGGACAGGTTACACTCTAAAAGAAATACAAATAAGATAGCATAAAATCCTTAACCTAACTCATGTAAACAGAAATGAGATAGCACTTCTTATCAGAGGCAAAATGCTATCTGAGTTCAACCACTCTCTCATCAAGCCATTAAGAATAGGTGCTCCAAGGATCCTCAGGCACTGCTGGTAGAAATGCAAAGTGTACAACCTTTACATGAAGGGACTGTAATAATACTTATCAAAATTACTGGTGTGTTTACTCTTTCGCCCAGCAAACACATTTCTAGGAATCAAAACAAGACACCTGCAAACGTAAGAAATAATACATGAACAAGCTCATTCACTACAAAATTGTTTGTAACTGCAAAAGATTGAACACATTCAAGTGTTTGGCAACAGAGGACTGGTTGAATAAACGATGGTACATACACACAACTGAATACTATATAGTCAAAAAAAGAAAAAAAAAAGGAAGATCTTCTTGTACTGATAGAGAGCTCCAAGGTATAAAAATGAAAAATAAAATAAAGTGAAAACCATTAGTATGCTAAATCTTGAGTAAAAGGAGGAGGAAGAAAAGAATATATATTTGAATTAGCTGTTTGCATAACATCTGAAAGAATAAACAGAAATGTGCAAAAATAGTTACATGTAATTGTCTGGGGAGAAGTAACAGGGATGGGTAAGATTAAGACTTCTTAAGGTATATACAATTTAAAAAACAGCATTTCAATTCTGACCCGTGTAAGCAAATATATTCCCTATTCAAAAAATCATAAGTTAACCATTACATTTGGAATAAAGATATAAAAAGAAATTGGTGACTTGGTTAATGTTTGGTCAAAAAACGTCATTGGACCATGGTGTAAGCCTTTCCTCTGAGTGATATTTAAAGTAATTAAAATGACAACAATACTAATCACTGTATGAAAGAAACATCAGTATCACAAACATGATCACACTTGTCTGTATGCTCATACCAAATTTCAAAGCAATCTATTAAAACCAGAGGACGTCCTTCCCTTTGGAAAACTCACTTTGCGCTATGTGGTGAAAAGCATGCTGTCCGCCTGGCTGGACACAGCTGCATTTCACATGTCTATAAGCAGCCAGCAGGAGAGTAAATGCTTGGGACAAGCATAAACACTTCTGCCTCTGTAGATAAAGGTTTTAATAACAGCCAGCTCAGCGCAGGTCAGGCTGGGATTATGCTAACACTGGCATGGTGGAGGTGGTAAACGACCGCCTTCAATCCAGTGAAGGAATGAAACAATGAGGAAAAGCCACTTCCAATATCTGCTAGTCTCTTCTCCCAAAAAGAACTAAAAAGGACCTGGAAATGGTAAAGAATACGCCTTTAATGCAGAAGACCTGCGTTCGATCCCTGGGTCGGGAAGATCCCCTGCAGAAGGAAATGGCAATTCACTCCAGTATATCTTGCCTGGAGAATTCCATGAACAGAGGAGCCTCGTGGGCTACAGTCCATAGGGTTGCAAAAAGTCAGACATGATGGAGCAACTCAGGCACACATACACAGAGTTCCATGGACAGAGGAGGCTGGGCTGCAGTCCGTGGGGCTGCAGAGTCAGACACGACTGAGCAACTAACAGACACACATAACTCAGCAACTAACATACACACTCGCACACACACACACACACACACAGAATTCCATGGACAAAGGAGTCTGGCAGGCTACAGTTCATGGGGTCACAAGGAGTTGGACACGACTGAGTGACTAACACACACACACACACACACACACACACACACCCACCCACCCCCATCTTGCTTCCATCTGTGGGTCGGTTGGGAGTTTTGTTTAGGACCAGAGAGGAAAGAAAAGTCTACATTTAGCACCTCATTAACATAAGTGAAAGTGGCTCATTTAGAAAGTATTTTAGGCACTAATTAGGGAAATGAAAGGTAAGAGGAAAGGGCTAAAGTCTAGTAAAGGCTGCCCCAGCTGCCTAGGACAGGGTCAGCTAAGCCCAGCAATGACTTCCAAAGAATCAGAATCTAAGTCACGGCCACATCACTCAAAGAAATCTGAGTATGGACACAGAACTGTGCCAAAAATTTAAGGGCTCCTGTTACAGGCGTATGTTCTAGTGTTTATTAGAAGAGACTGCTCTAAGTAGGATCTTTGTTCTTGTATCTAAGATCTACCTGGGTAAATAATATTTATATGGGGGAGGGTTTAATCTGATAAAAAAGGTATTTTTATCTCTGGGAACTTCTGAAGGCATATTCACAAAAACAAGCTGATGAGTTTGGAAACAAGAACCTAATCCTGTGGCAACATAAGCAGACAACTTACTCAGACCCCTCTTCAAAGTTCAAGATCCATATAACCAACTGGATAACACCTCCCATACCCAACACATCTCAAATTCAAGAGCCTCCACCCAAATTATGTTATTTCTTAGGTGTAATGTTACTGCACAATACCATCCAAGGCAAGATCTGATAACCCAACACCTTAACCCTTCTCTGACACTCCATCTCTTCACGCACAGGACTTTAAACGCCTGCTGAATCTTCTACTGCTCCACTTCCACTCTTGGTGCTCTAGGGTTTTGGCCACTATCATCTCTTCTCTGGAATATTTGATGAGACAGTCTCTAGCCTGGACTCTCTTGTGACTTTACAATCCACACATCTAGCAGGCTTTCACTTTTATCAGCATAAATTGCTCATAATATTCCTTTATGAGTTTTAAAATATCTGCTATATCGGTAGGTATACACTCTTTTTTCCTCAATAAATATCAATCAATACATACTATTTATGCCTTCTCTTTCATTTCTTAGGTGATCTTGTCAGTTCAGTCGCTGAGTTGTGTCAGACTCTTTGCAACCCCATGGACTGAAGTATGCCAAGCTTCCCTGTCCATCACCAACTCCCGGAGCTTGCTCAAACTCATGTCCATCAAGTCAGTGATGGTATCCAACCATCTCATCCCGTCTTCCCCTTCTCCTCCTGCCTTCAATCTTTCCCAGCATCAGGGTCTTTTCTAATGAGTCAATACTTTGCATCAGGTGGCCAAAGCACTGGATCTTGTCAGAAACTTACCATTTTTACACGTTCTCTCAAATAATCAGCTTTAGGTTTTCCTGATCAGTTGCCCCACATTCTTTTTTTTCACTTAATTCCTATCCCTCCTTTCTGTTTACATGTCTTCCAGTGCCTACGATTTCACTCTGCTCTTTTTCTAATTCTTGGGGGTGAATGCTTATTTTTTGCTATTGTTTTTTTAATAAATAAATTAGCAATTATAAATTATGACTGCAAGTCCTGCTTTATCTACTCAGAGTTTTGATAATTTTTCATGGATAAGATTACTGTGTGGCTTTCACTGTGATTTCCGCTTTAACTAGGTGAGTAATAAAGTGGTTTTGAGCTTCCAAAAGTATGGGACCTGGCTAAGACAGACCAGTTTTACCCTTTCTTCTTAAGAAACTGAAAAAAATAAAATCTTAAACAATGGTTCTTAGACACTGAACATCAGATAGTAACAACAGTGATTCCTGTAAACAGACAACCAAAACCCTACAGAGTTCTACAACTGTCTCAGCTTATAACCTAGGGATAATTTTCAGGCCTTAGTGCAGGGAGGAGGAATCCAGATGCAGTCTCATGGTCTCCCTGAGTTGAGAAGATGGAGCTGGGAACATGGGAAAACCCAGGCAACTAGAATTTATAGGAAAAGTATCCAAGAGAGAACTGCAGAGAGAGACAACTTCAGTAGAGAGTCCACCTAAATCTCAAGTTTTTCAGCTCAGCACCGATCCCCAGTGTGCGAGACCCGAAAGAGAACCACCAGAAAGGACTGGAGAGAGCAGCCCCCACAGCTCATTAAGGCCAGGAATAGTTCAAGTTCCTACTACCAGAAAACCTCATAATGTAAGAGGCCATGGGTAAAAGCACTCACAAGGGTACTACCTTACTATTGGGGTAAACTAGCCCTAAGCTACAGGATGCTCTGTTTCAACCTAACTCAGCTTGAAAACAAACCTCCCAAGGATCTGATTCCAAAGTAACTTCACTGCACCACAGAACAAAGCTCAAGAACATTAATAAGAACACAAAAATATCCTACATACTTGAGGCAAAATTCACAATGTCTAGAATCCAGTAAAAATGACTAAGCACATAAAGAGGTAGGAAATACAACCCATAAAATGGGAAGGAAAATCGATAGAAAAGAGAGTAAAAAAAAAAAAAAAAAAAGAATTACTAGACAAGGATATTAAGATAATAACACTTTATTAGGATACTAAAGGACAAAAAGCAAAAAACAAAAAAAAGGAAAATAGTATAACTGAATTCCATATGTTAAAGAAGCAAAGATTGAGCAAGTTAACTATAAACAGGGAATATGAAAAAGACCTAAATCAAGCTTAAAAGATGAAAACTAAACTACCTGAGGTAAAATATACACTGGCAGATCAGATAGCATGGATGCAAAGATCAATGAACTCAAAAACAAATCATGTATAAGCTATGCAAAATGAAACAGAGAAAAAAAACTGGAATAAAATGATCAGAGTATTAGTTGTGGGACAGCTTCAAGCACCTTAATAATAGGTAATCAGAAATTTTTTACAATGATGATCAAATTTTCCCCAAATGTGATGAAAACTATAAATCCACAGATCTAAGACACCTTAACTCCCAGCACAAGAACCATGCAGAAAACATTAAAACACATCATAATCAAATTGATCTGAGATCAAAGGCACATAAAGAAACCTCCAGGGGTGAGGGAAGTCTTCTAAATGAGATTGTAGAGATAGCTGCACAACCATATAAATTTACTAGAAATCAGACTGTAATACAGTCCTGCGTAATTTTTATGTTTTGTTAGCTATACTACAGCAAAGCCCAAACACTACTTCGAAAAATACTCTGAAAGAAATATTAAGAGATAATCTTAGTGACCTTGAGTTTGGCAAATATTTCTTAAATAAAATAAAAACAGCATGAATAAGAACCATGAGTAAAGAAACAAACTGTCTTGTATCCCCACAGTGAAACACTATACTCATCAATAAAAAGGAATACTGACACACTCAACAACATGGGTAAATGTCACAATAATTAAGGTCAGTAAAAGAAGCTGGACAATATAGTACATACTCTGTGACTTCAGTCATATAAAATTCTAGAAATGGCAAACTAATCTAAACTGACAGTAGTGGTTGCCTGGGGACTAGCTGGAAGTGAGAAAGGCGAGGGGCAAGAAAGATTACATGGGGGCACAAAGAAACTTTTGAGGATTATGGGGATGTTTATTATTTTGATTGCTGTGATAGCTTCATGGGTATATACATATGTCAAAACGTAATCAAATCATACAAGTTAAATACGTACAGTTTCAATATGTCAATTACACCCCCATAAACTGCTTTTTAAAAAGAAAGAAAAAAAAACCTTAAAGATCATTTCCTCACTGTAACTTTTCTGGTATCCTCACCCCAAATCTGTATTCATACCATATCAGAGAACCTACAATTTACTCCTAAAATAAAATCATACTGTTGTTATGCTTATTTGTATGACATATTTATGACTTAATAGGGTAGTGCTTATACATAATAAATACACAACACATGTATGATTAGTTGAACTTTAGCTTTTTAAAACCAAATGCAGAATTTTGAGTAAATAGAATTAAAGATATGAAAATAGGTACTCGATGGGAATCTCAACAAAAATCTACTTGAAGTTGTATTCAATGCTTCAATATAAACAGCCAGTTTGTAAATGCCTCCAGAAAAATTTAGTGTGCAGAGAGCAGAAATCAGAAGAAAAAAATAAAATATGGTAGATACCGAGAGAGACTCAGGTAAAAATTAAGGAAGACACAGTAATTTAACACTATGGACAGAAAGAAACAAAATCATTATCCATATTCTACATGCAATCACTGATTATGTTAGTCTGTATAAATGCCTGTTTACCTAATACCATATGAAATATAAAGACAGACCTCTAATTCACGGGTCCTGAGATAAAGACAGTGTGGTTAAGGGAAGAAATAGCTTTAAGAGGGTCAACAGCTCTTAAGCGGATAGTTTTTATGTGCCAATTCCAACAATGAGCTGAAAATAGCAGAAAGGGATTCCAACTGTTAAAGGTACTTTGAAAAACTTCTCTCCACAAAATGCTATTTATGTCCAACAGTCACCCTTTTTTTCCTGATTACATCAGAGAAATAACTTTGGTTGATCTCTTTTTGGTTTCTATTACATCTAGGTCTGGGTGGAAGGACAGTAATTTGGAATACTGGAGGTGGGGCTGCTGATCCGTCTTAACAAGAAAGCTGATTTTCAGCTCAGGGACAGGCCACTGCTTTAAAGCAAAAGAGGCAGAAGAACCCTCCCTGGATTGTCAGGAATAGATGGAATCAAGAATTCTGAGTTCCCTGTACTCATGCAACAATCTGCACTCACTCTAATAAGAGAATTTCACAGTTCTAGAAAATTAAGAGTAATATAGTCATAACAAAGTCAACTGGTATTATTTAAAAAAAAAAGTTTGTAAAGCTTTGTATCTATATAAATTTTGATTCCGTACCCACACATTATAATAACAAACTATGGAAAACCACTACAGTCATTTAACTATAATAGCCAAAAACCATATTATGCTATTTTCCTATAAACACACAACATGTGAAGAAAACCAAAATTTGCCTTCAAGAGGTAAACATGAATTTACTTATAGTGAAAATGATATTTAAAGGATTATTTTTAAAAAGACTTTGACTTGGTAAATATCATAAACTAGTACTTTTAATAATATAAAATACAAAAACATTTTCCTAACTTTTGAAAATCTCTCTGGCTTCTCAAAAATGAAACTTTCTTAATCTAGCAATTAAATTAAAATGTATGGAACAGTCATTTAAAATACATAAAAGGCTATGTGTAATAATGACATTAAAGATATATATATATATATATATATTATTAAATGACACTGCTGTCCTAGCATTGCTTTTCTGTATTATTTTTTCATTCAAATGAAATACAACCATACCATCTAATCCACAAAGGCATTAAGTAAATCTTTTAGAAATAATAAAATGTGTTTAAAAGAACAGAAGATTTTTAAGTCATTATACTATTTTACTTAAAGCTATACATAAATGAAAGAGGACAGTGAAAAAGTTGGCTTAAAGCTCAACATTCAGAAAACTAAGATCATGGCATCTGGTCCCATCACTTCATGGGAAATAGATGGGGAAACAGTGGAAACAGTGTCAGACTTTATTTCTGGGGGCTCCAAAATCACTGCAGATGGTGACTGCAGCCATGAAATTAAAAGACACTCCTTGGAAGGAAAGTTATGACCAACCTACATAGCATATTCAAAAGCAGAGACATTACTTTGCCAACAAAGGTCCATCTAGTCAAGGCTATGGTTTTTCCAGTGGTCATGTATGGATGTGAGAGTTGGACTGTGAAGAAAGCTGAGAGCCGAAGAATTGATGCTTTTGGACTGTGGTGTTGGAGAAGACTCTTGAGAGTCCCTTGGACTGCAAGGAGATCCAACCAGTCCATTCTGAAGGAGATCAGCCCTGGGATTTCTTTGGAAGGAATGATGCTAAAGCTGAAACTCCAGTACTTTGGCCACCTCATGCGAAGAGTTGACTCATTGGAAAAGACTCTGATGCTGGGAGGGATTGGGGGCAGGAGGAGAAGGGCACGACAGAGGATGAGATGGCTGGATGGTATCACCGACTCGATGGACATGAGTTTGAGTGAACTCCGGGAGTTGGTGATGGACAGGGAGGCCTGGCGTGCTGCGATTCATGGGGTCGCAAAGAGTCGGACATGACTGAGCGACTGAACTGAATTGAATACATAAATGAACAGAACCTAACAAATGTCCTCTTTAAAACAATAATTAAACAGCATTTTTTTCCCCTTAAATTTTATTTATTTAGGCCACAGCTCACAGCTTGCAGGATCTTAGTTCCTGGACCAGGGATGGAACCCGTGTGCTCTGCAGTGGAAGTGCAGAGTACTATCCACTGGATCACCAGGGAATCCCCTAAACAGTAACTTTTTAAAGCAAGATATACTCCCTATAATTTTATGCCTTAGACTGAGGATGGATTTCCTAAAAGGACTAGGAAATAAACTGACAGCAATATCTGAGAAGTCTTCTTGACCTCTATTTTTAGCTAAGGTTGCAATATGAGATCCAGTTTAAAAGACGAGTACAGAGAAATATTAAGTTTGACTCCCTTGTTGTTCAGCTGCTAAGTTATGTCCAACTCTCTGCGACCCCATGGGCTGCAGCATGCTAGTCTTTCTGGTCCTTCACTATCTTCTGGAGTTTGCTCAAACTCCTGTCCATTCTGTCGATGATACCATCCAATCATCTCATCCTCTGCTGCCCCGTTCTCCTGCCTTCAATCTTTCCCAGAATTAGGGTCTTTTCTAATGGCTCGGTTCTTCTCGTCAGGTGGCCAAAGTATTGAGCTTCTGCATTAGTCCTTCCAATAAAAATTCAGGGTTGATTTCCTTTAGGATTGACTAGTTTGATCTCCCTGGTGTCCAAGGGGCTCGTAAGTGTCTTCTCCAGCACCACAACTCGAAAACATCAATTCTTAAGCACTCAGCTGTCTTTATGGTCCAACTCTCACATCTGTACACGACTACTGGAAAAACTTTAAACTTTGGCTATATCGATCTCACTTTGACTCACTTACTTCTCGTATAAATTCAGGTGTCTTGATTACATTTTCTTACTTATTTAAAGTATACTGTAAAATTGTCATGCATGTTCCAGACTGACTGCAGGAATTTATATTCCCTTTCTAACTGGTGTCTTCATTTCACTACACAAGAATGAAGAAAGAGAATAATTTCAGTGTCTAGTTCAGTTACTAATTATTTATTGGGAGCCAAATACCTGCTGGAGAAGGCAATGGCACCCCACTCCAGGACTCTTTCCTGGAAAATCCCATGGATGGAGGAGCCTGGTAGGCTACAGTCATTGGTCGCAAAGAGTTGGACACAACTGAGCGACTTCATTCACTCACTTCATACTTTATTACTAGAGAAGGAAATGGCAACCCACTCCAGTGTTCTTGCCTGGAGAATCCCATGGACAGAGGGGCCTGGCGGGCCGTGGTCCATGGGGTCGCAGAGAATTGGACATGACCGAAGTGACTGAGCACGCACGGTGCTAGGTGTTGGGACACAAAGCTTCTGCTGGCATAAACCTAATGCCTTTGTTAAATGGTAAAACCATGTGTTAAAATTCTGAAAGTCCATTTCCCTGAATGACTGAGTAAGACTGGTGAGACAGTGGATGAAGCCAGTGAGCTTTTATCTGTCAAGGCCTCATCATTCATTTAGTTCTGGTATGTCAAGTATCTGTTCTACACATGGGCAGAAAGTCTTCCTGAGCTAAAGAAAAAAAAAAAAATTCTAAGGGAAAGAACAGCTGGGACTACTAGCCATGAAAAACCTTAAGGTCTGCAGATAGGGGGATGTAATGCCTTCAGATTCCAAGGATATTGGTCACCACATTCACCTGGTAGTTAAAGAGGGAGGTTTAAATGCCTGACAACAATGAATGCCTTAAGGCACTTTAGAGTTCATAAAGTTGTTTCTCACTATTTTGCTGTAACTCTCCTGACCTCATAATTTTATACAGAAAGGAACTGAGAGAGGGTAAATCAGGCCTTGAGCAGAAGGCCAGCCCTGCATTTCACAAAGCGTGTTCTGTGATATTAGGCAAAAAAAAAAAAGTTTAGATTTATGATCTATTAGTTTAGGACAATAACTAATCAAAGTTAAAAGTACCATCTATTATAAGACTTTTCAAAGTCTTCAATACACTAATATATAATGTGAGTTTCCATGTGGAGGAAGGAAATAGCAGCGTTTCCCAAACTCATTTGATCACAGAATGGTTAGTCCTTTAAGTTAGGATCTAATGCTCCAGAAAACAAATTTGGGGAAACCTTACTACTGTACCAAACAAGATACAAAGGATCATGTCAGGGGAGAACATACTTCCAGAGATAAAACTGACTGACAGCCAGAAGGTCAGGGACCTGGAAAAAATGACAAAATGGTTGAAGAAGAAGAGAAATGTCCACAATTCCTGCAGCTATACACTGAACAGCTAACTGTAGCAATTAATGTCTTCCTCCAAAATGCTTACTGAGCTTCTACTTGTTCCAGGACTGTGCTAAAAGTTGGAGGTATAACAAAATATAGGACACAGAAGTTCCCTGATCCCACAAAGCTTACATTCCAGTTGTGGGAAACAAACAAACAGGCAACAGATTGAGTAGTGCTACGTAGGAGGAAAAGAAAGCAAACAAAACCTGGAAGATGTGACACAGAGTATGACTGAGACAGGCTAATACCAAAATAAAAACAAACCAAAAAAACCCTGGAAGTACTAAGAAGGGCTTTCCTAAACTGAGCCATGGATATAGGCTCAAATTTATATAGTAACAGGAACAAATACTATCACAAAAACAGTTAACATTTATGGAGTACTTAGTAAGTAAAAGGTAATATACTAAGATCTAAAGGCTTTATTTAAACCTCACAATAACCTATTTCATTATTTTCATCTAACAAATTAAACCAAGGTACAGAGAAGATAAATTAAGTGTCAAAGGTCACAAAGCTAAAAAACTAGGAGAGCTTAAGTTCAAATCCAGCTTCCCAGTTCAAGAGACTAACTTCTTAACTATTTGGCCATCTGACCAAGCAGTATCTACTTGACTGATGTTACTGTCCTGCAGTTCAGTTGCTAAGTTGTGTCCGACTTTGTGTGACCCCATGGACTGCAGCACACCAGGCTCCTCTGCCCTCCACTATCCTCTGGAGCTTGCTCAAACTCATGTCCATTGAGTCAGTGATGCCATCCACCCATCTTGTTCTCTGTCACCCCCTTCTCCTCCTTCAGCTTCAGCATCAGTCCTTCCAATGAATACTCAGGGTTGATTTCCTTTAGGGCTGTCTGGTTTCATCTCCTTGTGGTCCAAGGTATACCAGATACTGGTATTGGTGACAAAAAAAGGCACAATCACAAAATCTGTGAAACCAAACACTAACAGTCAAAAATGGGTCACAGCCAGTAACTACAACGATTGAGATTACAACTGCAAGAATCCACTTTGCCATTATGTGGAACAGCAAACACGGTAGACATTCAGGTGTCAGGAACAGGGACTAAAGAGAAGACAGTACAACCAGAAAGTCATCAGAAAGGCAAGATCAGGTAGAGTCAGGCACACTGTGCCACCAGGCAAAGAAGTCTGCTCACAACTGTCTTTCCGAGAGTTCTTGGAGTAAGAGGTCCAACCTTCACCACACACATGCTGACTAAGTAGCTCTAGGGGAAGTACAGCTTTGGATCGATCACTTTGCCACTCATGGGGACTTTAATCTCCTGCTTCCTACAGAACATGTACAAGATTCTGACAGTCCCAAAGCACATCATTCCTTTCCTCCCTATCAGTTTCTGCATCTTCACATTAACGACCTGCACAGTTATTCTCATTTTCCCATAACATTTTCCCCAAAGTGACCCCAGAAGAAGCGTAGCTCAAGGAGTATCTGCAAGCCAAACAATATGATCACGGCCAGCATTAAAATGTTCTGGCACAGTTAAATATGATTTTGTTCCCTTCTGCCTTGATACGTTTACAATAAGCAACATGCTGTTATCTTCATAGAAAACAGCCAACTCTGGAAGCTAGAAACATACCCCTCAACCTTTCCATCGAAAGCCAAAAGCAAGAAGTAAAGAGAAGCACTGAACACTTCTTCTCTAAACACTAGTGGTGCCCAGAGGCAGGGAGAAAAATTCCTGCTCTGAATGTTCATATCTTACTGCCAAATCCCTATGCATAAGGAATTTCAGAATTTGACATTAAAATCTTCTATTAAATAGTTTTTAGATATCATTCTGTGGGAAATGGGAGGCAAATAGTAATTTCAAAATTACAATATCATCAGGAAAACTTTTCAGAAGAATATGTGTTCTTAAGAAAATGTGTCGGTAATGCTTTTGGGAAAATGCCTCCACATCCCACCTCCACTGCCACCTGCTTGCAGATCTCTATTTCCCACTCTGCCTCCTGTGCCTCAATTCAAGAGTATGTACCAATCTGATACTTTGAATGTTGTATGAAAACCAAATATTATGTCAACGGTAATTCATCACATAAATGGTAGTTCATTTATTCAAAATAAAACCACCAAATCCATAAAGAATCCTAACTACTGTCACCTACAATTTTGGGAAGAACTATGAACTTCCAGAGTTTATAAGCAATTTTGAGCCAGGGGTAACAGCCCACAACTTGGGTGTGGTTCTTAGCCAGGTTCTCTTTTCTGTGAAATGACAGCTTGCACTTGCAAAGTCCAAACTCCTTCTAGGAAGTAAGGTGCTTTTTTAAAAGATAAGGTTCTTAAACAGTTTCAAATGTATGGCTAAAAACATAATGCCTATCTGCATAAGCACCAGAATTAATGATTAAGGTTGCCTTCAGATTTTCTATGTGAATTGATCTGACTCTGCTTAAGCAACACGAGAAATTTAACATGTTCCAGAAAGTTATGTCCAACTTAGATAGCATATTCAAAAGCAGAGACATTACTTTGCCAACAAAGGTCCATCTAGTCAAGGCTATGGTTTTTCCTGTGGTCATGTATGGATGTGAGAGTTGGACTGTGAAGAAGGCTGAGTGCCGAAGAATTGATGCTTTTGAACTGTGGTGTTGGAGAAGACTCTTGAGAGTCCTTTGGACTGAAAGGAGATCCAACCAGTCCATTCTGAAGGAGATCAGCCCTGGGATTTCTTTGGAAGGAATGATGCTAAAGCTGAAACTCCAGTACTTTGGCCACCTCAGGCGAAAAGCTGACTCATTGGAAAAGACTCTGATGCTGGGAGGGATTGGGGGCAGGAGGAGAAGGGGACGACAGAGGATGAGATGGCTGGATGGCATCACTGACTTGATGGACGTGAGTCTGAGTGAACTCTAGCAGTTGGTGATGGCCAGGGAGGCCTGGCGTGCTGCGGTTCATGGGGTTGCAAAGAGTCGGACACGACTGAGTGACTGAACTGAACTGAACTGAACTGACACTAAATAAGTGGGAATCTTCAGTGTACGAAAAAGACCTCTTCCCTTTGCATCTACTGGTAGACAAGTAATAAACAGAACCTAGCTTCAGCTTAATTATGACTTAGCTGAAACACGGTTAGAGGACTGAATGCCCTTTAAGACTGAGTGGGAAAAAAGGAGACAGCCAATAAAAAGAAAAAAGGAAAATGGAATTATGGTGAAAATAAGTCAATTTTGTATATTATTCAAAGAGGAATAAACAAAGCCACGTTTTGATAATTTCTAATGGCCTTTATGTCTCTCCAATCCTTATAAATTAACAAAATTAGGCATTAGTAGTCACCTTTGGTGTCCCTAAGCAGCAGTTAATGTAAAAATAAAATTACGAATTATATAAAATACATAAATTTGGGAAAATAAATTCCATCTCTATTTTGTTTCTTATTTTAAGACTCAAATTTAAGTCAGATGGTTAACTCACTGAATTGCATACTTTTAATGGGTGAGATTTATGGTATGTGAATTTTCTCTCAATAAACTTGTTAAAAAACATTTAAGTCAAATGCCGGGGTTGGGAGAAAGAGCGGGGGGACTGCAGTGTCTGAAAAAAAAAGCTCCAGAATAACTAAGCTTTTCTATATAAGCTGACCAATGAAACCAAAAGCTAAACAGGCTCTGGTGAAACAGAATAGATTTGATGTTTCTGGCCTGTTAAATAAAGAAATCCCCTCAAATGACTGGGTTCCTGACTTGATCAGCAGCCAGCTAACCCGCCTTTGCTAACTGCAGTTCTGACCCACTCCTTTCCCCTCTGTGCAAGGAACATATTTGAAGAGGGTGAGAACCACATGCTTCTACCAGAAGGAAAAAATAATATTCTGGCAACAGTGGTGGAAGGTTTGGGGCGGAGAAGGGGGAGCTGTCCATGTTTTATGCCAGAACATTTTCAAAAGCATAAACTACTTTCCTCACAAGCTCAATCTTAACTAACCAGAAGATAAATATCCTCTCCTTTAGTAAGTATACAGTTCCACTGCATAGTTGCCTTTTTAAGGAAATCTACTCATTTCTTATCACTGTCCCTTCTCATGACCAGGGAGATACACTGGGGGCTTTTCTCATATCACCGAATCACTTCCAACCTTCCTTCCTTGGCAAAAAAACCCCACAAAAACATTATTTTTAAAAAAGTAGAAACCAACACAACAGATGCATAGCTCTGTGCTTCCACACACCTAATTTTGGCAGTGTAGCTGAGTGCACCGACTCCGCAGGCAGACTGGGTTCAGTTGCTGCTAGCTGGGAACCCTCAAGCAAACCACCAAAGGTCTCTGTACCCCTCTCTTCTCGTCTGTAAACTAGAGATGCAGATGCTACATCATAGCATGGATTAAGATTAAAACAGATTATCAGGGGCCAAAGCTTACAGAAAAATGCTTAGCACATGATATATAGTAATAATTATTACTTCAAAATGCAAATGAGCAACTTAAAGTATGAAGATAGTTTGGTTTGAAAACTTGTAAAACAGAGTTGTGGCAATTCCTAAAAAACTGTACAGATATACTAAAATTGAACAAGGACATAAATGGATGGCAGATGGTGGGAGTGAGCCAGGTTTCATACTATTAGAGAAGGCTACAGATAGGCAACGAGGAAGTCTAGAATGAACCATGGGGGACTGGATTAGATTCAAAGACATCAGTACACTACCACATTTAGCTTAAAAGAATAGTTATATAAACAAAAAAAAACTACATTAACCACTAATACATGTATTTATGTATAACATATATATTATAAAACAAATACCTTATATATTAACAACATATTTTATATACTATATATTTATTAGATTTATATAAGTATTTTATACATTAACAATATATATTATATACATATATATCTCCTAGATTTATTTATACACGTGAGTGTATACATGCGTATATAAATATATATCTCCTAGATCCATCTCGGAGAAGGCAATGGCACCCCACTCCAGTACTCTTGCCTGGAAAATCCTATGGACAGAGAAGCCTGGTAGGCTGCAGTCCACGGGGTTGCTAAGAGTCGGACACAACTGAGCGACTTCACTTTCACTTTTCAATTTCATGCATTGGAGAAGGAAATGGCAACCCACTCCAGTGTTCTTGCCTGGAGAATCCCAGGGACAGGGGAGCCTGGTGGGCTGCTGTCTATGGGGTTGCACAGAGTCGGACACGACTGAAGCGACTTAGCAGTAGCAGTAGATGCATCTAGAAGGGGGCCTATAAGGAGTGACACACCAGTAAGAACAAGTACTCCTATAACCCCAATCTTGGCTTCTCACAGTACTCTTCAATATAAGGTATCTGGGGTCCTTGAAGAAATGCCTGATCATAAGGCTGGGGCAGGGAATATACATGATGAGCCTGATCAGATCAGATCAGATCAGATCAGTCGCTCAGTCGTGTCCGACTCTTTGCGACCCCATGAATCGCAGCACGCCAGGCCTCCTTGTCCAACACCAACTCCCGGAGTTCACTGAGACTCATGTCCATCGAGTTAGTGATGCCATCCAGCCATTTCATCCTCTGACGTCCCCTTCTCCTCTTGCCCCCAGTCCCTCCCAATATTGCCAGGAGTAATAAAGTATTAAAAACAAAATGATAGGGACATATCAAAGGGACACAAGAGACAACCTGAAAGAGCTCCCAATGACCATGCTGGAACAACTTGAGCAATCTGAGTACTGGATTACAGTCCACAACATAAAATAAGTACTGATAAATCCATCAGTTCAGTTCAGTTGCTCAGTCGTGTCTGACTCTTTGTGACTCCATGAATCGCAGCACGCCAGGCCTCCCTGCCCATCACCAACTCCCAGAGTTCACTCAGACTCACGTCCATCGAGTCAGTGATGCCATCCAGCCATCTCATCCTCTGTCGTCCCCTTCTCCTCTTGCCCCTAGTCCCTCCCAGCATCAGAGTCTTTTCCAATGAGTCAATTCTTCACATCAGGTAGCCAAAGTTTTGGAGTTTCAGCTTTAGCATCATTCCTTCCAAAGAAATCCCAGGGCTGATCTCCTTCAGAATGGACTGGTTGGATCTCCTTGCAGTCCAAGGGACTCTAAAGAGTCTTCTCCAACACCACAGTTCAAAAGCATCAATTCTTCGGCTCTCAGCTTTCTTCACAGTCCAACTCTCACATCCATATATGGCCACTGGAAAAACCACAGCCTTGACTAGATGGACCTTTATTGGCAAAGTAATGTCTCTGCTTTTGAATATGCTAACTGAGGAGCAAAGATACAAATCTCCATACGGAAAAGCTCCAAGTAATTTACATAGCTACTCCCTCTCTCACGTAGATGAGGCTTAACTAGTCACCCTCTAAGTGTGGGGCTATGTTTAATGATTTGCTTTCGGACAGCACGGCATGGAAAGGTGGGAACAGTGACTTACAATGAAGAAACCTGGAAAACATCACCAAAGCCAGGTGATCAAGGTTAACATCACCAGTGATAAGTCAAATTAGTAGCATGGATACTTCATCCTCCCCAATAATTCATACTCCAGTCTAACCGTGAGAAAATCATTAGATACAACTAAATAGAGACACACACTATAAAATACCTGATTAGCCCTCCTCAAAACTGTAAAGGCCATCACAAACAAACAAAGTCTGGGAAACACAAGGACAAAATGTAAGGAGGCACCCTGAATGGTACCAGAAGAGAAGTCAGGGGAAAGCCAGTGAAATCCAAACAAAAGGTAACGTTCAATTAACAGTGACGAACCAAAGTTGGTTCTTACAGTTGTGACGAAGTCACATGGTCGTGTGAGATGTTAACAAAAGGGGAAAACAGGTGAGGAGTTTACAGAAACTCTCTACTATTTTTGTAACTTTTTATAAATCTAAGAATATTCTAAAATAAGCTAAAAAAAAAATCTCAAGCCAAAGAATTAAAAGAGAAACTAGATTTTAAAAATGGTATGAGTGTAAAAAGATGAGTTTAAGCCTTGTCCAGATAAACAAAAACGTATTTATCTTCTAAAACAGCTGATCATATCAGGTAAATGAATAACTTTTACAAACAATGCTGCTAAAAAAAAAAACTAGACCCTTTTGCGGCCATATAAAATAAGTTCGGTTTCCAGAGTTTTCTAAAACCCACCAAAATAAGTTAAATTATATTTTTAGAATACTTTGTCTAAAGTATTATAAAACACAGATTTAAATTTCATACCTTTTATATGATCACTTATTATAAAACAATACAGGTTATATTATTACAGAAATGTTCTTTAAAATTTAATCCAAATACTTTAACATGATAGAAACAGCCAAGGAAATCTCAATACAAACCTACTGTAAAAATAGCAACTCTGCCCAGTAATTAACAGTAACCTTCAATTTTGGTTTTTTGAAAGAAAAAAGTCTGTCAAGCCTCATGTAACCACAGTTTACTTTAGGAAAAAAAACAACAAAAAAACCTCAACATTCCAAATGAAAACATCATATGTGATTAGCAGACTCCAGTAGTGAAGCAGATGAACATCAAAGCACTGACTAGAAACACAAGACCCCCAAAGAAAAATGTCAACATAATGATTATGAAATAAAAATGACAATGGCTGGCTGACCTATGACTGTTCAAGTTGAACGGCACACAAAAAGTAAACAGCTCTGCGTGTGGCCTGTTTCTGTAGAAGGCTTTATAGTCTCTACTCAACCCTCTTTGAAGGTTTGGGGTTTGAGGTTTCATTAAAGGGAGAAAAGGCGGAGGAGCAGGGGCGGGGACAAACGCAGCAAGAAACAGAGAAAGGAAAGCAGAACAAGTTTTCATAAAGCGACTGTCCACCTGAGTCTCCTATCACTGGCGCCTCAATGTCCTCTACCTCTCACTGACTCCGTGACCTTAAGGATGCTGTGGTGGGAGAGCAGTGTGAAGCCTCCTGTGTAGGGACACTGGGAGATCAAAGTCACCAACTCCTGAGGTACCGGAAGGAAAACAGGAATCCAAAAAAGGATTTCAAGGATGCACAGGTGTTGAAAGAAAACTTTGATTACAACAATGGTGGGTCATATCTCACTATCTTTCCATTAGTCTTAGCTGTTTCGACTAGAACATATTCAGTAACTTGTAACACCAAACCTTTTCCTAAATACCATAACTTTCACACACATGTATATTACGGCACAGGTCTTTCAGGGCATATTTCACTCACTCACTCAAATGTGACACCTCAAAAAAAAGATTGAAACCACGAATCTTGAATCCTTTGAACATTTTTTAAAAGTGAGGAGGAAGTTAGATGAGAGCTCTTCTTTATTTGAAACCTCTAAGCAAAAGATGTCCCTTCTCTTGGCTCCCATAAGAAATCTGAAGAAATCTCATTGGCACATTCACTTTTTCTTTCTTTACTATATCTCCCCCCGATCCCTTCAGTTCTGCTAGTCGACCACTAGCAGGGAGGGAAGGGGAAGGAGATGAGACAACACATTTCCACTTAAATTGATTATCTCAATCGATCTGTCCAAACTCCAACTATACAGCTTACTTTATTCAAGTTTCCCATCTCTTCAGGCCACCTATGCTCCAAACTTCCCATGTCCTTAATCTAATTCACATTATTATCATTCATTCTTGGACTGTTCGCACAGAACCATGCCTAGGACTTGGTGAGTACTCCATAAATGCTATTTGCTATTATTTAATTACTGCTGTCATTAATATCCAATATTCTCCACTATTCTCATTTGATGCAATCTGACCTATTTCCTGGATGATCCCTTCTTGCTTATCCCCCACCCTCAATCGTCTTCATTTTCCAATATTCATTTCAACTGCAATGTTGTTCCACTTCACCTATTAAATCTAAGCACATTTTAGAGACCAACTTTCAGTCTGTTTCTTCTAGAAAGTTACAACCGTTTTCTGATCTTCTGTAAGTCTATCAAGAATCACATAATTCAATACAAATAAAAAAATGCTCAATGTTAATGCTGGAATTAAATTACATAGTACATCGATACCCTGGGGTAAGAAATGGTAAACCACTCCAGAACTCTTGCCTGGAAAATGCCATGGACAGAGGGTCCAGGCAGGCTACAGTCCATGGGGTCACAAAGAGTTTGACACAACTGAGCGTGTACCCACACACACGCCCATATCTACCCTGCCACCTCCCTGAGAAGAGGGCTCACATCTTCCGCATAGCCGTGGTACAGGGTTCAGCAGAGATGCTCAGTAAGTACCCCTGGGGAACACATTTAGAGAAGGATATAAATGATATGGCGCTAGGAGGAAGTAACAGGATCAAACTCCTCAACAAAAGACTACGAAAGATGTCACCATCTTCTCTTATTTTCTGAATCACTTATAAACAGGATATTTTTCCAACCACTCTAAACACTCCAGAAAACAACTCTACAGACAGCAAGTACATTCTCCTAACTGGATTCAATGAACTCCCAGTCTTACTTCCCCTAGTTGTATGCTATATGTGTGGTGCATGCTAGGTCGCTTCAGTCGTGTCTGACTCTTTGCAACACGATGGACTGCAGCCCACCAGGCTCCTCTGTCCACAGGATTCTCTAGGCAAGAATACCGGAGTGGGTTGCTGTGCCCTCCTCCAGGGGATCTTCCCGACCCAGGGATCGAACTTGTCTCTCTTATGTCTCCTGCACTGGCAGGCAGGTTCCTTACCGCTAGTGCCACCTGGGAAACCCAGTTCTATGCTACATCTGACTCCAAAGTACTGCATACCACTCTTTAATAATCTCAAACTACCCCTGTGTGAACACAGACAGTTACGGGGAAGACCACCTAAAGACACCTGGAGAAGACAGTCATTTACGTAAGACAAGGAGAAAGGCCTTAGAAGAAACTAACTCTGCTAAAAATCCTTGATCTCAGAACTTCTAGCCTCCAGAGCTAGTAGGAACTCCAAGAAAGTAAGTTTCTGTTGTTCAAGCCACCCAGTCTATGATACTCTATTTTGACATCCCTAGTAAGCTAATACAAGAACCCCAAAATAGACCCATACAGATACAGTCAAGTGACCTTTGTCAAAGAAATTATGGTAATTAGATGGAAAAAGGATGATCTTTTCAACAAAAGGTATTCAAACAACTGGACATCCACATGCCAAAAAAAAAAAAAAATCTAGACACAGATCTTAACATCTCTCACAAAAATTAACTATTTCAAATAGATCATAGACCTAAATGTCAAATGCAAAACTAAAGAAGTTCTGGAAGAGAAAATCTAGGTGACCATGGTCTGGGTTTGGCAATGGGTTTTTAAATAACACCAAAGGCATGATCAATGAAATAATCAACAAGCTGGACTTCACTAAATTAAGAACTTCTGCTCTGCTAAAGACACTGTTAAGAGAATGAAAAGACAAGCCACAGATGGGAGAAAATAACTGCAATACATATATCTGATATAGGGCTTGTACCTACAATATACAAAGAATTCTTAAAACTGTTAGAAGACAAACAATCCAATTTTTAAAAAGACAAAAAGACCTGAACAGACACCTCACCAAACAAGATACACAGATGACAAACAAGCACGTGAAAAGATGATCAATGTCCCCGGGAACTGCAAATTAAATAAGATAACCACTACAGACCTACGAAGATAGCCAAATCCAAAAGACAGACACCAGCAAATGCTGGCGAGGCTGTGGAGCGACAGGAACAGGACTCATTGCTGCTGGGAATACAAAATGGTACAGTCGCTCTGGGAGCAAGTTCGGCAGTTTTTCCACAAAGCTAAACATAGTCTCACCACACAATTCAGCAATTACGCTCCTTGGTATTTACCCCAAACAGTTGAAAAGTTATGTCCACACAAAAATCTCTGTCCACGATGTTTACCGCAGGGAGGAAAGAAAAAAGCCCCTTCAGAATTCAAAACCAAGAGTGTGCTACTCATTTGGGTCTGGGGTTCAAATCTGCATTACACATAATGTATGAGAAATTCCAAACTGAGCATTTAACATAAAGGTTAGTTCCAGACCAATGAGACTCATGAGGTTCCCAGTAGGAGTGAAAGCAAAACTGTTTTGGAAGCACATTCCCATATAACTTGAGCCACAAAAGATTTTCACATAAATTTCAGATGAATTAAAAATTAAAATAAAAATCTACCACAAGGGAGAATCAACAAACACAACAAACCAAAACACAGAAAGATCAACATTCCCTCCACCCCGAATTTGAAAAGACAGGATAGTAATCTGAATAACAAACATTAGTAAGTATGTTAAGATAATCAAAGTTATAAGAAGGGGTCAAAACCCTAAGAACAAGAAACTATGCAAAAAAGAATATACAGACTTGAAAAAAATAATAAAACAGAGCTTCTCGAAATGTAATTATTAAAGGAAGTGAATCTGCTATGGACTGAACTGTGTCCCCCACCTCCCCCCAGTTCATATGCTGAAACCCTCATCTCCATATGATGGTGTCTGGAGACAGGGCCTTGGGCAGATATTAGGTTTAGATGAGGATGAGGTAATGAGGCTGGGGGCCCTCACACGGCACCAGTGCCCTTAGAAGAAGAGATACAAGAGAGCTTCACTGCGTCTCTGCCATAAGCACACTGTAAGACAGCAGATGAGGGCCCTCCACAAACCAGGAACAGAGCCCCCACCAGAAACCAACTGTGCTGGCACACCTTGAGCCTAGCCCTCTAGTCTTCAGAACCGTGACAAAGTAATTTCTGTTGTTTAAGCCATCCAGTCTACGGTATTTTGTTTTTGCAGCTGGAGCTGACTAAGACAGAATCTAAATAACCAAGGCTTAAATAGTTTGGCCATTAAAATAAGTGATAGTGATTACTTAGAACTCAATAAATAAGAATCTTTAAGTCCAAAAATAAATAAATGGAGAAGTAAACGGACAGAGGAGCCTGGTGGGCTACAGTCCATGGAGTTGCAAAGAGTTGGACATGACTAAGAGACTAAGCACAGCAAAAGCTCTTCATCACGACAGAATGTCAACCAATAAATACAGAAAAAATTAATGGAGCTAGAACACCACTATTTTGCAACCATCATAGTAATAACTTGAGTAAGAATCATCACTGGAAGCTAAAACTAATGGATGTAAGTTAGATGAAAAAGGAGGTATTATACAGTCTCACAGTATCTCCCCACAAATTACTTATTAACTACAAAAAGAAAAAAGTTAACTCTGTAGTGGTGAAATCTGGCAGACCCTTGTTAATCAAGTGATCAAAACTAACATTAATAAAGGGACAAATCAACATCATGTGCCTCCTGATACGATTCACTGAGTACACATCATCACTTACACACTCTTCTGCCCAAAATGTGTAACCCGAATTTAACCAAAAGGAAACACCAGACACTCCAAAAATGAAGGACATTCTACAAAATACATGACACACACTCTTCAGAAATGTCAGTGTCTAGGATAACAAAGAAAGGCTAAAAAACTATTCTAGATGAAGAGAGACTGAAAAGTCTTGAAAACTAAAAGCAATGAATAATCCTGTGTCAGTTTCTAAACTAGCAGGCAAAATGCTCTTATGGACATTATTAAGACCACTGGAGAAATCTGAATAAGGTCTACAGATCAGATAGTAGTATTATATTGAAAGTCTGACTCTGCGGTTTCATTTAAGTGAAAAATATTTGAGAAACAATGTGATTTGTATATACATAAAGGAGCATGATGCTTATAATTTACTCTCAAATGCTTCCCAGAAAAATACTGGGTTAGCCAAAACGTTCGTTCAGGTATTTCCTTAGGATGCTATGGAAGAACCCAAATGAACTTTTTTTTTGGCCAACCCAGTAATATGTGTGCATACATATATATACATCTAGAGACAGAAAGAGAGGGAAAAAAATGACAACGCAAATGTGGCCAAGTGTTAACCACTGGTGAATCTGCATAAGGGTATATGAGAGTTTTTTGTATTATTCTTCTAATTTTCCTGTGAGTTCAAATAATTTTTTTTAAAGGCAACAGAAATTCTGAATAGCTGATGAGACACAGACACAATGGAAGATACTGAAGGTATGAACCATACTGTAAGACAGAATACAGAGCTGAAAAATCATGATGTTATGCAACATGATGAAATACAAAGAAAAGTACACAATAGTTCTAAAGAAAAAAACGATAGGAAAAAATAATCGTCAAAGATATGCCAGCTTAGACTTTTCCAGAACTGATGAAACAAATATTTTTATTTAAATCCACATCTAGAAACATCAATGTAACACCAGAGTCAAAGAAAAAAAATCTTAAAATCAATTAGAAAGAAAACACTGATTAGCAAGCTACAAGGAACAACAAATTGACAACAGACTTCCTATCATCAACAATAGAATATCTTCAGAGTTCCGAGAGAAAGTAATTGTTAACTTAGTTATACTACACTACATTATAAAAGTTAAGACAAAAGTAGAGATATTTATTGAAAAAAAGAGACTGAGTTTTAACTTTACACAGTCGAAGGGAGAGGGGGAGGGAGGAATAATAATCTACCAAATAATGCTAAACAGGAAGAAGAAAACTGAAGCCAGAGTGACACAGTAAGTTGCCAAGAAACAATAGTGAGCAAAGAAACTGAAAACCATATGGTTGAACGTAAAATAGCACTGTATGTATAAAGCAATGATAGTAAACACTCATCTGGGAGACAAAAAAAGCAGTGTAGAACCAAACTAACAGACAACACAGAGCAGAAAGGTGGCAATTGAGTCGAATCATTCTCAAGTCCATGCACTGACCAGAAAGAGAATAAAGATGCATTAACCTTATTATCCACCTTATTATGGTTGAAATTTTAAACCAGAAGTATAAAAATAAAATGTATAAAAATAACTTTTAGCCCAACAGAGGGAAAAGGGAGGAAATAAAACTCATCCAAGAGTGACCTAAGACGGTCAGAAAGACAAGACTGGCTCTACGAATTTGGAAAATATACTGTAGTTCAAATGAGTAGCACGTTTTCCGAGCATTTATTTGTCTTTATCTTGGATATCTGAAACATTATCTATCACATCTCAAAATATGAACGCTCACTTTAGTCAGAATGTCTATTACCTCTTTGCTCACTTAGGTCCCACAGTTTTATGTTTATACATACCTACTCCTTTGGAATGGCTTCACTCACAAATGAAAAGTTTTCTCTCTAAAAATGAAAACTTAATTATTTCTTTGACTCCCAGGTCAGATTCATTCTTCCTGGAAGTCCTTACTAAATTAGTGCCAACTCACCTTTCCCTTAAATTGAATTTTCTATAGTATTTAAAACATGTTATTGCTCTTTTAATTGTTCAAATACCGCCTTAGAAATGTTCCTTAGATGCTCCATTTTAGGCATAATTTTGCACTTGCTTTGGCAGCACATATACATTTTAGTCATAATTTGTTTCCTTAATCAGATTATAAGCTCCTCAAGATCTGAAAGAATTCTTTAGGATTTTCTAAACCAATCAAGCACAATGTTGTTTGTTTTTCTCTTAAGGATGAAGCAAACTTTTATTTTCCTTTAATAAGCACAAAATATTAATTTTGCAAAATATGTACCAATTCATCTCATATATAAGGCTCTAAGGACTTTGTTTTAATCTTTAGATAATATAGTTGAAGTGGACAGCTTTTTAAATTCATTTCCCCTGTTTTCATTTTGCCAATTTTAATAAGAGTCCATATGCTCAGGGCTAAAAATGTTCAAGGTTAAATCAAAGGAAGTCAGACACCACTAGTACAGTGAAGATTTTAATAAAAACTGAAACTGTGGCTCACATTACAAATACTGTACCACTATGAAGAAATACTTCATAATAGCTATCTTTTACTATATTAGTAGAGAAAGCAAATGATGAAATTTATAAATAAGAAGAAAAGGCAAACATTAATAAGCTAAAGGAGAGCTAAATAAATGGAGAGAGATACCATATTCACAGATCACAGGGCTCAGTGTTGTTAAGATCTCAATTTTCCACAAAATGAACTGCAGATTCCACGTAATCCCAATAAAATCCAGTAGGTTACATATGGGATAAAATGTCACAGAATTATACACACAGATATGAAAATATGAGTGCATGCAAAAAGGGGTGAAATTTACTAAGGTCCAGTTAACTGCATTGTATCAATCAATCTTCCTGGTTTTGATAATGCACTATAGTTGGGCAAAGTATCAACGCTGGGGGAAGCTGGGGGTTGGGTTCACGTGATCTCTTTGTCCTTTTTTTTTTTTTTTTGCCACTTCCTGTGAGTTTTTAATCACTTCAAAATAAAAAGTTAAAATCTCAGAAGCCTTTTTCATATCATTGAAATGCTGACTCTAAAATCTGCATGGTAAAAATAAAGGACCTAGAATACATAAAACAATTTTGAAAGGCGGGGATAAAGTTGAAGGACTTACTGTGTGAGTGCATGCTAAGTTGCTTTAGTCATGTCCAACTCTTTGAGACGTTATGGACTGTACCCCTCCAGGCTCCTCCGTCCATGGGATTCTCCAGGCAAGAATACTGGAGTGGATTGCCATGCCCTCCTCCAGGGGATCTTCTGGACCCAGGGATCAAACACGCATCTCTTTCATGTCTAGCACTGGCAGGCAGGTTCTTTACCACTAGCATCATCTGGGAAGATCTCACTACTTGTTTTCAAGACTTTCTATAAAGCCACAGAAAACCCCCAGGTGGCTCAACAGGTAAAGAATCCACTTGCAATGCGGGAGATACGTGAGACCTGGGCTCAATCCCTGGATGGGGAAGAGTCTCCAGGAGTAGTGCATGGCAACCCACTCCAGTATTCTTGCCTGGAGAATGCACATATGCACAAGCAAGACTGAGGTATTGTTGAAAATATAGCCAAAAAGCTCAATGGGACAAGACAAAGTGCCGAATACCACACGTACTGTCAACTGATTTTTGTCAAAGGTGCCAAGGTAATCCATTTGGGATTCACTTATATCACATTCTAGAAGAGCTTTCATAGTGATAGAAATTAGAACAGGAGTGGAATGGTTGAGGGGGGCAGTGCTGCATGACTGAGAAGGGACACAAGAGAATTTTCTGAGGTTAAGGAAACCGTCTACCTTAATAAAGGCATGGGTTGCAGAACTATATATGTCAAAACTCCTCTAATTGAAACATTTAAGGTCTAAGCATTTCACTCTAAGTAAGCCATAATTAATTTTAAAAATACACAACTGCATACAAGTTTTGTAAAATATCTGTCTACAAAGAAACATCAAAATACTAAGAATATTCACCTCTTGGGAGTAAGCCTATCAATCATTTTAATTTTCTCAGAGTTTTCTTATTGTCTATTTTTTTCTTTTAAAAAAGGTACATTATAATCAGAATACAAAAAACTTTTCAAATTTATGCCAGAATAAAAATATCTAGCTCATATTCTACTGTTCCATTCACTAATTCCTTATATCAATTATCCTCCAAATCTGCAGCATTTTTCTTCAATAGGACACATTTTTCATCTCCTCCTGTTAATCCCTTAGTAAGCTGGGAGAAAGGTTCTGGCCCTTATCAGCCTCATTTATCCTAAGACACTGCTAAACAATTGTTATTCTGCACAGAAAAATGAAGGGAAGTCTTTATTATTCCTGTTTCTTTATAGAGTAACCACAGCCAGAAAATAAGGAGGGGCAAAAAAACCTCACGGATACCTATTTTCTAATAGAGTATTCAAACTGTCAGAGCTCCCCTTCTCAACTTCACTGTCTCTGTAACTGATGCCATTCTCCCACTAACTGATTTAAACAAGCATTTATAAAGCACCTATTACAGTCTCCTCAATGAGGCTTAAAATTAAGTCCTCTCTGAATCGTCTCTCTCCATCCCTGTACTTCTCCACAAAGCCCTGTCAAATTTCTCTCCAAGATGCTTTTCATCTATCTGTTCTTCCTTTCCATTCTTCACTTCTGTTTGCCTTGTCTGACCCATTCCCATTGACCTTCCTCTTAGATCTCTATATAACCCTCTAGCACAGTTCTGTGAATCCCTGGAGGTCCCTGGGAGCTCTTTCTGAGAGTCTGAAAAGTCAAAACCATTTTCATAATAATACTGAAACGCTATTGGCCCCCTTTCTCTGTGCTGACATTTGTACCAACAGTACAAAAGCAGTGATGGTAAAACTGCGGGTGAAGTGTTAGTTGTTCAGTCTTGTCCGACTCTTGATGATCCCACCGACTGTAGCCCGCCAGGCTCCTCTGTCCATGGAATTCTCTAGGCAAGAATACTGGCGTGGGTTGCCATTCCTTCTCTAGAGGATCTTCCCGACCCAGGCATTGCAGGAGGATTCTTTACCATCTGAGCCACGAGGGAAGCCCAAACTACCGTGCCTTAGCACAAATCAAGGCAGCAGCCCCACAACGTACAGCAGTAACTGTATTCTTCACTGCCGCGCACTCACTGGGAAAAAACAGACCAGTTTCACTTAAGAATGCCCTTGTGGAAGCATCAGTATTATTAAATCTTCACCCTTAAACACTTATTATTTTAATATTCTATTTGAGAAAATGCATAAAACACTTCCACATTCCAAGTACACTGGTTATCATCTCAAAGAACAGCACTGGGGATTGAGCTGCAACCTGAACTAGCCACTTTTTCCACAGTACACTGTTTTTACTTCAAAGACCAACTGACTTACCTGTGATTATTCATGTTTAGATATCTGACATTTTCTTGAACATGAACGAAATGAATTTGTCAGTTCAATGAAAAAACCAACAGTTTGTTGCAGGGGGTGCATTTAGCACTTTTAAATAGAAACTTGAGTCTTGGAAAACTTGTATCTACCATTGATACTTTAAGACTTTTCTGATGAGATGAGTGATGATTTGTGGTACTGTGTAATGAAAGGTGGCAACCTTGGGAAGGTCTGGATAATGTCGTGGATCTATATTTTTGAGTGAACAATGCATGCTGTTAAAAAAAAATCATACATGGGTAAAAATGATGTTTAAAATTCAAGAGAGACTAACAATTAAGTGTTTTACCATAATGGTAGGTCTTAGATTCTACTTTATAACTAATTTTTAACTGTCAAGTTGTAGAGAAATATCAGAGGAAAATACCCATAATTATCTGAAAAGGCTATTAAAAAATATTCTCCTTTTCCAAAAAAATATGTGCCAGAGACCAGATTTCCTTTACATGTCAACCAAAAAAAGTATCCCAATAGGCTGAATGAGAGAGAAGGGAATGGCAACCCACTCCGTATTACTGCCTAGAGAATCCTGTGGACAGAGGAACCTGGAGGGCTGCTGTCCATAGGGTCGCAGAGTCGGACGCTACTGAAGCGACTTAGCATGCATGCATGCACGCACTGGAGAAGGACATGGCAACCCACCCCTGTATTCTTGCCTGGAGAATCCCAGGGATGGGGGAGCCTGATGGGCTGCCGTCTATGGGGTCGCACAGAGTCGGACACGACTAAAGCGACTTAGTGGCAGCAGCAGCAGGCTGAATGAAAGAACAATGAGAATCTGCTGCCTTCTATTTAACAAAATATTAAAAAGATTTGCAAAATGTATAACAATGCTGCTCCCTTCACTAAATTTTTTATTTTGAAAAAAATTTTCATGAAAATGTCAATTTATGTTGACATGTTATAAGTTTATTGTTTTTTTCAAAAAATTAAAAAACCTCTCAGGTATAATTGCTAATATAGTCAATTGCAATAGATACAATTAACATAAACAACTCTGGTATTATCAACTATTTTTAAGAGTACATAAGGATTCTAAAGCAGATTCTTTCATAGGTATTTCTGCCCTTCCTCTCTGATCCATTCTCATCAGAATAAAATTGCCAGAATAACCCTGGGCACTCATCAACATTATTACATCCTGCACAAAAGCCGTTAGTGCTCCCCACAGCCTGTCACTCCGATTTTACCTGGCTTCCAAGTTAGTAAATTGGTCCTGCCCCACCTAGCAAATTCTCCTTCTCCATGCTCCTGCACACGGGTCTTCCATGTTAGTCAATCCTCCCTTTTAGTCTCTAAACCTTTACTCCTATAGATATACAGTCCCTCCTCACCTGGAAAGCACCTACCATTCCTTCCTCTCTCCCTGTCTCCTCCAATCTCAACTTTCTCTTCCTAAGGGGCCAGAAGGCAAAAAGGACAATGTCTCAAAGGTGAGATTTAAACTATCGGCAGCACATAATCTTTCTATATTGTGGATCACTACATTGTAATTTATATATTCCACAGAAACTGTACTTCAATTTTTCTTAAGAAGTTTCCATTTTATAGGTAATGAAGGAACAGAAGGTGGATGATTTATACAGGAAGAACTTTCTTACCATCTCAAGTTTTTAAGACGACTTTAAACAAACTAAATAAATGTCTTATTTGGACGTACCTAAATTTACGGTCACATCTAAAATTTTTTCAACAGATTTTAAGGTTTAAAGGAGGCAATACACTGTCACATGAAGAATCCAAACCTATAACCTCAGGTCAAGGCAGCTGGAAATGAAACATGGCATCTTCCAGCCGCATCTCCACCAAAAAAAAACCCTGTAAAAACAAAGCTAAAACAAACATGAACTTATCTCTCAAATCTAAGGCCTTTTGGTACTGGTGAACAAAGTCCTCTTCCTGATTTGAAGTCCAACTTAATCATATTTTCAAAACACGAAAACCAGTATGTAACAGCTACATGTATTTTTTTTTACTAGTTACTAAATGTCTTTAGTTTAAAATGACAAGAGTATTCTTACATCCATGTAAGCTATGAACACTGCTTATTATGCAGAAGATACATTAAGCCTATTGATTTACCTTGGTCCTAATAATAATCCATAATGTTTAATTCAGTCTGTACCCACTGTGGCCACAACTATAGGTCAAGCCTGATATCATCTCCACTATAAAACCTGCTGTGATTTCTCCAAACCGGAAATAATGTTCTCCTTCCTCTAAACTTAGGTAGTAGCACATGGTTTCTCTCATGCCGGTTCATTCATTCATTCCACAAATATTTACTGTGAGTCTAATACGTGTTAGGCACTTTTCTACGTTCTGGGGATACAGCCATGGACAAAACTAAACCACCAGCTTCTTGGGCTTACACCCTAGTGCGGAGAGGAGGGCAATAAGCAAATAAATATAAGGTGACACATGCCACAGTGAGAATTAGGGAGAGTAAGAAGCAGAGCTGAATTTTTTTATAAAGCTAATAAAACTTAAAAGTTCAGGCCCCCTCACTCTCCTGGGCCTCTGAGAGTGCTGAGAGCTACTGGGACATGGAGGGTGCCGCTGGGGAGGAGAGGCAGGGTGGGTGGCATCCGGAAGCGCCACCCAGCATCTCTGCTTAAATGCCTGACGAGCCCTCAGAAGAGAGGGACCTGCCTCTAAGGTTACAGTATTTGCTGGGACACCTTTTCTAATTCTAAGTACTCACTTTCACACCAAACATTTTATTCTAATGTATTTGTTTTCTCACTGAGGGTACCCAAATTACTGTATAAAGTTCAGGTCCTACAAAATCTGGACACATTTCGGGTAAAGACAGAAGTGCGGAGGAGTTGTTTCTTATAGGATCGTAAGGAACATGCACATTAAAAGGTGACATTTGAGCTGACACCTGAGGGAAATGAAAAGGCAAACCTACAGACATTAGGGGAGGGGAATTTTCAAGCACAGACAGCAAGTGCAAAACCACTAAGGCAGCAGCAGGAGGAGCAGAGTAGGTTAGGAAGACAGCAGCAGGAGAAATAGCAATATACGATAATAAATATTATGACTGACAATGAACCATTACTGAGTATTAGGTGACAGGCCCTGTCCCAAATGGGGCTTCCCTGGTAGCTCAGACAGTAAAGAATCTACCTTTTCACTCTGTTCATGGGGTTCTAGCTAAAACTGAACATGGAACAACAGACTGGTTCCAAATCGGGAAAGGAGTATGTCAAGGCTGTATACTGTCACCCTGCTTATTTAACTTATATGCAGAGTACATCATGCGAAATGCCTGGCTGGATGAAACACAAGCTAGAATCAAGATTGCCAGGAGAAATATCAATAACCTCAGATATGCAGATGACACCACCCTTATGACAGAAAGCAAAGAACTAAAGAGCCTCTTGATGAAAGTGAGAGAGGAGAGTGAAAAAGCTGGCCTAAAACTCAACATTCAGAAAACTAACATCACAGCATCTGGTCCCACCACTTCATGGCAAATAGATGGGGAAACAGTGGAAAGAGTGAGAGACTTTATTTTTGGGGGGCTCCAAAATCACTGCACACAGTGACTGCAGCCGTGAAATTAAAAGATGCTTGCTCCTTGGAAGAAAAGCTATGACCAACCTTGACCAACCTAGATAGCACATTAAAAAGCAGAGACATTACTTTGCCAACAAAGGTCCATCTGGTCAAAGCTATGGCTTTTCCAGTAGTCATGTATGGATGTCAGAGTTGGGCTATAAAGAAAGCTGAGCGCTGAAGAATTGCTTTTGAACTGTGGTGTTGGAGAAGACTCTTGTGAGTCCCCTGGGCTGCAAGGAGATCCAACCAGTCCATCCTAAAGGAAATCAGTCCTGAATATTCATTGGAAGGATTGATGCTGAAGCTGAAACTCCAATACTTTGGCCACCTGATGGAAGAACAGACTCATTGTAAAAGACCCTGATGCTAGGAAAGATTGAAGGTGGGAGAAGGGGATGACAGAGGATGAGATGGTTGGATGGCATCACTGACACGATGGACAAGAGTTTGAGTAGGCTCTGGGAGTTGGTGATAGACAGGGAAACCTGGCGTGCTGCAGTCCATGGGGTCGCAAAGAGTCGGACATGACTGAGCAACTGAACTGAACTGAAAGAATCTACTTGCCTTGCAGGAGACCCAGGTTCAATCCCTGGGTTGGGATGATCCCCTGGAGGAGGAAATGGCAACAAACTCCAGTGTTCTTGCCTGGGAAAACTCCATGGACAGAGGAGCCTGGAGGGCTACAGTCCATGGGAGTCACAAAGAATTGGACATGGCTAAGCAACACACACACATGCACACACACACACATGCACACCCACATGCACGCACACACACTGTCCCAAATACTTTTTTAAACATCTCCATTTTACAACTGAGGAAACTGAGGAACAGAGAGAAAGATTAGGTAATTGGCTAGTAGGTGGTGAAATCAGGTAGTCTGACTCCAGAAACTACTCTTAAATCACTATGCTGTGCTATAGAGAGGTTGGCTGTCCACTTTATCAAGTGTCGGAACAATCCCTCTGCCAGTAAGATATTTAATGTGCTAGAAAAGGGGAAACCAACACAGTTTTGATCTCAAACTATGACAGCTTAAAGTAGGCTCACATTTTATGCCCCTGTACATAAAGTACCAAGTCTTATCCTTTTCACTATTTCACACACAGTCCCTAGAACCTTTCCTTTCATATTACAGCTATTCAATGTGGGGCAAATGTTAAATGGACTCTCATGAGAGAATGACTATTCATTCTCAATACAAAACAATTAGATGTACTTTCGAATTCTAGAGGTAAGTACCTCTTTAGGGAATCAGAGCCTAACAAAATCATATAACCTGTTTGTGCCTACAGAAATTATTCAACAATCTGTTCCACTGTCACTTTCCACCTCAAATAAGTACTGAAGTGAGAACACTCAACCTTAATTTATCTCACTCTATCTTTCTGAAGTTTAAGACTACTTCCTCTGGTCCCTCTCGACTTTGTTCTCCATGAAAGTAAAAAAAATGGGCATAGCCCTAGATACTCATGTTTCATTTTCTTTCAGCTGTTCTTTTCTAAATGCTAAAGGTCTTCATGTCTTAACTGACTTTTCCACAGAAGTCCTTACAAATCCTGACTATAATGAAAGAGTGTCTGAGGGTATTAATCGGAATGCCTGAAAGACTGCAGAGTTACATGCAAGTTAACACACAATCACATGTGTTGTGATAACCTGTTTGTCTACAGAAATTATTCAACAATCTGTTCCACTGTCACTTTCCATCTCAAGTAAGTACTGAAGTGAGAAACTCACCCTTAATTTATCTCACTCTATCTTTCTGAAGTTTTAGACTACTTCCTCTGGTCCCTCTCGGACACATGAACACTTGAACATACAAATTAATTTCCTGATTTCACTATCCCGTCTTCAATTCTTCTCCCGTCAGCTTTCAGAGACTCTCTTTACACAGATCACCACGAGAAAGCTGCCCTGGAGCGCAGCCTCTCTACAGCCTCTGCTCCAGAGGGAATGACTTCCCAACACACATAGATAAAATCAGTATCAACATTTCCAAAGTATGTTCTACAAGACACTAGTTCTAAGGGTAAGCAGTTGGAATTACAGAGAAGAGTCCCAGTGTTAAGGAAGTCTGGAGTTTGCTGGGTAAAGCGCTGTTTACCAGGTCTGTTTACTGCAGGACTTCCTGGTCTTTGGTGTAACTCATAGTACGGCTTTCCTTGGAGCATCCTGGTCACACTTTGGAAAACACCTATGAAGTCCAGTCTGAAGGCACAGATGATGCCAAGGCTTCAAGACTTACCAACTGCGTTGGGACATACCGTGGCACTTGACAAAAGAGGGCTATGAGGCACCTTTGGAGGAAGATGTAGTCTGCGAAAAGGTCAGCTGGAGACAAGGAGCTAGAACTCAGGAGAAGGCACAAGCTGGTGGCATCTGGGAGTGTCCACAGGGACCAGGCCAAAGCCACTGAACCAACTGAGAGGCTCTCTTAGAACACATGAAAACCGGTGCTTCAAATTCACCTTGCCTCACCCTATCTCCAGCTTTAGCATCTTCTCTAGCTGTAAATCTAGAAAAACATCTGGACACAAAGGCTCTAAGGGTAGGAAAAATACAAATTCAACAGGAAAACTGCCTGAGAAAAAAAGCATGATGCATATGGAAATCACATTAATGTTAACAAATGCTGGTAACGTGATATGGTATATAACTACCTAACCTCTCCAAGAAATTGCTTTCAAATAACAAACCTACAGCTCTCCATTCTTTTCTTCCTTAGGATCATGGACCTCTTTGAAAACGTAGTAATACCAAGAGCCATCTCTCCAGAAAAACACACAAACATACAATGTTAAGTCTATTAATTTCAGAGGATTTCATGGGCCTCCTGAGGCTCAATCAACGAGCCCCTTTTAGCTGTCAACTCACAGGTCCCTAGGTAACTCCTGCTACAGATACTTCATCTGATAAAACCCAGAGTTATAAGACATTTAAAAGTATTATGACTGTTCTTTTTAAATTATATGTTCATGTACTTTAAGACAGTGCAGTGCATGCCAAGTCGCTTCAGTCGTGTCTGCCTCTGTGCAACCCTATGGACTGCAGTCCGCCAGGCTCTCTGTCCATGGGATTCTCCAGGCAAGAATATTGGAGTGGGTTGCCATGCCCTCCTCCAGGGATCCTTCTGACCCAGGTATCGAACCTGTGTCTCTTATATCTACCTGCATTGGTAGGCGGGTTCTTTAATACTAGCATCACCTGGGAAGCCCAAGACAGTGCAGAGGAAATGTATTATCTGTATTTTTTTGGTCTTAAAAAAATTAAAAACTTGTTGACTGACATAAGTCATTTAACACCACAAACAGAAGGGCACGTGATGGTAATAATACCTTCAAACCAAAACAGCTCTGAGAGGCTAAATGATTTTACAAGGCTACAGAGCTAATAAACTCTGGCTCTTTCACATCCTGCTGCTGCTGCTAAGTCGCTTCAGTCATGTCCGACTCTGTGCGACCCCACAGACGGCAGCCCGCCAGGCCCCTCTGTCCCTGGGATTCTCCAGGCAAGAACACTGGAGTGCGTTGCCATTTCCTTTTCCAATGCATGCATGCAGCTAAGTCACTTCAGTTGTGTTCAACTCTGTGCGACGCCATACACAGCAGCCCACCTGGCTCCTCTGTCCACAGGATTCTCTAGGCAAGAATTCTGGAGTGGGTTGCCATTTCCTTCTCCACTTCCACATCCTAGCTCAATACTTTTTAACCAAAACACACCACCTTAAATATAATAAGCATATTATTACATTGCATAGGATATAGCTTTCAAAACAAAAATCCCTTAAAACACCAACCCTCTAAGAATGACTGTACATAATCAGGCCTCTAACTTTTTTACTTAATCGGATCATTCCATTTTTAGCACCTAAACACTGGTAAATCAGGGAGCAAACTACTGACTTTTGAAAAAAAAAATCCTTTAATGCACTCCTCTCTAATTAACACAATTTGCATAAACAAGGAAAATCAAAAGAGCAAAACAAATACCAAAAAAAAAAATCTGTTATCTTTATAGCATGAACATGATTATGTACAGACAAAAATACAAATAGTTTAAGCTTTGGGTTGTTCAGCAAACCAGGGTATGATGCCAAAAACCACGTAGTTTCTCTCTTTTGGGTCCCTGGTACTAGAAGAGTCTGGCAGGCAGGGATCAAGCATCTATTATCTGATGTCCACTTGGCAGACTCTACAAAAACAGTGAGGCCTGGCTGCACAGCAGGACTTAGGTATACCAACTACTACTTAAAGATCCTCTCTGACTCAGAGCGCGGCTGCAGCTAAATGCTGAACTAAGTTGTGTGCCTCTGTGTCCTCACTTGGATAATACATGATCTGCCCACATATTAAGTTAAGAATTAAGAATGCAGTCCCTAAAGCAAACTGATTCACCTTCTGGCTTGGCCACTTACCATCTTTGACAGGTTACTGCAACTTCCCTGTGCTTTAGTTTCTTCTACTGCAAAATGGAGTTAGTAACAATGTCTCCCTCCATGAGTTGTTGTAAGATTAAGTAAGTTAATACAGGACGAAGTCTTAGAGCAGTGCCTGGCAAGTAACACTCTATAAATGTTAGCTTCTATTATCATTATTTTAAACAGATGACAAAATTAATCAACTTATACCTGTACTGCACTTAGATGTCTTGAGAAATTACAGGCCTGAATTTTTTTTTTTTAAGCATGTGGCTTAACTACCAGCTGTTTTTTCTAAACACAGTAAGTACATGGCCGATTATTCTGTAAAGAACTGATAAAGCACTTACTGTCCACACCGCCACCTAAGACTGACACATTAGCAAAGTTTCAGTTACTTTTCATCTCAATACAGCAAGACTTCCTTAACCAATTCTAAGTTACCTGGATTCACTCACCTCAACTTTCACAATCACTACAAATTCCAAACACAGTAACATAATGGTTATTCTTACAGTGGCCTCCTAACTGCTCTTCACCTCTGTCCCCCATCTCCACCCTACACACTGCAGTGATAAAGCTTGTAAAAATCCAAGTCTAAATTCACTCTTCTGCTTAAAACCCAGCAATGACTCCTCATTGTCCTAGGGAGAAGTCCCACCTCCTTGGAGGACCTAATAAGAGGCCTGCTCAATCTAGGGCCATTCTCCCTCTCTGGCTACTCAGGCCATACAGGCCTTCTTTCAAATCCTCACCCTGCCCTTGGGGCCTCCAAGCCTTCCCAGATCATGCTCCTTCTATCTGGCACAATCCCCTTTCCCCAGTGCCTCTGACTCCCCTGAGGAGATGAGGTCCCCCCTGGTACATGCTCTACTAGCCCTAATCCTAATCCTCTCTTCTCTGCAGCACAAAAGGAAATTGCAATAAGACAGTTATTTAAATGACTGTTTACTGTTGTTCTTGTCCAAAAAATATACACAAGTAAGACTTGCGAAGACCATCCCTCTTTTAGTGCTACAACCCAAGTGCTTAGACACACAGTATATACAGTGCCAGCCTGCTAAGTCTCTTCAGTTGTGTCTAACTCTTTGGGACCCCATGGACTGTAGCCCACCAAGCTCCTCTGTTCATGATATTCTCCAGGGAAAAATACTGGAGTAGGTTGCCACTGTCTACTCCAGGGGATCTTCCCCACCCAGGGACTGAACCCTCATCTCTTATGTCTCCTCCAAAGGCTGGCAGGTTCTTTACCACTTGAGCCACCTGGGAAGCCCCTATACACAATAGGCATGCATAAGACACCCATGCTGTTCATGGAGAAAAGTGGTGAGATAAGTGGGAAGGGAAAGCGACTCATTCACAAAACATGACTCCTGCAGAATACTGGCTGCATTGTGTTGAATATCTAAGTTACCACATGCATTACAAGTCATGTCAAAGTAAAAATCTTCTGCTTAAACGTGGGCAAAACAAAGTTAAGACTCAACTTTCCAAAGTAAACTTAAGTTTCTCTACGCATCCTCAGGTGTTATGTGAAACAGGAGGAGTTCCACTTCAGTTACCAGTAAGAAGATACACAACCAAATCAAGACTGCTGCCACATTTGGCATGAGCGTCCTCTTCTTGGCAGCCTCTGCGAGGCCAAGAGTTGAGCTGGCCAAGGAAGCATGATTTATCTCCCACATTTAGAAGTGGTCCCTCTACAACAGGAATGCTGTGCTACTAATGGACTTTGAATTCTAACCTTGTCAAACCAGTACCTCCCCTAAGTGTTCAAGTCACTTAAAAAAAAAAAAGAGAGAGTTGAATCGTATGTGTCACTGACGGAAACAAGTTTAATAAGGCATCACAATCCAATTTGAGATGGAGAAAAAGTTGCTCTTTCGAAAGAAAGGGAGAAAGGAGTCATCCTAACCAGATCTCTTTTGCAAAAGAAAGTCATTACTTGGAAAATTGAAAGAAACTGGCCTGCAGATGCTAAGAGACGAAAGGTGGTTGAGACTGCCCAGAGTAATGACCATTGCCGGGCCTGGTGGGCAGCAGATGCCAACCCAGCGCGGAATATCCCGGGTCCGTGCGGAGCACGCAGGTTTGACACACGCCAAACCCCTGCCATCCGGCTCGTCGCACTGCCCCTGCCAAAGCAACAAACGCGCAGACCCTCTCAACGCGGTCAAGAGCAGAGCTGCCGCCGCGGATCAGCGCTTCCCGGGAAACGCGCGTCCGGGGCAGATCCAGGTAAGGACGCGGGGGTCTCGGGGTTAACCGCCCGGCCCTTTGTTCGCTGCACAGCCGCGGAGCCCTGGGCGCCCGCCGTGCCTCCTCCCCCACATCTCTCCGGCGCCGACAGGCAGGGCGGACTCCGGCGCCCCGGCTCGCCGGCGCCCCCCACCCTCCCCGCGGCGGGTCAGCGCCCCGCGGCCTCGGCGGCGCGCGGCCCCTCGCCCTCACCTTGTAGACGTCGCCGTAGGTGCCGCTGCCGATACGCTGAATCAGCTCGAAGTCCTCCTGCGGGTTCCGGCGGGACAGATCGAAGCCGGGGTTCATGGCGGGCCCCGGGTGCCCCCCGCCTCCCTCCCAGCCAGGGGAGGGGGGGCGCTCAGGGGGCCACACGGAGAGTGGGAGCCGCGGCCGGCCCCCGGCTCCCCCCGGCGGTCACAATTGCCCGGCTCCACGCTGCGGCCGCCGCCGCGGACGACAACCACCGGCCTAACCGTCCCCGCCCCCCGCAGCCCGCCGCGGCGCCGAACCCGGGTCACACCCACACGGAGCGGAGGACGCTCGCAGCCCCTAGCTCGGGGTGAAACTCCAACATGGCTTCCGCCTTGGCCGCTCCTCCCCCTCCCCTTACTCCGGCTCCGCCACCCTCCTCCCCTTTTCCCGGCTCCCGCCCGACTGCGCAGCCGCGATCCCGGAGGGAGCGCTCCCTGGCCCCGCGCGCAGCCCGCCCCTTGCGCGCTCCGGCTCCGCGCGCCTCCCCGGCGCGGGCGGGTGGCCGGGCCCTACCGGCCCAGGGGGCCGCGGCTTCCCGTGGTGGCGGACCGGTCTGCGGCTGCCGCCAGCCAGGCCGCGCCAGGAAAGCTCGCCTGTCCCCGGGACCGTGGGTGGGCACAGGCCGACAGGAGCGCCTATTCGCTTGTCATTCCCCCAACGACAAAGTTTGACGTCGCCTCCTTAGGCTCCCATCCTGAGCAGGTAGTAATTTGAATTTGCAGGTAGTGTCTCGAACTTTTTTTTTAAGACGCAGCCACAAATAGGACACAACCGAATACCACAGACTTTCTGGTATTGCTGGCAAAGTGTCCTGAGGAAAGCCCCTGAAAAAAAGTGAACTGTGCAGACTCCGACCCCCGACACTCGGGCCCGTGGAGTTGACCTGCCGGGGTGCCAAAGAGGACGGGCCAGGAGGGCGGCCAGGGTGGCCTGTGGAGTAGGTAGGCGGTGGGAAACACCCCGAACGCGTGGAGGGCGTGGGAGACAGGCAGAGTCTAGAACTAAAGCAGTGCTTGACGATCACCTTCACAAGGCATCTGGATTATCACAGATGGGGGAGAGACCAGCAAGCTGTCAAGCAACCTTGCAAAGGAGAGGGGGGTGGGGATGAAAGGTGGAGGGTGGACAAGCTCCATTCCCACGCCTGACATGTCAACACGTGATGATCCGGAAGCTCTATAGTTGAACAACCCAAAGCTCCACCCTGCTTAAGACCCAGATTTCAACCATTGCATCCCATGTATGTGGACACCAGCTCCAACTCTTATTAGCTGTCCAAGAAAACTTTTGGGTATGGAGGGTTAATTTTCTGTTCTCAGGAAACTACCCATTGTGTTAGTCGCTCAGTCCTGTTGACTCTTTGCAATCCCATGGACTGTAGCCCGCCAGGCTCCTCGGTCCATGGAATTCTCCAGGCGCGAATACTGGAGTGGATTGCCATGCCCTTCTCCAGAGAATCGTCCTGACTCGGGGATCAAACCTGTGTTTCATGTCTCCTGCATTGGCAGACAGGTTCTTTACCCCCAGCGCCACCTGGGAAGCGCCCACTAGGCATTTCCAACAGCGGTAATCAAGTAGATTGGTGATGGCCATTCCGAAGTACCACTTGGGAGTTTTGCTTCAGAAATGCTTTCCTGATACCCTTAGGCACCGCACCCTCTGACCATCAATATTCTCTAATGCCTCGAGTCTCCCTGAGAAACTAGGTCTTGTCAAACCTGTTAAGGATAAAATTGTTCAGTTGCTCAGTAGTATCCGACTTTTTGTGACCCCATGGACTGCAGCATGCCAGGCTTCCCTGTCCTTCACGATCTCTCACAGTTGGCTCAAACCCATGTCCATTGCGTCGATGATGCCATCCAACCATCTCATCCTCTGTTGCCCTCTTCTCCTCCTGACCTTAATCTTTCCAAGCATCAAGGCCTTTTCCAGTGAGTCGGCTCTTCACATCAGATGGCCTAAGTATTTGAGCTTCAGCATCAGTCCTTCCAATTAATATTCAGTTTTGATTTCCTTTAGGATTGACTGGTTTGATGTCCTTGCAGTCCAAGGGACTCTCAAGAATCTTTTCCAGCACCACAGTTCAAAGCATAATTTTTTCAGTGCTCAGCCTTCTTAATGGTCCAACTCTCACATCTGTGCATAACTACTGGGAAAACTAACTACATGTACATTAGTTGTCCAGTCATGTCCCGACTCTTTGCAGCCCCGTGGACTGTAGCCTGCCAGGTTCTCTGTCCATGGGATGAAAGACCATGTAAGTATCATCAAATAATAGTCAAATGAACTAAACTGCTTCATTTTTATCTTTTCAGTCCCTTTGCTTACAGTAAGATTGCATGTTTACTAAATTCTCAAAGTTGTTTGCTCTGTTGACTAAAAGATGTTGGGAAATGACCATCTCTTCGCCTATACAAGTAGACTTTCAATCATCTAGTGTTTAATTATTTTAAAGTATCAGTACCATGAGCATATTATACCATGAACATATTACTTAAACTGCCACTGTATAAATACTTATCACTGGGTTTTTTTCTAGATGGATCTACCCTAAGCCTCTGGTATCTTCAGAATTAAACTCCTGACTATAAATGTTATTCCATGGCTAAGGACCCTGTTTTGGGTCTGTTTAAGGCACTTCCCCAGAGTGCAAGCCTGTTCTTCAGCCTGTCCACTTTTGGAGAATTGTTTGGCTTCTTTAAGCCAAACATGAGGATAATTAGCCCAGGATTTAGATAAGCAGATCTAATAAACTACCCCAAATAGGAACCAGTTCTGCTCTCCTTCTCTGCCTTTTTAATGCTGTAAAGACAAAGTCTCAAGATTGAATGCGCCAAAAAGAACATTCTAATGGTTTCACTGTTTTGTTTGTGAGGATTATCATCTGTGCAGATAACTTTGTATTTGCATCGCTAATAGACTTCTTTCAAAGGGAAGAGACATTTCAGTAGGGTTGGAACAGTCTTTAAAGTTTTGTTTGTTTCATTTTGGCAGGGCCAAACTAGTCCTTTTGAAAAGACATGGATTTGTATGTAAGGGCCTGATTTGCCATGTGGGTTACAACATAAATAAAAGGACTTTTGCAGTCAACAAAGAATAAAATATTTTGTTCTTTGCAATACTAATACATATATACAGTCAAAGTTGATTTTTTTTTCTATTCTAACACTTCTCATCTTCGCTAGAAATAACACTAATGATCACACTTTCTTTGAATCAGAGAAATAGCTTCCCTCTTCTATGATTAGAAGCATCCTTAGAAGTCATAAGTTGCTTCCAAAGCGTCTCTCCCTATTTACTACTGCTTGAATACCTTCATTAAAAGGGAACTTACTGCCTGCAATGCAGGAGATGCGGTTCAACCCCCGGGTCAGAAAGATCCTTTGGAGAGGGGAATGGCAACCCTCTTCTTGCCTGGAGAATTCCATGGACAGAAGAGCCTGATGGAGTCCATGGGATCACAAAGAGTTGAACACAACTGAGTGACTAACACACATTTCTGAAGCACCCCACTTTACTGTGAGATAGTGTTAGTAAATAATCATATAACAATAATAGAAAACAACAATATTTAACATTACCAAGTACTTACAAGGTGCCAGGCCCTGAGCCAAGTTCTTTCCATGTTTTATCGCATTTAAATCTCACAACTTGATGACATAGATATTACTATCTCCATTTTTTGTTGCACAGACAGTAAACTGCTCAAGGTAACAGAAAAAGCTGAAATTTGACTAAATGTAGTACTACACACAGAGAAGGCAATGGCACCCCACTCCAGTACTCTTGCCTGGAAATCCCATGGATGGAGGAGCCTGGTGGGCTGCAGTCCATGGGGTCGCTAAGAGTCAGATACGATTGAGCGACTTCACTTTCACTTTTCACTTTCATGCATTGGAGAAGGAAATGGCAACCCATTCCAATGTTCTTGCCTGGAGAATCCCAGGGACGGGGGAGCCTGGTGGGCTGCCGTCTCTGGGGTCACACAGAGTCTGACACGACTGAAGCGACTTAGCAGCAGCAGCAGCAGCAGTGCTACACAAAGGTCAGGCTCTTAGTCACTAGTTTGTAGTTAAACTATACTTTAAACATTTTCTCTCATGCTTAGCCAGAATCTGCCTGCCTGTTACGCATTTCGAGTCGGTGGTTATTAGATTCTAGTGGCATAGAGTACAAAGAAATGCCATGGTGACTGCCTTCAAGGAATTTGCAGTATCCAAAACAGTGTGAGAAGCACAGAGGAAGGACATAAATGTTGACCAGAAGATGTAGGAATGATGCTAAAGCTAAATTTTGAAAACTACATCAGAGTTTGCCAGACAAGGTGGGAAATGGTACACTCCAAGCTGGCCATTTAGCCCCAGGCCCTTAAAGCACCCATCTATGTAGGGAGCACATGAAGGCTAAGATGAACTGTAGTAGTTACTGCCATATCCAGACCACCCTTCTGTTAGCCTGTCCCTCATGGATCTGTGGCTTAGAAATTCTCTGGTCTCCATACCAGCTTTCAGTTTTATCCTCAGAACCTGTTGTCTAATAACTCACTGTCAATGAGTCTAATAACTCATTGTCTAATAACTCTCTAATAACCACCATTCACATTTTCAGTACACCACCAGCTCAGGGAAAGGAATGCTGAGGCAACCCTAACTCAGAAAAGACTCAGTACAACCAAGCCATCCATGGGAGAAGAGACTCAGACCCAGGTATGTCTGTGAACCAATGTGGCAGAACATTGCAGGAGATTATATAGCCTCGCCTAGCACAGCTCTGAGCCTGGTTACTAGGGTTCAAATCTTGTCTCTCTCTCCTTACTGAACAACCTTGGGAAGTTATTTCAAAGAGGAGCAATTATGAAGAGTTGAAAAGAAAATAATGTGTAAAAGTCAGTAGTGCCTGGCACCATAGTAATCCCACAAAGTATTATTTACTGTTGTTTTGAGTACATTTTTATAATGTTTTAAAGGGGAACAGTCATGAGGATCTGGTCCCATCACTTCATGGCAAATAGATGGGGAAATAATGGAAACAGTGAGACTTTATTTTGGGGGGCTCCAAAATCACTGGAGATGATGACTGCAGCCATGAAATCAAAACACCCTTGCTCCTTGGAAGAAAAGCTATGACCAACCTAGACAGCATATTGAAAAGCAGAGACATTACTTTGCCAACAAAGGCCCATCTAGCCAAGGCTATGGTTTTTCCAGTAGTCATGTATGGATGTGACAGTTGGACTATAAAGAAAGCTGAGTGCCGAAGAACTGATGCTTTTGAACTGTGGTGTTGGAGAAGACTCTTGACAGTCCCTTGGACTGCAAGGAGATCCAACCAGTCCATCCTAAAGGAAATCAGTTCTGAATATTTATTGGAAGGACTGATGCTGAAGCTGAAACTTCAATACTTTGGCCACCTGATGTGAAGAACTGACTCATTTGAAAAGATCCTGATGCTGGGAAAGATTGAAGGCGGGAGGAGAAGGGGACAACAGTATGAGATAGTTGGATGATATTACTGACTCGATGGACATGAGTTTGAGTAAGCTCCAGGAGTTGGTGATGGACAGGGAAGCCTGGCGTGCTGCAGTCCATGGGGTCACAAAGATTCGGATATGACTGAGCGACTGAACTAAACTGAGTCATGAGGATGGGGATGGAGATATGATTTAGGAAGCAAATGCAATAACAGAACATGAATTAAGGCCAGAGCTGTCTAGGATGGAGAAAAGGGAAGGAAACCAGGAAGTAATTGGAAGATGGAATTGACAGATTTGGAGAGGTGAGGGAGCAGACAGAGACATGGATGACAAGCAGGTGCCTGACCTAGACAATTGGGAAGATCCCCAAAAGGTGATAGCATTTGTCATAAGAGGAGCTGGGGTTATTTGCTGGAGAGTTTTAACACTGGATCAAAGGAGTGATTCTGTTTGTATATGTTAAATTTGATGTGCTCAAATAGAAATGTGAAATAAGTGATAACTTTTACATTTATCACTAATAAAAATTACAGTTGAAACAGAAAAAACTAGGAGACTAATTTTAAATTTTGGGGAGCCATAGTTCAGAAATGTTTGTTGAGCATCTGTTAGGTGTCAAACATATATGAAGTTCTGGCAATGAAATAGGTCCCTAAACTCAAATTGAGGCTAAAGACAAGTTCTCAGGTAAGTACTGAGGTGCAGAGAAGCAAAGCAAGAAGGAAATATTAGATGCCACTCAGGCTAGTAATTTGGTTCTTTTTCAACCTATATATATTTTTACTTTCTTTAAATAAATATTTTAATTTTTTTTTAAGATAGTAAATGCGTATTTTTAAAAGCAGTATTTTTACTCAGCGTTTACTCACAGGGCAAGTGGAGCCCTGCATGGGAAGTAGGTGGAGATGGAAGTCCTCAGGTGTCAGCTTTCAGCTTCTACTCTGTTATTCTGAGCAGTTCACCTCTGCTCTCAGATTTGCATACCTCCTAGCACAGTGTTTCTCAATGGAGGTTTCAGGAGCATTTTGGATAGGACAGTTCTTCCTTGTGTGGGACTGTCCCCAAGCATTATAAATCCCTGCCCTGCACCAGTACTGCCCCCAGCCATACTGACATCAACAGTAACATTTCCAAATGCCTAGGGCTGGGCTGGAGGGTGTGGATAGTGACTGAATTGAGAATGTTTATCATGTCCCTTAGGAGAGCTATCACCCACACCAAACTATTTACCATGGAATTCCTTTCTACATCATAGTACATTCCCTGAGAGAAGTCCTAATATGTACTGTCTCTCTTACTACATTTCCAGTATTTAGCACCCAAGTGATGTTTCTCAGCTCTCTGTAGATCCACAGCCAAGATTCTACTTCCCCTTTATTATGTAGTTCCTGGGTTCACGTAAGAGGGCACTGAATCTAGTCTTTGCTGGTTATGAACATCTTCACAGAGGAAGGAACCTCTAAGCTGAGACTTAAAAGATGAGTAGAGAATTAGCCAGGCAAGAAAGTATACTCCATACTGAGAGTAGAAAGATTATACTCAAAGAAATGAAAGTAGTTCTGTCTGGGGTGACTAACAGATAAGGTTAGAGTGGTAAACAGGGATCGTCCCTTAACAGGCATGCAAATTGTGATAAATAATTTGGATTTTTATTGAGAACCCAAGGGGGCTAGTGATGGGTCATCAGCTCACGAGTGGCATAATCTTATTTATGTCTTGGAAATACGGCAGTGTCTGCAGGTGGCGAGTGAATTGGCGGGGGGCAGAACTGGAGATGAGCTGGGAGAACATGGAGCAGTGTTTGCTCTGAGGTCTTCGTTGGCCTCACTGAGCCTTCCGCAGAGCTGGTCTGCAGTCTCAGTCTTGTGCCTCGCACTTCTGCTCCCAGTCCTCTTTATACTTCACAGGTGTTTCCACACCTAAGTCTCTTGCCCTTCTAATTCACTTTTACTATCTGTGGAACTAGGACAATTAGTATTAACAAAGCAAAGATGGAGGGAGTTTTAAAAAAGAGAATGATCAAGTGTGTTAAACGCCAAAAAAGAGACAGGAGACAGAAGAGTGTCATTAGATTTATCATCATGGAGGTTAGTGCTGACCTAAGTATTGACATTCGTGACTCCTCTTCTGCCAGAGTGTCCCCTCTTAGTTATATTCTCCTAGATCCCCTTCAGCCTTTCTCATACATCATGATCTTCATACATTTCATCTGGACCCCTCTCATATGGACACATATTGTATATTCATATCTTTCTAAATTTTGGTGCTAAGCATTGAGCTAGCTCAGTATTCCACATGGAGTCTGGTCAGTGTTGACTACTGGAAGACTATAAGTACCTATTATCTCGGCACTATCATGGCCTAAACTTTGATTCAGTTTCTTATAGTTCCAACAAACTTAGGGCCATTGTACTGCCCAACTCCAGGGGATCAGATTATAATTTGCAATTATATAATTCTCAACTCCAGCTGGCCCCTAGGTCCTGATCATGAAACGTCTCCAAAAAACATTTGCTCACCTCTGAATCAGATCGTCAGAGGTGTTCTTGAACGCCCATTGCCGTGAAGTACCAGGGACAAGAAACCTAATCTCATAAATCCTACTGTAAAGTCCCTGCCAAAAGTTCATCAGATCAGATAGCATCTTCTCATCACCAAACAGATGTAACACACCAACAAAACCGGGCACAGAATACCACTACTCAGTGTTGCTACCAGCAGAGATCTGGCAAAGAAAAACAAGACAAGAACTTTGTTTAGGTAGAGAAGTACTTCCTATCTTCTTGAGAAGTCAGGATTTCAAGGGGGTGCTCTTGGGCCTGCTCTATAGGTAAATGATATCTTTTTAGACCCAACTAATCCTTGATGGGTGCAGGCTATGGAAAAAATAGACAAAATATTAAAGGATTGTAAGGAAGGGCAGGCTGATTGCAGGCTGGGTGAGAGATAGAGATGCTAAGATAATCTTATGGATAAAACTCCTAATTATATTCATCTTTTGTCCCCTGGTAGATGAGAGCACAGTGTTTCCCTGGTTCCCTTTCATATAACGTCTAGCCCTCAGTTAAAGGCTATTGCCTTGTCCTCTAGTTCCCAAGTACAGAGTAAGACAACTGTTGGGCCAGATGGAGTTGAACCGGAACAAATTCAATTACATACAGTGTTTTTCCAGGGTAGGTGACTGCCCAGAGTGCCATCCTGCTGGCCTTTTCATTAGAAACTTTAGTCTAGTTGCTATTATTCCCTTAGGAGGACTCCAAACCTTACTCTCAACAAAGCCTGTAGCAAAGCAATCTGCTTATATATCTAAAAAGTTCATCACCTTGGAGGAAAAAAATCCACTAATTTGGTTTAAACCTGGACTGGAGTTTTTTTTTTTTTTTTTCTATCAAAACAAACAAAAAACAGCCAAAACAGAAACAAAGCAAATCAGAAATAAAAGCCCAGTAAAATAATTCAAATAAAATGCTAGGAGTTTTTCATTATTCCTTACCCTCTGCTCATTGCTCAAGGCAGCTGTGAAGGTAACTCATTTCTCAAACTGACCCAGATCTCTGCCTCAGGAAACAGAACCTGCTGGGCCTGAGCTCATGGTAAAGCCCAACTGGATCAAGACCACTTTTCAGCTGCTGCTGCTGCTGCTAAGTCGCTTTAGTTGTGTCTGACTCTGTGCGACTCCATAGATGGCAGCCCACTAGGCTCCCCCGTCCCTGGGATTCTCCAGGCAAGAACGCTGGAGTGGGTTGCCATTTCCTTCTCCAATGCATGAAAGTGAAAAGTGAAAGTGAAGTCGCTCAATCGTATCTGACTCTTAGTGACCCCATGGACTGCAGCCCACCAGGCTCCTCTGTCCATGGGATTTTCCAGGCAAGAGTACTGGAGAGGGGTGCCATTGCCTTCTCTGCCACTTCTCAGCATTAGAGCCAAAACTTCAGCCTGGAATCTGATCATCTGGACTTAAAGATACTTTAAAAATCTTCTTATGTTTAAATTAAGACTCATCTGGTAATACCAACTTTCCCAGCTGAGCATCTGATACCATCAGAAATAGTTTAAACATGTGTTGGTGAAATAATTGTTCTCATCATAAAAGGAACAAAAGGAAGGAAACTCATGAAACGTTCCTGGCTGCTTTGTATTTTATTTACAAAAGGCTAAGCTCTTCTATAAAATTTATGAATGGTCATTTTTAAGTGTAAGTGTGGAGCTGTACAGGCATTCTATCTTTGTCTCAACACCAACATCAACTGGGCATCAGTATCTGAAAATGTTGTAGGAACTTTTAATACCTAAAAGTATAACACTTTTACATTGCTGATGTCAATATTTAGGGCTAACCTGTCACCTAAAGAGAGCCCTCTTTGATCCTTCCAAATAAATCCAAAATACCATGTCCGCAAATCTGAGAGCAGTCTGTTTTTAGCTATGGGATGCAAGCCTCTTAATTAGTCTCCCTGGCCCCATTCTCTTCTGACAATACCACACCTGGCTAAGAAGCAGGCTTCTTAAAATGCCAACAGTGAAAATATGGAAGTCCTGGGAGGAAGCTAAATTTGGAATGAATATGAACTCACTTTTAGGCATATTAAATTTGAGAAGATAAAAAGGGCATTAAGGAGAAACCATTGCAAAGATGGTGACAGATTTAGAAAGTACAAGAGGAAATGAGATCATCACGTGTAAATTTGAGTCATACAAATAAAGAGTAGAATCACGAGATCTCTAAGTTCTTTTCTCAGTCTGAGAGTGTAGAACAATGGTGAGCATTTTTTTTTTTTTTTTGAATGAAGGCCACTTAAAGGGAGCAGAAAATGTTTCTGGACTTCTTTTTTTTTTTTTAAACATTTAAAGTGAAAAGAATGTTACTTCCATATCAAGAATTTATACTGTGGGATGATTTATTAAGATTTGAGTATGTATTCATTCTTCCTCAGGCAGTGTTTTCCAGCCTTTCTTTGTTTGATATATTTGTGACATGAAATTTAGAGACAGGATAGTTGGAGACATGTTAGTCGGGCAGTAAGAAGACAAGGGGAATAATTCAGCCAGAAAGAAGCTGAATCAACCTTTCAGATGTTGAAAGAAAGAGAGAAGGGAGAAAATAACCAAAAGCTCAGTTAACTGGTTCCTAGAGAAAGTTTGGGGGTTTGTGTTTAAGGCCTAAAGAGAATAGAATGGACCTCAAGTGTGAGTCTGTAACCATGAATGGGTTCCTTATAGGTGCTCTTTGAGAGCTGCAAGTAATGATTAGAATACCTTTCTAAGATTATGGTGTATCTTTATATGTGATCCTAAGAAGAGTTTGAGGTAGGTGGGATCCCAGAATAAATTAAGGTTACGAGAAGAATGCCAATGAGAAATTTGCCAATAGTTTTGAATTTTGCTAAAATATTATCTGGTCCTATGTAACAAGTCATGACACAGAAGCAGCTTTCAAAGCTGTTATAACTGAATTTGCATTGCTTTTTAGCATTTATAAATGTTTTCATATTTATATCTCATTTTATCTTTGGAATCACTCCTTCATTTTTTATCGTCCCCAGTTTAGAAAGTAGGAAATTGAAGCTTGCTGCTGCCAAGTCGATTCAGTCATGTCCGACTCTGTGTGACCCCATAGACGGAAGCCCACCATCAAAGTCAGCTTTGATGACTGAACTTCAGGTTATATTAGGTGTTGGTTGTATTATGAGTAAGATATGCACCCAGTCCTCGACCACTCAGCCCGTTCTTTCTCCAGTTCTCTCCCAGAGCTTTGCTGTCCCCTCTGAGCTCGGGCTGGGCTGGTTCATGGTGCAGTCCACAACTGAGCATCACCTACGCAAAGTGCTTACAGGTTGCAGTTTACACGAAGAATTGACTCCAGGGTACCTGGCAGTTCCATGCCTATGCTGCAGTCGTCACAGTTGCAAAGGTAAAGAAGAAAAGGGAAATCTTGTACACCGTGAGGAGGAGAATAAATTGGTACAACCACGTTGGAAGGACATGTTTCATTATCAAAGCTAAAGATGCCTTTACAGTCTTACAATGTAACAATTCCACTTCCCCATGTATACAAGAAACTCTCCCTCAAATGGGTAAGGAGACATGTAAATGAATGTTCACTGAAGCATTGTCTATAATAGGAAAATAATTGGAAACAACCTAAATATTCATCAACCTGAGAATGGATAAGTAAATTTGTGTATGATCACACAGTAGAATATAATATTATAGTTAAAGTAAATGAGCTAAAACTGGAATTAGAATATGCATAAATCTCAACTAATGGAATACTGAGTGAAAAAAAGTGACAGAAGATAAAGTATGCTACCATTGACATGAATGTTAAATGCATCAAATGATACTGCATATTTCCATTTGTAATAGCATTTTAAAATATTCGTGGTAATGATAAACTCTGAATTCAGGATAGTTGTTACCTCTGCTGAGAAGGCAGGATAATGATAGAGTATGCAGAAGCCATTAGCCAAATCTGTGTTTCTTTTAAAAGAAAAAAAGCAAAAAACGTGGATCAAAAGTAAATATGTGACAAAGCTGGGTGGGAAAGACAAAAGAGTTTGTTATATTATTTTTCTATACTCTGTATGTTTGGAATATTCCGTTTAAAAGTATCTCTGGGCCATGGGCCCTGGAGTTCTGGGATTCTCTTGTGGTTTTTACTCTTGTGCAGATTTGTTTCTTTTTCTTTTCTCATGCTGGAATTCCATCCATTCTTTGATATCTAGCTCAAGTCTCACTACCTTAATTGAGAATTTCTGTGACCAACCTTATCAATTCAAACTGCTTCCGCTTTTCGAAACCGTGATAGATCTGTCAGGTCAGTTTATTTTTTTCCCTCAGTTCTTGTCTCATTGCAACAAAAATTTGGAACAACGAACTAAAGGGTTTAACGTAACAGAAAAGTTACAGCTCAGTTCAGCGCAAGCAGACAGGTCTTTCATTAGACAGACACTCCCAAGGCATAGGAGCAGGCTGACCCCAAAGGAGTCATCCCATTCCCTCTTGGCTTCCCTCTTCTTTATACTTCCTGTCTCCTCCTCTTGGTTATGCCCTGTGCTAAATAAAAAATCCACCTGTAATGTGGGAGACCTGGGTTCGATCCCTGGGTTGGGAAGATACCCTGGAGAAGGGAAAGGCACAGTATTCTGGCCTAGAGAATTCCATGGGATTGCAAAGAGTCGGACATGACTGAGGGACTTTCACTTGCACTTTCACTATGCAAAATAGGGCCTGTACCCACCACCAATCAATGAAAGGAAACGTAAATAGGCATATAGTCAAGGCCGATTGACAATTGCAAGCTATATAACAGCAGGCTCTGTTGTATATGTCTTCCCATAATTCAGTCTGTTATAATCAGATGTATATATGTGTAGAATATTTATGAACCCTTAATGGGCTCCTGGCTGCTTAAAATTACTTGAAGAAGCCCCTGTGATTGGTTTGTATCCACTGTGTGCATGTGCAGGAGTTGGAAGAGTCTCTGTGGCTATTTTTGTAGCATATCTGTGAGCTCTCCTGGGTGTGTCTGGGATGGGGTTTAGAGATGAGCTTGCATGCCTTTCAGCCAGGCCAACCCTCATTGCTCATGCCTAGCTTCCTTCCTAATAGATCTATAAAGTTCTCTTGTACACTATGTATTTATGACCAAATTCTTTCATATTGTTGTTTAAATATATATTGCCTTGCATTAATGTTTGACTTTACTGTACATGAACCTTCTTTTTCCAATTATATTGTAAGAGAATTAAGAGCAGGGACAATGTCTTTAATGTGTTTTATTCTTCCCCAGTGCCCAGTAGAGCCTAACCAGATACTTATTAAAGAAAAGTGGTTTATGAACCAATAATTATAACCCTTCCTACAAAACCTGTACATAGAAAGTTGAAAATACTAGTTTGAGCTACATTTGCTTTTCTTTTCCAAGAGAGAGAATACTAATGAGCTGTGAAATGACGAAAAATCAGGCAGCAGAAGGGAAAAGAAAAAATAACGGGTTTGTATATTACACATTCTGAATAATCGGCTCTTGAATTATTAAGTGTGGGTTATTTCTTATAGGGAAAGTCAGATTTTAAAAATTCATTTTATGACTATTGAACTGCTTCATAGTTATTTCCAGTTTTCAGACAATCATAGGCCAAACTTACAAATTATTTTGGAAAAACATTTCCTCTCGTGATATGCTGCATAATCACACACAAATACACCTTGTTTTTTGTAGTGTTTATTAGACAAGACCTGGGAATGGTGGTCCAGTGAAACTAAAAAACAAAAAATATTGCACCTGTGAAATCAGAAAGGATTTTGGAGGAAAAGAAGTTACTTTGAGTTCAATTTACCTGTAGTCTGTCTAGTAAAAAGTGCTTGGTGCTTGAGGCAATCACCTCCCCCGACACCTCAGAGTAAAAGGTTCGTTTCTACTAGTCCAGAATGAAAGCTGAGGAGCACAGGAAATGGTGAGAGGCCTGGACTACACTGTCTCTTCTCAGAACGAAAAGTCAGTTATCACAGAATGAAATAAATGTAGGAATCAGTGTGGTTACTTTTAGCAAAAGTAGTAGCTGGTATGGTCTATTTCAAAACTACCTCCGTTTTATCCCTGGTGTATTTTACTAAACCAGACCACTGTCTCAGGGTTCTTTGGCCTAAGTGCTACAATATCCAAAATACAGTTTCTTAAATTAGACCTTACCTACATCTGTATTTATGACTTCATTCTTCATTCTAAAGTGTACCTCAGGGAGGTAATATCTTTTAAATTATTATCCTTCTTTATCTCTATGTCATTTATGCCTTGACAAAGAAAACTAGAGACACAAAAATATCTTGCAATTTGGTAAAAGATCACTTATTCCCTCATGTTGACCTCATTTGTGGGTATTAAGGTTGAAGTAAAGTCTTAAAGCAGTGACCAGAGTATTTTTATATTAATAATGAACCTTATCATTGGTATCTGCAATTTTTCCTTTCCTTAAATAAAGAAAAGCAAGAAATATGCTGTTATAGAGGGAATATATCCAATGATGCTTACTCCTTGGAAGGAAAGTTATGACCAACCTAGATAGCATATTGAAAAGCAGAGACATTACTTTGCCAACAAAGGTCCGGCTAGTCAAGGCTATGGTTTTTCCAGTGGTCATGTATGGATGTGAGAGTTGGACTGTGAACAAGGCTTAGCACTGAAGAATTGATGCTTTTGAACTGTGGTGTTGGAGAAGACTCTTGAGAGTCCCTTGGACTGCAAGGAGATCCAACCAGTCCATTCTGAAGGAGATCAGCCCTGGGATTTCTTTGGAAAGAATGATGCTAAAGCTGAAACTCCAGTACTTTGGCCACCTCATGCAAAGAGTTGACTCATTGGTAAAGACTCTGATGCTGGGAGGGATGGGGGGCCGGAGGAAAAGGGGACGACAGAGGATGAGATGGCTGGATGGCATCACTGACTCGATGGACATGAGTCTGAGTGAACTCCGGGAGTTGGTGATGGACAGGGAGGCCTGGCGTGCTGCGATTCATGGGGTCACAAAGATTCGGACACGACTGAGCGACTGAACTGAACTGAACTGATATCCAATGAATATGTTGGGTTCTCAAAGTTTCCTAAAAGTTTATAACATGAAATTACTTTCCCCTGGAAATAGAGTAATTAATAATTGTTACATTCTAACTCAAGGCCACAAAATCCAAATAATATTAGTAGGTGTGGCAGTTGATTAAGAAATCATGTCTTATTTTCCTGTCTATGGGCTTGCCATGGAAAAACAAATATTTTTCCCTTCTCTTGTCTAGAGGAAAGGATAAAACGTGGTGATTTTCTAAAGTTTTAGGGAGACGGAGACTCAATTATCTGGAAGGAGAAGGGTTCTAAGAAAATGGGAATGACTTGACTTCAGGAGAATTTGGATCTCTTGATTCCAGAAGGAGGCAAGAACTAGACAAGAGGCAGTTTCCATAAATGGTGAAGACCCATGTTCATCCCCAGATAACAGTTCAGAATGGTATAGACCTCTCACTGGGATGCCAGCAAGGATATGACGTCTCAGAAGTAGTAAAAGTATTCATTTATAATGTGTGGGCATACATAGTCGTGTCCAACTTTTTGCCACCCCATGAACTGTAGCCTACCAGCTCCTCTGATGTGGAATTTTCCAGGCAAGAATACTGGAATGGGTTGCCACTTCCTACTCCAGAGAATCTTCCTGACCCAGGGGATGAACCTGCATCTCTGGCGTCTCCTGCATGGGCAGACAGATTCTTTACTACTAGTGCCATTTGGGAAGCCCTAATTTATAATAAGCTAAAGTAAATCAAGGGTACAAGTTGTAAACTCTAGGGTTACTATTAAGAGAACAGTAAAAGTATGTGTAAACAATATCTTGTATAAATAGTAAAAGAGAAAAGTAATAATAAAGAAAACTCAAGCAAAAGGAAGGCAAGAAAGACAATAAGGGGAGGTTGGGGCTGACATATACACACTACTATTTATAAAATCAATAACTAATAATACCTATTGTATAGTACAAGGAACTCTGCTCAATACTCTGTAATGACCTATATGGGAAAAAAAATCTGAAAAAGAGAATACACAGAAGAACTGTACAAAAACGGCCATAATGACCCAGGTAACCACAATGGTGTGGTCATTCTCCTACAGCCAGACATCCTGGAGTGTGAAGTCAAGTGGGCCTTAGGAAGCATTACTACCAACAAAGCTAGTGGAGGTTATGGAATTCCAGCTGAGCTATTTTAAATCCTAAAAGATGATGCTGTTAAAGTACTGCATTCAATATGTCAGCAAATTTGGGAAATCCAGCAGTGGCCACAGGACTGGAAAAGTAAGTTTTCATCCCAACTCCCAAAAAAGGGCAGTGCTGAAGAATGTTCAGATCTCCGGACAGTTACATTCACTTCCCATGCTAGTAAGGTTATGCTTAAAATCCTTCAAATTAGGCTTCAGCAGGACTTGAATCAAGAACTTCCAGATGTACATGCTGGGTTTAGAAAAGGCAGTGGAACCAGAAATCAAATTGCCAACATTCTCTGAATCGTAGAGAAAGCAAGGGAATTCCAGAAAAACATCTACTTCTGTTTCATTGACTACATGAAAGCCTTTGTGTGAATCACAGCAAACTGTGGAAAATTCTTAAAGATATGGGAATACCAGACTATCTTACCTGTCTCCTGAGAAACCTGTATGTGGGTCAAGAAGCAACCATTAGAATCAGACATGGAACAATAGACTGATTCAAAATTGGAAAAGGAGTACAACAAGGTTATATATTGTCACCCTGTTTATTCAACTTATATGCAGAGTACATCATGCGAGATGCCAGGCTGGATGAATCACAAACTGTAATCAAGATTGCCAGAAGTATTAATAATCTCAGGTATGCAGATGATACCTCTCTAATGGCAGAAATGAAGAGGAACTAAAGAGCCTCTTGATGAAGGTGAAAGAGGAGAGTGAAAATGCTGGCTTAAAACTCAACATTCATAAAACTAAGGTCATGGCATCCTGTCTCATCATTTCATGGCAAATAGAAGGGAAAAAAATGGAAGCAGTGACAGATTTTCTCTTCTTATGCTTCAAAATCTCTGAGGATGGTGATTGCAGCCAAGAGATTGGAAGACATTTGCTTCTTAGAAGGAAAGCTATGACAAACCTAGATACCATATTAAAAATCAAAGACATCACTTTGCCAACAAAGGTCTGTATAGTCAAAGCTATGGTTTTTCCAGTAGTCATGTGCCAATGTGAGAACTGGACAGTAAAGAAGGGTGAATGCCGAAGAATTGGTGCTTTCAAATTGTGGTGCTGGAGAAGACTCTTGAGAGTCCCTTGAACAGCAAGGAGATCAAACCAGTCAGTCCTAAAGGAAATCAACCCTGAATATTCATTGGAAGGACAGATCCTGAAGCTTTAGCTTTAATACTTTGGCCACCTGATGCAAAGAGCCGACTCATTGAAAAAGACCTTGATGCTGGGAAAAATTGAAGGCAAAAGGAGAAGAGGGTGACAGAGGATGAGATGGTTGGATAGCATCACTGATTCAATGGACATGAACTTGGGCAAACTACGGGTGGTCTGAGGGACGGGGGGACCTGGCATGCTGCCATCCATGGGGTTGCAAAGAGCTGGACGTGACTTAGTGACTGAACAACAACAACAACATACATATATATGCAACTGATTCACTTTGCTATGCAGCAGAGACAAACACAATATTATAAAGCAACTGTACCCCAAATTAATAATAAAAAAAAGACAATAAGAAAGAGTAAGTAACGAGTGGAATAAATAGAAATCAAAATACTGAGACATTAGCTATTAACCCCAGATTCTTATGACTTCACTATTGAATTCTTCCAAATGTTAAGGAAGAAATAACAGTCTTGCACAAACTCAGAGAATACAAAAATACCAACTCATTTTATGAAGCCAATAAACTGTTGATCTCCAAATCTGAGATCATTACAAGAAAAGAAAATTATAGACTACTTTCTCTTATCAGTGATGAAAAAAATTATAAATTAAATATCAGCAAGACAAATCCAGTGGCATATGATATATAAGATGTGTATTTATTTCAAGCATTCAAAGTCAGTTTAACATTAATAGTCTTATTATTTACCCAATAAATAAATAAAATATATATGATAATCTTTATAGATACAGAAAAGGAATTTGATAAAATTCAGTATCCATTCATGGTTTAAAACTCTTAACAAACTAGTTATTTCTTCTCTTTCTGGAAGTCTTTTAGTTTGAAATAAATTTAGACTTATAGAAATGTATAGTCACTGTTATAAAAATGAAAACTCAAACCACATATTGGAATACAATATTTGTAAAACATACCTGAAGGACTTGTATCAAGAATACAGAAGAATGCTTATGACTCAGTAAGAACTCAAAGTGAAAAAATGCAATTTATAACATGGGCAAAAGATTTGAATAGATATTTTATGAATGGCCATAAGCACATGAAGAGATGCTCAACATCATTAACTGTCAAGGAAATGGAATTAAAACCACAATGAGATACCAGTACACACAAACTAGAAGGGTTAATATTAACAACACTGACAGCACCAAGTATCGGCAAAGATTTGGAGCAACCGAAACACTCATATACTTCTGGTAGGAGTGTAAACAATATGGCCACTTTGGAAAAATCTGACAATTTGTTATGAAGTTAAACATAGACCTACCATAGGACCCAGCAATCACATTCCTGTGTATCTACCTAAGAGAAATGAAAACATATGTATTCATAAACATATATATTAATTCTTGAACGTTTACTACAACTATATTCATAATGGACCAAATCTGGAAACAAAATGTTCTATTAAACAGGTGAATGGATAAATCAATTGTGGCACATCTATACAGTGGAATACTATTTAGCAATTTAAAAAAACTTAATGAACTACTGATACATGAAATGATATGGATAGAATTTGAAAAGCATTATCCTCAGTGAAAGAAGCCAGACACAGACTCCCTACCTGATTCCATGTGTGTGCAGTTGTACATTACAAGGTACAGTGGTGGCATGCATGTCCATGTTGCCAGTGGTCATGGGGTGGGAGAAGGAAATTGACTTCAGAGGGCAAAAGGGAACTATATCATTAGTATGATGATATTTACCTTATAGAATGCATTTGTAAAATCCATAGACTTGTGCTCTTAAAATTGGTGAATTTCATTGTATGAAAATCATATCTCAAAAAAAAAAGAAAATCATATCTCAATAAGTCTGACCCCCCAAATAGGTCAAAGATTTGAACAGGTACTTCAGAAAAGAGAATATCCAAGTGCCCGATAAACATGTGAAAAACCACAACGTTGGAAGATGTGAAGCAACTGTAACTGTCCCACACAGCTGGTGAGAATGTAAACTTGGTACCACTTTGGGAGACTATTTGGCAGTTTTGATGACTGAATATGTGCATAACCTGTGGCCCAGCAATTTCGGTCCTATTTGTAGTAGTCAAAATTTACCAACAACCCAAATATCCATTCAACAGTAGAATAGATACCTAAATGGTGTGGATCTACACAATGCAATACTACACATGATGAGAATGAATGAACTACCGCTACATATGTGTGAAACATAATAATAAATGAAAGAAACTGTGCACAGAAGGCTGCATGTATTTAAAGTTCAAAAACAGAAGAGATTAAATTATGATAATAGACATCAGGATTGTGGTTATCTGACAGAAGGTTATAATTGGGTGGGAGCATAAAGGGGATTCTAGAGGGCCAGTAGCCCTTTTTGATCTTTGTACTTATTACATATGCGTGTGTTCACTTTGTGAAAATTCATTGAGATTCTCCACTTATGATTTGTACCATTTTTATTTATGTAATATTCAATACAAAGGTGTATTTAAATACTTATAATCATATGAATACTTGTGTAACAGTCACAATGTAGATTTTTAACTAAGCAAATTCTGTTCATCTGAATTTGCCCAATCTAAGAATATTGCATAAATGGAAATCCAAACATTCAAACCGGAAAATTATTTGTAGTACAAAAGCACCTTTCATTTTACAAAGCAACACATCAAATTCATGAAAGGAACAAGGAAAACACCATAGAAGATCCATTTTTCAATTTTGTAAATTTATCCTAAGGAAAGAAAAATTCAACAGAAGCACAAAGCTTGCTGTAGAAATGATTATTTTAAACATGACATCTATTAGCTAAAATCAGCCCAAATATTCAATGAGTGGACCAAGATTTAACAAATTATGCTATTATCAGTACAAGATAATAACATACACTTAAAATGGTGATCAGACTTTGTAGAGACACTAAAAATTTTTACAGGTACAATGTTAGGTAGAAAAATAAAATTTAAGATGATAGGTACACTATGTGAAAATGAACCAATAGGTGATATAAAAAAATAAAAAACTTTTGTGTTGGAGTGATTTATGGTTTTGTTTTGTTTTTTTTTTTTTGAGGCGGTAGCCCCCTACATTCAACCTCCCTACCACATGAATATTTTTTATATTATTTGAACCAGTTAGAGTTCTTCTATTGCAAGAAACTAACTTAAGTAAAAAAGAGATTTATGGAGTCATAAAGGAGTAAGTTACAGAATCAAATCAATTACTGCATACCTAAGAAGAAAGAAAAGGAACTAGGAAGGTTACAGAGATTTTAGAAACAAAAGTTCCCCAGCAAAGTCTCTAGGATTCTGCCTTCTGATGACTAGTCGTAAATACCTTCTTTCCCTGTGTGCTGCTATGCAAGATTCAAATTATTGGAGGAGAAAATCTAATTATTCTGGCCTGCAGATGGTGACTGCAGCCATGAAATTAAAAGACACTTACTCCTTGGAAGAAAAGTTATGACCAACCTAGATAGCATATTCAAAAGCAGAGACATTACTTTGCCAACAAAGGTCCATCTAGTCAAGGCTATGGTTTTTCCAGTGGTCATGTATGGATGTGAGAGTTGGACTGTGAAGAAAGCTGAGTGTCGAAGAATTGATGCTTTTGAACTGCGGTGTTGGAGAAGGCTCTTGAGAGTCCCTTGGACTGCAAGGAGATCCAACCAGTCCATTCTAAAAGATATCAGTCCTGGGTGTTCTTTGGAAGGCATGATGCTAAAGCTGAAACTCCAATACTTTGGCCACCTCATGCAAAGAGTTGACTAATTGGAAAAGACTCTGATGCTGGGAGGGATTGGGGGCAGGAGGAGAAGGGGATGACAGAGGATGAGATGGCTGGATGGCATCACCGACTCGATGGACTTGAGTCTGAGTGAACTCCGGGAGTTGGTGATGGACAGGGAGGCCTGGCGTGCTGTGGTTCATGGGGTCGCAAAGAGTCGGACACGACTGAGCGACTGAACTGAACTGAACTGAGTCAAGTATCCACCTTATCCTCTGATTGCCTGCCACATCAGAACAACCTGGACCTGGAGAAAGACACTTCCCTAAGGAAGAGGGGTAGTGTTGTTACTAGAAGAACTGGGTGTAGAAGGATCCTGGGAGGGCCAAAACAGTTTTGTGAAATTGTACATCGTGTTTTCAATAAATCAGAATATTACTACTTTTTATTTAATTTTAAATGAGAATATGCTAATTGTAGAAACTATAGAATTCAGTAAAGTGTAAAGAAAGAGTAATGAAAAAGCAAGCATCCTTTATCCTATTATTCATAACCCTGTTCAGTACTGCTGCATAATTAATTATCTTCAAAACTAGAATGACTAGAGGCAGAAAGTAGATTAATGATTGCCTAGGGGTTGGAGGGAGTGGGGAGACTGGAGGATGATAGCTGAAGTGTACAGGATTTCTGTTTTGGTTTTTTTTCAGAGTTTCTTTATAAGGCTCTAAAATTGGATTAAGGTGATGGCTGACTGCTTCAAATACACTAAAGCCATTGGACATTTCATAGGCAAATGTTGTGGCATGTGAATTATATCTGAGTAAAGCTGGAATCAAGATTGCCAGGAGAAATATCAATAACCTCAGATATGCAGATGACACCACTCTTATGGCAGAAAGTGAAGAGGAACTAAAAAGCCTCTTGATGAAAGTAAAAGAGGAGAGCAAAAAAGTTGGCTTAAAGCTCAACATTCAGAAAACTAAGATCATGGCATCTGGTCCCATCACTTCATGGAAAATAGATGGGGAAACAGTGGAAATAGTGTCAGTCTTTATTTTTTTGGGCTCCAAAATCACTGCAGATGGTGACTGCAGCCATGAAATTAAAAGACGCTTACTCCTTGGAAGGAAAGTTATGACCAACCTGCTGCTGCTGCTAAGTCACTTCAGTCGTGTCCAACTCTGTGTGACCCCATGGACTGCAGCCTACCAGGCTCCTCCATCCATGGGATTTTGCAGGCAAGACTACTGGAGTGGGGTGCCGTTGCCTTCTCCATGACCAACCTAGATAGCGTATTAAAAAGCAGAGATATTACTTTGCCAACAAAGGTCCGTCTGGTCAAGGCTGTGGTTTTTCCTGTGGTCATGTATGGATGTGAGAGTTGGACTGTGAAGAAAGCTGAACACCAAAGAATCGATGCTTTTAACTGTGGTGTTGGAGAAGACTCTTGAGAGTCCCTTTGACTGCAAGGAGATCCAACCAGTCCATTCTGAAGGAGATCAGTCCTGGGTGTTCATTGGAAGGACTGATGCTGAGGCTGAAATTCCAATATTTTGGCCACCTCATGCAAAGAGTTGATTCATTGAAAAAGACCCTGATGCTAGGAAGGGATTGAGGGCAGGAGGAGAAGGGGACAACAGAGGATGAGATGGCTGGATGGCATCACTGACTTGATGGACATGAGTTTGAGTGAACTCCAGGAGTTGGTGATGGACAGGGAGGCCTGGCGTGCTGTGATTCATGGGGTCGCAAAGAGTTGGACATGATGGAGAGACTGAACTGAAGTGAACTGAAAGCTGTATTTAAAAGTACTAGTGTAACCAACTGTTCCAGTTTGCCCAGGACTTCCCTGGTTTAGCACTGAAAGTCCCATATAGCAGGAAACCCCTCAGTCCTGGTGTAATCTGGACAGTTGATCATCCTACTCAAGATTTAGAAGCTTAAAATAATAAACATTTGTAATCTAGTTTCTCTAGACCAAGAATGGAGGCAGAGCTTAACCGTATAGTTCTGGCTCAGGGTTTCTCATGAGGTTGCAGTCAAGATGGCACCTGGGGCTGCAGTCATCTGATGGCTTGACTTGGGCTGAAGAGTCTGCATCCAAGTTCACTCGTGTGGTTTTATCAGGAGGCCTTAATGTCTTACCATGTGGGTCTCTCTGGCAGCTGGCTTTCCCCATGAGCATGTGATCTGAGAGAAAGGCTAACTTGGATGCTGTGGAGTCTTTTGCAACCCTGTCATGAAAGTTACATGTCATCACTTCTGCCATATTCTATTGGTCACACAGATCAACTCTGGAACAATGTGAGAAGGAACAACACAAGTGTGTGAATACCAGGGGGCAAGAATTATTGGGCCATCCTGGAGGCTGGCTCCCAACTCTAACCCTATCAGCATTTTAGTAATATTCTGCTGATTTTTAAATTGTAGAACATATGGACAATTTAAGAGTGCAAGTATAATAGAAAAACATATAATGATGAATACCTTTGCACATATATTTTATTTCCCACTCTGGTTATATGGCATAAATTTCTGATGTGCAATTATTAGGGTGCATGGTTTAAGCATTTTATAATTTGTTATATATTGTCATAATGCTTTTCTGATATTCGCAGTGTATCAGAGTGCTCATTTCACCATACCCTTGCTAACCTCAAATATTATTGATGGTAGCTGTGCCAATTTCTAAGTGAAAAATTGTACCTCCTTGTTTCAGAGCGCCTTTTTAATAGCAAGGTTGAATATTTTTCCATGTTCAGTGGCCCTTGCTAATAAATAAGCACGCAATAAGCCATAAATCCTTTCCAAATATATTCATGCTTTCATTCAATATTTATTGAATGCCTAGTGTAAGAACAGTGAAATGTCTCTACTTCTAAGATGCTCACTTTCAAGTGAGAGAAATGGACAGGGAAGCTGTTCCATATATTCTAATCTGGGAAAATATTTTAAAAGTTCAGAGTCAAAAAACCATTAGGTTGCTGGTGGAGACTGAAAATTTTGATACTTCTCTCTTGCTAGAACATCAAATACAGAGCTGAGAGATGGAGCTGAGAATCAGACCAAACAAAGGATCTCAAATCAAATCTTGTTGGCCTTGTCAGCCTCATCAGGAAGGTTAGATCTTTTCTCTGAGGGCAAAGGAAAGGAGGGGGCGAGCTGATCAGATTTGTGCTTTTGTAATTTCCCTTTGACTAAAGTGTGCAGAAGAACCTGGAAAGGGGTAATAATCAAGATAGGGTGGCCAGCCAGCCAACGACTGTAGTCTAGGAGGGCGCTGAGGATGGCTTTATCCCAGCAAGTGGCAGGAAGGATACTGAGAATTGTCTTAGGTTTAAATAGCACCCCTAGGTCTTCAAGAAAATTAAGCAATAAAACAAAAGATTGACAGGTGGACTCCAAAACATGCCATTTACTGCTGGAAAAAGTTCCGTAGAAGTCTTAGCTTAGAGTGAAAGCCAAATGAGATGCTAAGTGAAGCCCTAGGTGAGGGCAGCCCTCTCTGAGGTGAATTTTGAGGTATGCCACCTGGATCCCTCTTCAGAAATAAAGGACTGATTCTCCTGTGCCAGAAGTGCTGCTACTACACTCAGCTAGCAGCTGAGGGCCTTGGCAGAAAAATCCCGATAGCCCAAAGTTATGTCTCCTTCTTGAGTGGCTGGAATTCAACGACTGATCAGTAAGGAATATAAAGCTATGGTCCCCCTCCCCCAATTTGAGACAACTTTGAAAGGTCATCCCAGCTCTGGGGCTCCCTGGAGAATGGCCACAGCCTTTACTGAGACTAACTCTCAGCTGCACTTCTCCCTTTGCCCAATCTTGCTCCCTTCTTTTTCCTTCCTGCTCATTCTTCCCATCCTGTCCTTTTCTTTTCCCTCCTTTTTTTTTTTCTTTCTTTCTCTTTCCTTCCCCAACTGTTGATTCCAAAAGCACTACCTAATAAACCTCCTGCACAATAGTACTTATCTCAGAATCTGCCTCCCAGGGAACCCAACATGTGACACCTCAGGGAATGCAAAACCTGGAGGGCTGGGATGTTTGTCTCCTGTAGCTAGCAGTCGAGAGGATGAAAAGTGGCTCAGAACTAATTCGTCTAGACAAACCATGGGTCATTCCACCTTCCCTGAGATAGAGCAGTCAAATGCATGGAGAAATGCCAGGACTGACACCACCTATGCTTGTTCAACAAAGCAGAAAATATTAGGACACCACTGAGTGAAATTGAAGAGATAGAATCACTGGGAATTAACGTAGTAGATATAGGCGAGGAAAAATAGAGCCAGTCAAAAGTTACTCCTAACATTGCAAAATAGTTATCCTCCAATTAAATAAATTAATTAAAAATACAATAAAAAAAAAAAGAAAAAGAATTACTCCTATGTTTCTTACTCAGGTAACTGAGGGCATGGTAGTGCCTTGTAGTGTGATAAAAGAAAAAAACAAGTTTGAAGGAAAACATGTGTTCAGTTAGACGTGCCTTTAGGAAGTCAGAGTTGTTCATTAGGTGATTAAAGATACTATCGAGTTCAGGAGTGTGGCCTGGAATAGCAATATATTGTGTGTGCTCATCAGTGTCTGCCAAGTAATGATGAGGATCCCACAAGGCTGACAGAGAAATAATTTAGGGAACAGAAGTAAATTTATTTTTTAAAAACCCAACAGTCTCTAATTAACATTTCCAGATATTTGAAAAGGTACAGCAAGAGCAAAGATGTGATAAAAAGGATGATCAGAAATATGAGGATAGACATCTTGGGAATGAAAAGTATGCTTGGCAAAATAAAAATTTCAGTGGAAGGATTAGAAGATAAAATATGTCAGACAGTAGAATATGAGAAAAAAAGGTGAAAGGCATTCTTTAAAAAGACCCAACAGTATCTTTATGTAGGTCCTGTCTTGGTCTTTTTATTGTTAATATTCACCCTTGGCTAGATTTCTGGATTTGCTTTTAGTTCATACAGGGAAAGGCTAGGGTTTTTGCATTGGACTGGAACAAAAATCTGGCTGAGGGGAAGGGATGGAGCGGGGAGGTGAAGAAGGGATAACTGCTGGGGTCTTTTCCCTGAGAAGGTTAAATGGAGTGGGTCCAAAGCTCTGGTGCATGCACTCACATTAAATGGTAGAACACCCTTTCTTTGTGCAGGGGTGGAAAAAAAATGTTTGTGGGAGCAGAAAACTTCGTGTCTTAGTCTTTGTATTAATAGCTCTATGAATGTGGGTCTTCCCTCTGTTTAGGAAAAGAGCCTCCCCTTTCTAAAGGTTCCGAAAGGTCAGGCTGCTGTAATAGAATACCATAGGCTGGGTGGATTATAAACAACAAAAATTTATTTCTTACAATTCTGGAGGTTGAGAAGTTCAAGGTCAGGATGCCAGCAAATTTGATGGTGAATATGTGAATATCTGGTGAAAGCCCACTTCCTGGTTCTCACTGTGTCCTTACTTGGGGAAAGGGGAAGGAGAAATCTCTGGGGCCTCTTTTAGAAGGGCCCTAATCCCAGTCAGGACAGCTCCACTCATGACTTAATTATCTAAGCACCTCCCGAAGACCCCACCTCCTGATACCAGCATATTGGTGATTAGATTGCAACATCACTTTGTAGACAAAAGCCCATATAGTCAAAAGCTATGGTTTTTCCAGTAGTCATGTATGTGTGTGAGAGTTGGACCATAAAGAAGGCCAAAGAAGTGCTGAAGAATTGATCCTCTGAACTGTGGTTCTGGAGAAGACTCTTGAGAGTCCCTTGGACTGCAAGAATATCAAACCAGTCAATTCTAAAGGAAATCAACCCTGAATAGTCATTGGAAGGACTGATGCTGAAGCTGAAGCTCCAATACTTTGGCCACCTGATGTGAAGAGCCAACTCATTGGAAAAGACCTGATGCTGGGAAAGATTGAGGGCAGAAGGATGAGATGGTTGGATGGCATCAGCGACTCAATGGGCGTGAGTTTGAGCAAACTCCAGGAGACATAGTGAAAGACAGGGAAGCCTGGCACGCTGCAGTTCATGGGGTTGCAAAGAGTCAGACACGACTGAGGGACTGAACAACAACCACAAATATGCATTTTGGGGGATACAAACAGTCTATTGCAGGTGACTGGAAATGGAAGAAGTTCTTTCTGCTGGTTTCTGTGTTCTCACTGAATGGGCACTGTCATCTGCTGAGGCTTGCTGGGTGAGCAGGGATGTTGGGGTGGGATGTGGGTAGGGAGCTGTGAGGAGTGTGAAGATTTGGGAGGAATCATCTAAACAAAGGATTAAAAACAACAACAACAAAAAGCTGCATAGGGAAACAGGAAATGATCGTCAGGCTACTCTGAGGGCTCAGGTGAGTGGTAGCTGAGTTGAAACACCACTGAAAAGTTGAGAGTGATTTTGACAACCAGAGCTGAAAATGAGGAATCTCTGAAAAAGAGGAGGCAAGCTGGTCTCATAATGAAAAGGTTCTTGAGAAGAGACTTGCATAAATGAAAAAGAGAAAAACATCCTCCTATGAGTCACAGGCCTCATTTTCCTCAGCTCCCTGGTCCTGCTTTGATGTTTACAAAGGGACAAGTGATTATAAAGGGGAAAGGTAATGGGAATAATAAACCCAGGACGCAGGAGAAGGAAGCGACTCCAGAGCCCCAAGGACGAAGGGACCAGCAGGTACTCTGCTGCGAGGAAATGGGAAAGGACTTCCTGGAGCTCTCTTCATAGATCAGTCCCATCCCCACCCTCACAGAAACTCCCTCCAGGGATCAGACACTTGGTTGTCTTTGCTGCTCTACCCTTAGTACCTAGAACAGAGTCTGGTACCGCACAAGTACAAGGTAAACACTTGGTGAATCAAAGATGTCCATGGTGTAGTCACAAGCTTTTTGAATGGCTGAGCACACTAAAGTCTGGTGTTTTGTTTTTTCTTCTCCGCCTTTACAAAAAGCTTTCAAAGAGCTTTTGGGCCTCTTGGGCCTTTTCAAAAGACAAATAGTCCTACTGCTGCTCCAAGGGCCCCACCGCCCACTTCCCAACTGAAATTGCCTCTCTCTGTTCTTGTTGGAACGAGAGGCACAGCTTGCTTTGCGAGAACCTTGCATAGAAAATGGTGCAATCTGGGCCACTTTTCATCTTTTCCAATCTCATTTCCTAAAATTAAAGAGAGAGAAATGTAAGGAATCTCAGGAATATGAAATTTCTCTGGAATGATCTTTATTGAGCAGTTCTTGGAACCAGCTGAAATCCTGAAGCTCTGTCAATGTGGCCAAGAAGAAGGGAAAATGACAAATAACTTCAACAGTCCTAGCCAAACTCTGAAAAAGATATCTAGAGCTATTTTTTTCCTTCTGAGAGTGGTTTGCCTTTCCCCTAGTTTAGTAATTGTTAAAAGATTGTTTTAGATTCTTTGGGGGGTGGAAGAAAAGAAAGGAGAAGGGAATCCAGTGTTTAGGAAGTAGCACGATGTTAGTAGTGCCCTGGAAGCTGTGTAACTTATACGACTGTTTCATACATGCTGACTTCCTCTCCTTTCAGGGTGCCCCTGACTGTTAAGTAGGGTTTTTATTAATAGCATTCTCCTAAGGAGATCGTTCACAGCATTTAGGTTCCCCTTCCCATTTCCATCTCTCTTTGTGGCCTGTAAATCATCTTTCCAAGGGCTTCATTCATGGTGAAGAGCCATTTTGTCTGCCTTACAATTACCAAAAAGAGTGTAAGAAAAACTGTGTTAGTCTGCCAGATGGGCCAGAAACACTTGACTGCACTAAAAAATTTCCAACCATGGTATTCTCAGCTTGCCCTTTTGCTGTGAGCAGTGCACAAAGTCCACAAGCATTTCCCCTGAAATCTCCACGGCCCCTTGGCCAAGGCGAGTTTGGCTGGTTACCAGAGGCCTGGGAGGAGACAGCCTATCGAGTGGCAGTTTGCTTGCACCCTTGTTCTCACCCCATTGTAAGCAAACCGCTTCCAAACTGAGCTGGTGGTGAGAAGGGAGCTGAAACTGATTTGCCCTCAGTCCGCCTGGGTGAGTGTTGACCCAGGACTGAAGCACAGAATCGCTGCACACCAGCCTGCCTGGGGCACATTGCGCTGAGTCACGGCTTCCTCAGGAATGCAGCTCGTCTGGAATGCAGTGCAGGGGCACAGGCCTTTAGAAAGGGGAGGCTCTTTTCCTAAACAGAGTGAAAACCTACATTCATAAAGCTACAAGAGATGTTTTTAAAAAAAAATCACACATTACAGGTAAATAAAGAATTTTTCTTTCTACTTCTCCTCCCACCTCCATTTCAGGTTCCTACTTCGGGCCAAGGCACATTTCATTTTGGACTCTATCTTTTCATCTTTTCAGATGTTTAAATATCTGTATTATTTTCTATGTATTATATAGTTATATGTGTATACATACACACATAACAGAGATTTATAGACAAAGGGAATTTTGCTTTGACCTGAATGGTGTCATACAGTGTGGATTATTCTCCAACTTGCTTTTTTTTTAAAATTAGTTTAGCTACGTCTCTTGGAGACTTTTCTGTGGCAGTAGCTTCTAATTCTTTCTAACTGCTGCATACGTGCTTGCTCAGTCATCTAGTCACGCCCGACTGTTTGTGACCCCACGGACCATAGCCCGCCAGTCTCCTCTGTCCATGGAATTTTCCAGGCAAGAATACTAGAATAGGTTGTCCTTTCCTCCTCCTGGGGATCTTGCCAACCCAGTGATCGAACCCACATCTTCTGTGGCCCCAGCATCGGCAGGCGGATTCTTTACCACTGAGTCACCTGGGAAACCCAACTGCTGCATACTCTTGCACGTAACTCAGATGCATTGCTGTTTGTTCAGCTCTCCCTCTTTCGGTGATTATTTTGATTGCTCTGGTTTTCACTGCTACAGATAGTCTTCAGTGTACAGCCTTTTACCACTCTCCTTCTGGCATCCATGCAGTATTTCTCTAGAGTAGATACCAAGGTGTAAGATTGCGGAGTCAAAGGATAGATGCATCTCAAGTCGGAAAAGCTGCTGCCCAGTTTGTTCTCCAAGAGGCTTTACGCAGTTTATAGTCCCAGATTTAAGAGAGCACCTCCATTTCAATATGCTTGTCACGCTTGATATCGATCTTTCTTCCTTATTGCCAATTAAATGTGGAAAATGGTATCCCCCATGCTTTTACTGGCATTTCCTCCTAATATGGTGACACTGAGCATCTTTTCAAATGTTTGTCATTCGTGTTTACTCTTTTGTGAATTGCCTGTTCATATTTTTTTGTCCATTTTTTATTTTGTTTGCCTTTTTTTGAGGATCTATAAGAGCAAGTCCTTTGCTGTGTATGTTACAATGATCTCATCCAGTCTGTCACTGGAATTTTCATCTCATTTATGGCTTATTTCATTGAACAAATCTAAAGTTTTGATAAAGTGAAATTTCTTAATCTTTTTAACCCTTTTTTGTTGTGGCTTTTGCAGTTTATATATTGTTTCAGAAGATCTTTTCTATCCCTAAGATCAGAAATTTGGTCTTCTACGTATTTTCTTATTATAGTTTAATAGTATGTTAGCTTTTTTCACCCAAATCTACCTAGAGTTTATTTTAATAAATAATTGAGGTTAAAAAAAAGTCACTTTGGGACTTCTCTGTGGTCCAGGGGTTAAGACTCCATACTCCCCAATGCAGGAGTATGGGTTCAAAATCTCTGCTTGGGGAACTAAGATTCTGCATGGCTTAGCCAAGAAAAAAAAAGGGGGTCACTTAATTTTTCTTTCTAATATTAGCCAGTTGTTTTAATATCATTTATTGAAAATTCCATTCTTTCCCTTGTTGTTTCAGGATACTACCTTTACAATCATACTAAATTCCTATAAACATTGGCTTGTTTCCAGGCTCTCTCTCTTTTTCTATTGCGCTGTTGATCAATTTTTGTTCTGTTGGAAATGTATTTTTGGATAATTTGGGGACAGTTGTTATCTTGACAACCTCACGTCCTCCTATTCAAGTCTTCGTCTAGGTTTCATAATTTTTTCTTGTAGTTCTGGCACATATCTTATTAGTTTTTTTGGTGGCTATTTTCTACTTTTTGTTGCTATTGTGAATGGAACCTGTTTTTTTCCCTCCTTATCATACTTTCTGTTTTCAAAATAATTGGTTTATTGACTTTTTTTTTTTTAACATATTGACCTTGCATCATTGGTTCTAATAGTTTTCAGCTGATTTTCTTGGATTTTCTAGGTAACTGACCATGTTATCTGGAAACAGAAACCACTGAGTCTCTTCATTTCTGTTTTGTCTGGGCTCTTTCAGGTAAGAATAACAGAAACGTAATTCAAATTAACCAAAAAAAGGGAAGCTTATGCACTCACTTAACTAATAAGCCAATACGTTTGGATTCAGGTGATAAAACAATGTCATTTGATCTTGGTCTTGCTTTCTCAATCCCTCTACTGTACCTCCCTTTGTCTTGGCTCCATTTCAGGTCATGATCTCCCTGTGGTGAGATCCTGCCAGAAGCCCCAAGCTTACATCCTATATTCTCTCAGCAGCACCCAGAACTTCCTTTTTAGTGTTCACCTTGCAAAGTTTCTATTTGCAATAATTCGGTCAATAGGATGGTTTTGATTCATTGATTTGCTCATATGCTCATCTCCAAACCAATCGTTTCAGTCAGTAGATTATAATATGCATGCAGACAGGGAGTGAGACTGGTTCTTTAAGGAAAATTGAAATGTTTTTATCAAAAGAAGAGGATATGGATGGTGGATAGAGGAAAAGCAGGCAGTATCCACTCTGCCATATTTAAACCTCTTTCAATGTTTTCAATATTTAAACCTATGATTTCTTTTCTTTGGTCTTATAACCTTCCCCTCATTTTGGGGGGGGGGGATGTGTGTGAATTTTTCTTCATGTTATGGCTGCTACTTTTCGCTCACTTTCTTAGCATTAATTTCCTCCCTCCTTCCCTTCCTTCCTTCGAATGTTCCTCTAAATACAACCTTCCCTGTTTAGCAGTTTTGTGGTTTCTCCAGCTAGTTCCTGGGCTTCCAGGCCAGACTTTGATCTTATTCTATAGTGTTATAGATCCACTTCCTTCTCCAGAGTCAAATTCTGGCTGTGAGACTGTGCCTGGCTCTTCCGCATCCTCTAGTATGTCGATTTGTTCAAGCCTGCAGTCTTAAGCAGCTTCCGTCAAGGGGGTAGTCCTGTCCGACCCTTGATTTCAGTTACCTTACACAGAAGATGTTTAGCCCCTGACACCTTGTATGGGTCCAGCTCCTGAATTCCTTTGTTTGCTTTCGGCCAAACAAAAGGAAGGCCTTCAGCTCGAGGCCACTTGCTTTATTATTTCCATTCCATTTCTGGGCAGCAGAGGTCTTTCTGAGTGTGAACAAAACTTCACACTCTATTTCACACTTCACACTTCTCTCCCATTTTACATCTCATCCGTTATCACCATCGTCTTGGTTTAGAGTGGTCCTCAGAGCACTGTAAGTCCACTCCCATTTGCTCTTTACTGTTCAATATCCTCCTCCCCTCTCACCTTCCTCTTGGAAACTGTCCTCTCTGAGGTCAATGCTGCCATTTCTCAGTCACTGAAATAAATAGCTTTTCCCTTCAGTCCTCATTTTCTTCACTCGTTGCAGCATCCAGCCACGTTGATTGCTCTCCTTTTGCACCTCTCTGCCTTTGGCCAATACTGTGCTCCACCGACTTGGTTCACTACCTCTTCTGATTCTTCCCTTTTTAAACCTACTTTCACTTCCTCCTCTTATGTGTTAGCTGTAGAGGGCCCCAAGGTCTTTCCCCTCTGGTTTCACTCTCTGTTTCCTTTACCCTTATACTTTCTCACATCTTCAGTAACCTCTAAAGTGAGTGCCTGTCTTCATCCCAGGACTTTTCCCACCTGAGTTCTATAGCTATCCATCTGCCTGTGGTAGTTCTACTTGATGTCCTACTGTTCCATCAAATTTATTCCCCTTTTGAACTTTCCAAATTCCATCACAGGTACCATCTTTTCCTAGTTTCTAAAGGTCAAATTCACACCCATCCTTGATCCCTCCTATTTTCTCCGCAGCCAGCTAATTGCACATTTTATTGATCCTTGTGCCTTGAATTTCCTTTCTTGATTGCACTGTTTGTGCACCTGCCGTGATACCCTATTATTCCTTTTTCAGACCATTTCAGTGTTTTCCTAGCAAAGCAGGATAGCTTAAAAGTGGCAGAATTTTCATGAGTTTGTGTCAAGCTTTATGATTCTGGACACTCCCTTCCAGAAAAGACTTATAAATATTCTAGCTTTCTTCCTGGTCCCCTTATTGCCCCAATAAAGGAGGGAGAATCCTTTATTGTATGGGCAAAATCAAGACTGATGTGGGTTCAGTCCAGAAAGGCTAAGTTGTTCTATTAGAAAGAGCCAGACATTATCAATAGGAGAGAATTCATTTGAATTGAGACTAAAAGGAAGAGTAAGAATTATTTTGACAACCCAGGGAAGAAAGGCTTGTTTTCCAGAGAGAATGGGAAGCATAAGCAAAACAGAAACAAAATGCAACATGGTGCCTGTGAGTTGTGTGTGTGTGTGTGTGTGTGTGTGTGTTGGGGGTCTACAAAGAGTCAATGTGAGCCAGGGAGAATAGGGATAAATGAGGCTGAGCACAAAAGTTTTCTACATCAAGCTAAAGACGACCGTTTGGGCTAGAATCGGACATGGAACAATGGACTGGTTCAAAATTGGAAAGGAGCGCATCAAGGCTGTACATTGTCACTCTGCTTATTTAACTTATATGCAGAGTATATCATGCAAAATGCCAGGCTGGATGAAGTACAAGCTGGAATCAAGATTGCTGGGAGAAATATCAACAACCTCATATATGCAGATAATACCTTTCTAATAGCAGGAAGTGAAGAGGAGCTAAAGAGCATCTTGATGAAGGTGAAAGAGGAGAGTGAAGAAACTGGCTTAAAACTCAACATTCAAAAAACTAAGATCATGGCATCTGGTCCCATCACTTCATGGCAAATAAATGGGGGAAAAAATGGAAAAAGTGACAGACTTTATTTTCTTTGGCTCCAAAACCACTGAGTGTGCTGACTGCAGCTGTGAAATTAAATTACACTTGCTCCTTGGAAGAAGATCTATGACAAACCTAGACAGCATATTAAAAAGCAGAGACATCACTTTGCTGACAAAGGTCTGTATAGTCAAAGCTGTGATTTTTCCAGTAGCTATGTACAGATGTGAGAGTTGGACCGTAAAGAAGGCTGAGTGCCAAAGAATTGATGCTTTTGAACTGTGGTGCTGGAGAAGACTCTTGAGAGTCCCTTGGACAGCAAGGAAATTTAACCAGTCAATCCTAAAGGAAATAAACCCTGAATATTCACTGGAAGGACTGATGCTGAAGCTGAAGCTCCAATACCTTGGCCACCTGATGCAAAGAGCCAACCCATTGGAAAAGATCGTGGTGCTGGTAAAGATTGAGGGCGAGAGGAGAAGGGGGTGACAGAGAATGAGATGGTTGGATGGCATCAGCAACTCAATGGACATGAATTTGAGCAAACTCCAGGAGATAGTGAAGGACAGGGAAGCCTGATGTGCTGCAGTTCATAGGGTTGAAAAGAATTGGACATGGACTAGTGACTGAATAACAACAGTTTGGGGTATCAGGGATGCATTAGAAATGGGGATGGGGTCATATGGCTACATTTGTAGCCATTTGGATTGCATCTTTCATTAAGCAGGACTCAAGGTAGAGAAGGAATGGGTATGTATTAAGGATAGTGATAAGACTGTAATTTGCTGCTCTTCACTGCCTTTTTAGGGCTCCTTGTGACCAGAATTGCTGCATGGGGTAGTCTCTGTGAAGAAAGAATGCAGGAGCGGCTCCCAGAAAGGGGGCTGCTGGGATAGTCAGAATGAGTTTGCCAAGTTGGGGGGCAAATCAAGGTTTAGACCAGAGGAGTCACCATCATGGCTGGCAATATGGCTCTGCAGGTTATCATAGGTAGGAGTTTCTCCCAATGCCGGGTGGGGTGCAGGTTTGATCCCATATTGGGGAAGTAAATCCCACATGCCACAGTTAAGACCTGGTGCACCCAAATAAATAAATAAAATAAAAAGGGTCTCATGGATGAAACAGTGAAGGTGAAAGTGAAGTGAAAGTGAAAGTTGCTCAGCTGTGTCTGACTCTTTGCAACCCCATGGACTTTACAGTCCATGGAATTCTCCAGGCCAGAATACTGGAGTGGGTAGCCTTTCCCTTCTCCAGAGGATCTTCCCAACCCAGGGATCGAACCCAGAGCATGGGTCAGATGAAGATCTCAGCCCCTCATTTCATGGCTCCCCTACTTGTGAACCTCCTGTTGGTCTTTTAGGGCCCATTTGAAATGCTTGTTTCTCTCTGAAGTTTTTCCTTTAGCCCCTGGCCCGGTAGCTATCCCTTTTTCTTTGTAAACTCTATAACTTGTGGTTTGCAAGTATTTTATAGCTTTGTATTCCACCTGTGGATAAAATCTCTTAAGATTGTCTTGCTTATCTTTGTATCTTCTCCATCACCTGAGACTCTGCCCTGTATATAGTTTCTACTGAAGAAACAGTAAATGAGTTGAATCTGTACTTTCATGGGTAAAGTACCTCCTACAGGATTTAATAAGTATGAACCTTAAATAATGAAATATTTGAAGGAACTTGAATATTTCAAAGCTCCAGCCATACAAGGCCTGAATAATTCATGCAAATATTGTGAAGAAAAGAACAAAAGCTTATCTAATAATTCAATACAGTGTTCTTTATTTGGGTCCATAAAAGGAGATCTCAGGCTTTAGTTTTGGTGGTAAGCTCAGCTCTGGAAGCTTTGAAATGCGGATTAGATCAGTTACATCACAATTATATTTGAAAATTGAAACGAAGCATTTCCAAAAGGCAGATTCCCAAGCTATGCCTTTTCAAAGGAGGTGTCATTTGGAAAGAAACTGAATCACACCATGAAAGATGTGGCGTTTCCTTTGGTTTCCACTGTCTTCTGTACTACTAGTGTAGGCTCACGCGATATGCAGAAATGTGCTTCATCAAAAATAGCCTGACTTCTCAAGTGAAGAACATGTATATGAAGTGTTTCTGAGATAAGAAGAGGCGCATTCTTGTTTTAGCACACATACCTCCTATGCGGCTGTATTTGTCTTATTCCCTTATTTGAAAATTTGGCTCTGTTTATAAAATCTACAAATTCTTACTCATTTAGAAGAGAACTAAAAAAGCCTGGAAACCTATGGAGCTGAATGGTATTTTAAAGTGCTCCTTCTCATTTTCTCTTCAGTAAAGAACTCAACGCTGTTACTTGTGTTTATTTGATAGTACACACACACGGGATTACTCACCTGGGAGCGAGACCTGAGTTCTGGTGCAAGCCTTCTATTTACTGACCTGGGTGATGCAAATCTCTTAACCTCAGAGGTAAAATGAGGGGGCTGTTGCCTCTGACTCCGTGCTTCTGCAGTTTAATTATAATTAACTCAAACGTTTGATGAGCTCTTTAAAAATTAAAAAAAAAAAAATGGTTGGTGGCTTTAATAAGTTTGTACCACTGGGCCCTGAGTCGTATTTTTGAAGTAATATAAGACAGGGAGAGAGGGTTGAGAGGTCCCTTCCATTATATGAATTTCCTATTGAATGTGTTAGTTTGAGATAGCACCTGCCTAGTGTTAGGGGTCTATAGATACTACTTGAATTAGGGAAGGTAGTGATTAGGATAATGAAATTTTTTTAATTTGAAAAAACAACAAAGCCAAACAGAAACGAGTTTCTAATTTTATTGCAAATAACTTGCAGGACTGAAAATGATTAAAGTTGTCATACATTTCTACATTGATAAGCCCTGTGCCAAGGGATCAGATACAACACAGTAATCTACCAAGATGAAAAAGAGTACCATTGTTAACAGCTTATTTTAAGGGTTGTAGAGGTTTAAATGAATTTGCTTTGTTTCTTTGTCTTTTATTCTAAGAAGCTGTCTCTGAGGGGTTTATGCAGGAAATAGATGTGATCACCTTTGTGATGTGTTAAATTAGTAGCAAATTTAACTTTAGGATGAAAAATCATACTGGATGCAGAAATAGACATTCAAAGAACCACATACTAGTTGCAGGTTAGACATAATATATAAAAGTTATTTTTATAATGATTTTTAAATTTGGAATTATTAAGATTACACTTTTTTTTAAGTGTAACTGAGAGAAGCAAGAGCAATGTATTTGTGATCGAATTTAAGTCAGCTGCATGATATTTGTATATCTACATGTGAAAGTTTAAATATAATGACATTGTCTATATAATGCATATATAGTACACACACGCCTATGTAGTTAGAATCCTTATCTATTCCATAGGAAGAAAATGCTGTGTTAAAATGTCTCTAGCATTGAGTTACCTCTAAAGAAATCATATTGTTTTGTTTTTGTTACTTCCTGTTGGCCTAGTGACAATGATTCATGATAATGTAATGTAGTACATATGATTTCCAGTATCACGTGACATGTAGATGGATATATAAGACATCTGGAACACTATTCTTTTCTTAATTTAAATTTTAGTTGGAGGATAATTGCTTTGTAGTATTGTGTTGATTTCTGCCATACATCAACATGACTCAGCCATAGGTATACATATGTCCCCTCCCTCTTGAACCTTCCTCCCACCTCCCACCCCATCCCACCCCTCTAGGTTGTCATAGAACACCAGATTTGAGCTTCCTGCATCGAATAGCAAATTTCCACTTAGTATCTAATTTTGTATACGGTAATGTATGTTTCAATGCTATTCTCACAATCGGTCCCATCCTCTCCTTCCCCGAAACACTGTTCTTTAAAAACATAAAACTTCAACAGAAGTCTGTTTATCAGAGAATTTTGTCTCATTAAACAGTTAGTGTTTTGATTTCAATAATAGTAGGACTCCAACAGAATTGACCTTCAGTGTAGAAATATAACTGAACTTTATTTCTTAGCAATTATAACTCATATGTAAAAACAGAAATCTTTTTTTTTTCCACCAGTTTGTTGTCTTTTCTGCAAATACATCACTTTCATTTTATGATTGGAGTGAGTTTTCTTTACAGTAGGCTTCTTAGAGACAGATACTCATTTTAGAATTGGAAAAATTAAGTTGCTAATGATTAACTTTGGAGAGGAGAGAACAAACAGAAATACAGACATAAAAGAACAAATAATTTTGAGTTAACAACACTGGCAGGATTAGATGAACAAACATTTCAATAAAGAAGTGCTCAACAAAGTTTAATTGACTAATTTAATGATAAGTAATGGGAATTAGTGGAATTTGACAGGGAGGCCTGGTGTGCTGCAATTCATGGGGTTGCAAAGAGTTGGACATGACTGAGCAACTGAGCTGAACTGAACTGAAGAATGAAAAATTTTTACAATTATAGCATGAGGGAATGAATAGAATTTTGTTACAGAAGCTGCTATTAGGACAATAACAATTGTCTGGTAAACAGAATCCAGTATATGTAATTTACTCTTGCTATAGGTAGACCATTTGCTTAATTTTATTTTCATCAGCCATCTCACAAATGCTTACCAGTAAAATGAGTTATATCTTTGGACTCAATTTTCTTTATCTGAATAATATTCCTGGGACAGGTAATAATCTCCAGTTGGAGCTAGAAACGTTTGATTTAGAAATCAATCTATTTCTGAATGTTGTAGTATTTGATTTTACCACATCTTTTTTTGTTCCATTGAAATTTGTTGTTTTTTTCCAATGACAAGTTGATGTGCCAATAATACCATATATATAAAAAAATACAATCCTGTGATTCTCACTGAACTTGGCTAAATTTCAGAACTGTAAATGATAACCCAAGAAAGGCCTTTTGGTTTTCCTCCCCAAAAGTTAAAAGGATTCTGAGGTTTCTAAATAGATTTACTTCAGAAGCATTCTAGGGATATTTTTGCTTTTCTTTGACTCATTTCCTTCTTGATAAGATTCTATTTCCTTTCTCTTCCTCTTCACTCTGTTACTTAACATAGCTAGAAATATGGTGTAACCCTCCTGAAATCCTGCTTTCAGCAAATATGCTCATATGAGAAAACTGAAAATTTAGGGGCATATGTGTTAACTTATGTTCCTGTTAATTCTTTGCTTCCCATCCCACTTCTGATATAATAAACCCTCATATTTGGCACCAGATTTTCTTGCTACTATTCTGACATTAAAACATAAGCTTGTCCCATTCTCTGAACCAAGATTAAGCTACAACGTGAGCTTCCCAGGTGGCGCTAGTGATAAAGAACCTGCCTGCCAATGCAGGTAGACTTAAGAGACGTGGGTTTGATCCCTGGGTCGGGAAGATCCCCTGGAGGAGGGCGTGGCAGCCCACTCCAGTGTTCTTGCCTGAAGAATCCCATGGAGAGAGGAGCCTGGCAGGCGGCAATCCATGGGGTTGCAAAGAGTCGGACACGACTGAATCGGCTCAGCATGCACACAAGGTACAATGCGGTCTTAAAACAATGACTAATGTACTTACTAGTTTTGACCTTTGGTTTAATAATGAGGAGCCTAGGAAAAAAGTAAGCCTCTTTTACTCTTTCAAGCATGCTGCAATAGACTGAATATTTGTGTCCCCTCCAAAATTCATATGTTGGAAAACTAATCTCTGATGTGATGGTATATGGGGGTGGGACTCTGGGGAGGTGTAGCAGCAGCATGGGTTATGAAGATGGAGTCATCATGACTGGAATTAGTGCCCTTGTAAAAGAGACCCCAGAGGGCTCACTTGCCCCTTCCCACAAGTGAGGACTCAGCAAGAAGACTGCCACCTATGAATCAGGAAGTGGGCTCTCACTAGACACTGCATACTGGCACCTTGAACTTGGACTTCCCAACCTCCAGAACTGTGAGAAATAAGTTTCTGTTGTTTATAATGCACCCAGTCTCTGATATTCTGTTATAGCAGGTTGAACAGACTGAGACCTATAGTGACCTTGTCTGGGCATCTCTAGGGTGTAGTGCATGCATGCTAAGTCCTTTCAATCATGTCTGACTCTTGGTGACCCTATAGATTACATCCTGCCAGCCTCTCTGTCCATGAGATTCTCCAGGATAGAATACTGGAGTGGGTTGCCATGCCCTCCTCCAAGGGGTCTTCCAGACCCAGGGATGAAACACACGTCTCTTATATTTCTGCATTGGCAGGGGGTTCTCTACCACTAGCACCACCTGGGAAGCTCCCAGGTATAGTGAAGCAGACAATTTGGATCCCTTTTTTTCCCCCACTAAGCTAAGCTAAGTCACTTCAGTCGTGTCCGACTCTGTGCAACCCCATAGACGTCAGCCCACCAGGCTCCCCCGCCGCTGGGATTCTCCAGGCAAGAACACTGGAGTGGGTTGCCATTTCCTTCTCCAGTGCATGAAAGTGAAAAGTCAAAGTGAAGTTGCTCAGTCGTGTCCGACTCTTAGTGACCACATGGACTGCAGCCCACCAGGCTCCTCCGTCCATGGGATTTTCCAGGCAAGAGTACTGGAGTGGGGTGCCATTGCCCATTCCTTACCTGGCAGGGAGGGATCCTTGCTGTTTGGATGCCATGTACAAAGGGTCACGAACTGATTCTACATCTTGCCTATCCCCCCGATCCATGCCCACCATAAAGCCGGGGTTTGGTCCCTTCTCCCCAACTTCCCCAAGTTCTGCGTTAGACCATCTCTATTAAAATGCTGCTTAGGGGTTGTAATGAAGGGTGGTTTGACTATGAGTGTTGGTGGATTTTGAGTCTTTTCCAAATATTCAACCAGACTTCACTGACCACATTTATTATCTTCATTTTTCAAACAAAGCAGGTAATTGAGGATAAATTCCTCATGTGGAACAACCTGGGAAGTTGTGACACTTCCAAAGTGAGGTTGGAAATCTCTCCATCAGGAAATTCAACATAAGTGAATCTCTGCCCAGATATGCCTTTGATGCCCATTTCTGTAAATCTTATTTGCTTTGATAGCTTCTGTCTCCCACCTTTATTTCCCAGAAGGAAATCAAGGTCCTAATAAATGTGAAGTGACTGAGAGCAGGATTCGCATAGCAAGTTAGAGAAGCAACAAGGATTCTCAGTTCTTACCTGTTTGTACTTTTTTCTAACAATTCCCACCTGCTGCCTTCCTATGTCATTACCTGGTTAACAAAGGACAAAGAGGATTGTGATAAATACGGGTCATTTACTTTCTGGTCACGTACGTTCTTCATATTCATGATGTTAATCATCTGATTACTGTCAAGTCAGTTTAAGTTTGGGTGAGATCAGCATCTCCTGAAACGCAGTGCGTTTATTGAGCAACTACGGCATGTAATGCAGTGTATTAAGTTCCGTTTGGGGAAACTGAAAGAGAAAGATATGGCCCCAGACATATAGTATCTTATACTCTAGTTATAAAGCCAAATGCACAGAAAATGACATTTGAAAAGTGTATGTTAAAAGAAAAACAAACAAAAAACTGTTATATTTCCTTTCTCTCTTCAGTGAGATGAGATTGTTTTCCTTTTTGATAGTCTTGCGATTGATTTCACAACATTTCCATTCCAATCAGAGATTCTCTTAATATGACATCTCAGAATAAGCTGTATTTTGCTTTCAAAGTGGAACGAAACAAGAATCCATTCTTCCCACACTTCCTTGGCCTGTCTTCGCAGTCTATTTACTAAGTTCTTTGTATTTCTCTTGTATGTCACGGTTCTTCACGAGGAGGAGAGTAGGTTTCCATTGGCCGACATCTTAGCCAAACCGGAATATATATGTATATCTTTGGTTAGCTGAGTTCCCATGGATACGTCTCATGGTGGGGACTCAAACACACCCTTTCTCTGGCCCCTTCACTGTGAGGGCTTCCGGGCAGCCTGAGGTTCTCTTCTTTTTTCGTGGCTGCTTCCTCCTACTCCTCCCAGGTGGATGGGTGGTCCGGAGTGAGGACATTCCTTTAGATTGCAGCACAGAAGACAGGGAGCTGGTCAGGTTGGGATTCTGCCTTCGGAGAAGCTCTTCCTGAAGGAGCTAGAGAAGTAAGAGGAGTCAGTATTGCCTCTAGCTGGCAGGAGACCCGACCCACTCCTCCCACCCTAGCCCCTCTTTGCCCACTTTTGACTCTGACCTCACTCTCTGGTGGGTGATCTGGGACAGCCGCCCAGATGATGCTCCCTTGGTAGGGAACGCACCCTCCAAGCTTGTGGCTGCTTCTCTCTGACTAATGTGTCTTTCCTTTTGAAAGTGGTGTGTGTGCGTGCTAAGTCACTTCACTTTGTGACCCATGGACTGTAGCCCACTGGGCTCCTCTGTCCGTGGGATTTTCCAGACAAGAACACTGGAGTGGGTTGCCATGCCCTCCTCCAGGGGATCTTCTTGACCAAAGGATCGAACCCGCACCTCTTATGTCTCCTGCATTGACAAGCTGGTTCTTTACCACTAGTGCCACCTGGGAAGCCCAACCCAGGGATCGAACCCGAGTCTCCCGCATTGCAGGCAGACGCTTTACCCTCTGAGCCACCAGGGAAGCCCATACAAGAAAAAAAAGAAAGAAAGAATGAGAGAAGAAAGACTGACATAGAGATGTAGGAGAGGTAAGGAGGCAGAAAGAAGAATGAAAAAACTAATTTTATTGTTCTACAAACTTGACATCTTACTGTGCCTCTCCCCGCTCCCAACTTGGCTTCTGCTGTGCCCTCTCTGATTTAGTAGGTCAAGAGCAGGGCCCAGGAGTCTGCATCTCTAACAAGCTCCCATGTGAAGCCAGTACTGCTGGCCCTCAGACCACATTCTAAGTAGCAAGGGTCTTGAAGAATGATGAATCACATACTGTACCAGTTTCTTAACCACTTTTTGTATAATTATATCTGATGTTCAGATTGAGCTTATGTGCCTGCCCATTTTAAGTGCTTTGCATGTATCCACTCATTTAATCTCCATAATTCTATGAGATGGGCACTACTGTTAGCCCCACTCTACAGTTGGGGAAACCAGGGCACAAGGTTATTTACGGTAGGCCCTCTACATATGAATGCGTTCTATTCCGAGAGTATCTTCTTAAGTTCAATTTGTTCATAAATCCAACAAAGTTAGCCTAGGTACCCAACTAACACGATCGGCTATATGGTACTGTACTGTAATAGGTTTATAATACTTGTCACACAAATAATACATAAAAGAACAAACACAAAAAATAGACATTTTTAATCTTACAGTACAGTACCTTGAAAAGTACAGTAGCACAATATTACAGCTGACATAGAGGGGCTGGCATGGAGTGAACGGACAAGAGTTACTGACTGGAGAAGGGAGAGGAGGTGGGAGATGGTGGAGCTGAAGGGTCATCAGCAATAGGAGAGGGAGGGCAAGCTGCAGTTTCACTCACACCTGACATGGATGGCACAAGTCCTAGTTCCTTGCTGGATTCAATTCTATCTATCCTCTTGAAAAAACAGTCTGATGAGGTCTGGTAGTAGTGTTCTTCTTCTCCTCATAGAGGACACTTTAGCCCTAGGTTGCATTCTGAACAGATGCTACAACCTTTGTGTACTGCTCTACATTGGGTCCTGTGCCTCAAATAAAGAAAACCCCCTTGCCATTTCTAGCATCAGGAATCTCTTCAGTTATTCCGTTACTTCTTCCTTTTGTCTCTCTTTGTGCTTTCTCTGGGCATGTTCACATCTTTGCAAGTTTGCAACTTGAAAGTTCGTATATAGGGAGCTTAAGCTGTAGTTGATAAAATATCATATAGGAAGTATTATGTTAGAGCCAGGATTCAAACTCAGTCTAGCTCCAGAGTCTGTGTGTTTAGCTCCATTCTTATTTCAATAGTTTACAAATGTATCACCCTCTTCTGGACATACTTTTAAGTTTTCAGTCTTTCCCCTTTAAAGGAGGGAACCCAGCTTGAAAACCATGTACCAGAGGTGTACTTAAGCAGCCAGGGAAGACCACTGTGATATTGACTCGCCATTGTATTAGACACACTGTCAACTTTGTGCCTTGTGTAAATTTAATAAGTAGAGCCAGTTCTCCAGGATTAGCTGTAGAATCCCAAGACAGCTGTGGTTTTGGCTGTTTTTGTTCTTTTGACAAGTAGAGCAGCTGAGGTGAACAGCTCTAGCTGATCATTGAGGCAGCAAGAGAGACAGCTCCAAGACAAACACACTTTTCATTGTGCAACCCAAGGGGAGAGATCAAGGCCAGAAGGGCTGAGCCAGGCAAGGGTGAGGAGTGAAATCGGATGCTCTATAGGTGAAAAGGTTGGTGGCTAGTCTGGGCAGATAACAGAGTGGAGAGGCTGAGGCAAAATGGACTCTTATAGATGAGCCCAGTCTGAATCAAGGAAGCCAGAGATTCGCTCATTCATTCACTCAATAAGCATTAATCGACGACCCACTGTGCTACATGCTGCTGATACAGTGATGAGTTGCACAGAACTTGCCCCTATCCTCAGGGAATTCTAATTCTTGTGGGGAGACTGACAAGACAAAACCAAATCATAAGAATTCAGACAAATAAATCAGTGCAGGCTGTCCTAAATGCCCTGAAAGAAGGATGAGAGATGGTGAAATCAAAGGGCACCCTCTCAAGATAAGTGAACTCTGAAAACCACTCTACTAGGGGGTGCCAGTTAGCCCCAGGAGATAGGTTTCCATCCGCCCAGCCCTGGGCTCTTTTCCCTACATATGGCCACTCTTCAGATCATCCTATTTTGATGTCAGAAACCCAATATGGATTTGACTTGGTTCCTTGATTTACCATGTTGAGGCTTTAATTTTGCTTCTGGAACTAATAATTTAATTATTAGCAAATGAATTAGCATTAAGCTTTTTCATTTGGAGGCCTACTGAACTGTAAACCTCTTCTTACAATTTCTGAAGGGACTTGGAAAAAAAATGATAAATAAGGGTTGAGCAAATTGTCAGCCCTTCATTGGTCTTTTAGGAGCTCTTTCACAAATTGGTTCACAGCAGAGTAGTTAATAAGCACCAGCTTGTCACTTTATAATACAAAGACACTCACTTCATCTTCCTTAAGGATGCTCTAGAAGGAGAGTGGGAAAGTTAACACTGTGCATCATATCTTCCCTGGAAGCAAATATGTTTCTTTACTGGTAGAGCTAGAAAATTGTATGTGCAGTTTACTAATTTTACTTTAAAATTTTTGTTTTACTGTTAGATTTGATTAACACTGAAGATTAATAGTATAAAGATTAGCACATCTTTCATTTTACTGTAGATTATTTCAAACATACAGAAAAGTTTAGAGGATAAATAACAAAATGTCATGAATTGTCATCCAACTAAGTCATATAATAAAAGTTTACCATATATGCTCCAGATATCTTTCTTCTTCCCTGTCTCTTCCCTCTCTCCCTTTCTTTCATCTCTCTTCCTTCTTTCCAAATTAAAGTCTTATACATGTAGCTATAGCCCCTGTAACTAACCTGTCCCATTACTCTCCTGCCATCTGTAGAAGTAAAACCTATCTTGAATTTCCAGTTTTAATTTTTGTGTGATTTTTTATTCTTATATTATATATATACCCATAAACAATACAGATTGTTGATATGATTGCTTTCCATCTTTATTAATGAAATATTCTAACTTTAGGTGTGGCATCACTTGGTTGTATCATAAATATTTTAAAAAGAATTTTCATGTTGTTAGCAAAATTGATTAGATACCTAAGAGATAAAAATGAAGCCAATATAAGTGCTGGAAGAAATAGATTGTCAGGTACAGGAAGTAAAATAGTATCAGAGAGTAGGTGACTTAGATATAAAGTGTTATAAAGATATAAAAGAGTATAGGAGGGTAGGTGACTATGCCTTTTTTTAAAAAATGTAGTCCATCTTTTGACAAAAAAGGTAGATCAAATATGTAAGTCAATTGAACAACCACTGAGAGCCACAGATTTTCATCTACATTTAAGACTACTTTTTGTGTCAATGCCTCCATGAACTTTGAATTTTCTGGATTATTCTAGAATGTTCTTCTTTATTTTGTGACAACTTCCTCTTTAGGAAGGAAAGTGACAACTTCCTCCTTTAGGCCTCCGTTCTATCTACCTCTAGTATATGATATAGTGCATATGGTATTTGCTATGGTTTGTTTACATGCCTCTCAATAGGTTGAATGTTGTTTGAGAGCAGGGTTCATGTCTTATTGTATTCTCAGGGTATAGTCCACAGGAGGTAGTTAATATAGTCTGAGGAGTGGATGAGAAATCCAAATCATGGAAAATCTTATAGTAGTTGGCTTCTGAAGACAAGATACTTTAGTGAAAATTAGCTTAAGGTATAGAAAAGGAGGTTTTATCTTTTGGTCTTCAATTAGGCCTACAAAAAGGAAATTTCATATAAAAGCTGATAAATATTACTAACAAAGCAGAGAAATTACTTGGCATTTGGCTGTAGACACTGGCAATGTATGAGAAGTGTATATCAGTATACAGGTAATTTCGGAAAGCTTTAATTTTACAAATTGCCAATTTTACGGATCACCTGGAAAATAACTTCTATTCTCATTTAGGGATTTACGTCTTTGTCAACTATGAGGATTTAAAAAGCGTTTATTCTCGTAACTTGGAATACTGGAATTTTGTTGTGTTGGGACTGAATGAAATAATTCTTCTAAAGCGCTTAGCATAGTGTTTGGCAAATAGCAGGTACTGAATAAACATTCGCTTTACTATTATTAGCTGATCCCATACTTAGATTCCTCTCATTTATACTACATTTTCTTGGTATATGGTATTTGAAGGGGCTCCCCACTCTCTGTGTGTTCGTAGTAGTGCATTAGAAAAGCTGCTAGCTCAGAAAAAAGAAGGCATCAAAAAAATTCAGACCTTAAAATTAAGCTCATAATGGGAAATTCTTGAATATTTTGTAAATTAGGTATGAAAAATATAAGAAAATTATATATATATTTAAATTGAAATAAAGTTGACTCAATATTCTATTAGTTTCAGGTGAAGGAGATTATATATTATAAATATATTTTTGCAGATTTAGGAAAGTCATTGGAATATTATAAGTATGCTTAGTCCAATTATAAGAAGTACTTATTATGAATAATGTATCACATGCATGAAAAAAGGGCGGTGTCTAGTTTCATTTCCCTAAAACACCTTTTCAACTGTGAGTTTGAGGCAGCTGTGGTTGACCAAAATGTAACTAGTGAGGTCCACCATAACTAGCGTGTGTTTACATTTTGACTCATGGTTCCTGTCAGACTTTAACACAGAGGAACAAGTAATATTACTCAGCCTTCAGTGTTTAATCTTCCATTTTTTTGTCTTCCAAGTTGTTTCAGTTTGTAGAAAGGTTCCTTTTCGATTACAACATGTAGTCCTGATTTCTGCAATTTTTCTTCATTTGTCATTTTGGGGTAGCTATGAAAATCCTATAACAAGCTTCTTATTTCCCAAATCCCTGCATATAAGCCTTATTGAGTTGGATTCATCCTAAATACATTGTAAAATCACATCAGCACTTTCAGATCAGCAGGTTACTTCTTAATAAATTTCTGTCTTAATGTTAGACGCTATTTTAAATATATGAAAAGGAGCAGTTCCCAAATGTGTGTAACTACTTCCAGGGAATAGTAAACCAGAGCGTATAATTAAATGAAGGGCCTAAATCTTTATTATGCTGTCACTGGATATTTGAATGACTAATTGTAAATGAGTTCTAGTCATATAAAAGTCATTTTCTATGAATAAAAAAATAAAAATCCAATTTTCCCTATTTTGAAGTATAGTTCCAGTTCCTGGGTAAAACTAGCAATGAAATTGACATGTCTCCACAGCTAAAACAAACAGAGGCTTACAGCAATAAACTAAACCCAAAGGCGGGGGGTTGGGGGGTAGGGTGGGGGGGGTGGGGGAAGAAACCTTTGAACCCTGTTTTTTTTTTCTTTCTTCTGAGCTGATTGGATAGTTTACTCAACTAATTTTGTCTCATCACCAGAAAGTCAATTCTCCATTCTAGAATTTCTTCCACTCAAGTAAACAGTATTGATGCATATAATCTGGATGATAAAAAGAAAAAATTCTTTTAAGAAATATCTGGATATATGCCTTGAATAAGGTCCTCATTTAGGTCACAAAAATGTATTCAAAGAGAAACCAATCAAAAATAATAACAACATTAAGTACCATTTATTGAGTATCTCCTATGTGACAAACCTTTAACATGCTTTATTCCTTACAGCCAATTGTTGGATGAGTGATAATATTTGAATTTTAGATATCAGGAAATTTCTGTTCCGATTGGTTAAGTAATGCACCCAAGTTTGCACAGCTGGAAGTATGAAGGCTGATATTAAAATTCCAGTCCATCTGCTGGTAGTGCCTGAGAACCTTTATTTCTTTCTTCTGCAAAATACAATTAAGATCCAAATTACCCAGGGGTGAATAACAGTTATTGCAAGCCCTATTGATTAGTTTGGGCTTCCCTGGTGGCTCAGAGAGTAAAGAATCCGCCTGCAATGCAGGACACCTGGGTTTGACCCCTGGGTTGGGAAGATCCCCTGGAGAAGGGAGTGTTTACCCACTCCGGTGTTCTTGCCTGGAGAATTCCATGGACAGAGGAGCCTGGTAGACTACAGTCCATGGGGTCACAAAGAGTTGGACATAATTGAGTGACTTCAGTTCAGTTCAGTTCAGTCGCTTAGTCGTGTCCAACTCTTTGCGATCCCATGGACTGTAGCACGCCAGGCTTCCTGTCCATTACCAACTCCTGGAGTTCACTCAAACTCATGTCCATGGAGTCAGTGATGCCATCCAACCATCTTATCCTCTGTCAGCTCCTTATCCTCCCGCCTTCAATCTTTCCCAGCATCAGGGTCTTTTCAAATGGGTCAGTTCTTTGCATCTTCACAGGTGGCCAAAGTATTGGAGCTTCAGCTTCAACATCTGTCCCTCCAATGAATATTCAGGACTGATTTCCTTTAGGATGGACTGGTTGGATCTCCTTGCTGTGCAAGGAACTCTCAAGAGCCTTCTCCAACACCACAGTTCAAAAGCATCTATTCTTTGGCACTCAGCTTCCTTTATGGTCCAACTCTCACATCCATACATGGCTACTGGAAAAACCATAGCCTTGGCTAGATGGATCTTTGTTGGCAAAGTAATGTCTCTGCTTTTTAATATGCTGTCTAGGTTGGTCATAGCTTTTCTTCCAAGGAGCAAGCATCTTTTAATTTCATGGCTGCAGTCACCATCTGCAGTGATTTTAGAGCCAAAAAAAATTAAGTCTGTCACTGTTTCCACTGTTTCCCCATCTATTTCCAATGAAGTGATGAGACCAGATGCCATGATCTTCCTTTTCTGAATGTTGAGCTTTAAGCCAACTTTTTCACTCTCCTCTTTCACTTTCATCAAGAGGCTCTTTAGTTCTTCTTCACTTTCTGCCATAAGGGTGGTGTTATCTGCATATCTGAGGTTATTGATATTTCTCCTGGCAATCTTGATTCCTGAGTGACTAACTCTAACTAATTGATTAGTTTGCCCAGCCATTCACTGATATTTCCAATGACTTGAGAGAATTCAGCCAGAATGCACCCCCTAACATCTGCCTCATGACTTTATCTCTTGATGAACCAGAGTACAAATGCTGTGAACAGAACCAACAGAGGTTCAGGTGGCAAATCAAACCAGAATTCATAAAGAAGTATTGGATGCACAGTAGCTAAATATACTTACACTGCTATCACATGTGGATTGGTTTCCAAGTGCCAGACACTGTGGAGAGCTGTATGTGTTCTATTTCATTTTTTCTTCTTAGGCTGGGTTACATGGTAGTTAGCAACATGGACTCAGAACCAGAGTAGCGTGGCTCTGGTTCCTTGAGCAAGCAGTGGAAAATGTTTCATTTGCTGTGTCTGTAGAATGGAAATACAATACCTCACAAACTTAAAGTGAGAAATGAGTTAAATTAAAGCCCTTAGAATAGTACTTGCATGGAGACAGCACTCAGCATATGTTGGCCATTAATTTTCCTAATGACCCTGTGAGGTAAATATTGATACTATTATGATCATCATTTACTGTTTAGAAGATTGTGGCTTAGAGGTGGCACATAGCAGACGTAGGCTTTGAAAGTAGGTCTGTTTGACATTAAAACCTGCCCTCTTCATCACTGCACTGTTCTGCCTTTCAGTACAAAGATACACAGAATGGGCAAAGAATATATGGGGTGGAATACCACTGCTCAGATGACTTCCTGGGGCAGTCAGTGAATCTTTGCTGAGAGGCAGGGCAAAAATTCCTAGGCTGCTTCCATCCAGATGGAAATGTAAATGATGTGAAACTTTCATCTGGTGGTGATGAAAGTGTATGAATGAAGTATAGGAGCAGGGGAGCCTTCACACACCTCCAACCCTTCCTGCTTCTCGGAACAGTTACACCCCTTGGCACAAACCCACCAGAGACATCCATACACACTCACTCACAGCCTCAAAGAAAACCACACAGCTGACTTCCCTACCTGTTGGGTAATAGAATTATTAAGCTTCTGCTGGGCATCTTCTCAAAAACCTTATGCACTATGTGTAATTATCTTACTTAAGAAGTGAAGAAATTAAGGTTCAGAGGAATTAGGTGAATTGTCCAACGTTATTACACAGCTTGTAAATGGACAACCAGGATTCAAACACTCGTCTATATCTTAATCCCACACCCATGTTACCTCACTTTTCAGGGATTGTTCCTTTGGTTTGGGAAATTACAAAGTCACGATTTCTCCTGATTGCTTTTTGCTGTAATCTTTTGACCGTCTCTTTTGTTGTTGTTATTAATTTTATTCAAGAGCAAGAACATGCTGTGGGATCCTTGGAGTAGCACAGAGACTGTGTTTTCATTTAAGAGGTTGCATCACTGGATTATCTGTGGACCGTTAATCCGCCATGCTCTCTTTCTTCCCCTTCCTACCTCATTATATTTGACATCTGATTATTAGAATCTTTTTAGGGGGTTTTAAACACACTTGTGGGAAAATGCTAGTTAAAATGGTTACAGGCAGACATTTGTGTTATAAAAAGGGAAGGAAGTCACCTTGGGGAATTCGATTTATGTGTACTGCAAAGATTTTCTTAAAATTTTCCACAAGATATACATGATTTCACAAGCAAAATGATTAGTCAGTCCAGTAGCAAAATTAAGACTGGTTGTTGGACTTGTTATTTTAAGCTCGCTGCAAGGTATTTGCTTTTGTACCACAAAGCCTATGGGACAGTTGGAGGACTTGAACTGACTCACCATCACTCTTGAGTAAAAGGACTGAAGCTTTGTAAATCTTGTCCTTCACCCTCCAGCTCTGACCCTACTGTCCATTTCCTATAGGGAATGAGCATGTTGCCTGCAGTAGATGTTTGTCAAACATTTTAATACCATCTCATCACTGTGATGATTAACAAATGTGTTCTTTTGTAATTAGGGTACACTATGAAGTCCAGCATCAGATTGTCTGTGGTTCAGATCCTGGCCCTTATACATATGAGTACATAAAGGGCATGCACTGCATGCATGTTGAAACACAAATGGTAATCTCATCCTTTAATACTGAAATGGTTTTATTGTCCTCTACTGGCAAGGATGGCTAATAGCTATCTTGCTTTTATTTCCATAAATATATTTATATAATATGTGTAATATATATAAATATATTTACATATATAATATCTATTCTATATGGCATCCATAATGCCATCTATAGCAATTTTGAGATTTGAAAGCATTAATTCCAGTAATCTAATTCAGGAATAAATCACATAACCACCAATCCCTGTCAACCTTTTCTCCAGTGACCAACCCCCACCCCCAATTTCATGTAAATAACAAACACTCTGGAATATTTTATCTACAGGAAACACTGTTGAGTACAGGAGTAGTAACTGCATTTGCTTATCTTTTTTTCACTCAAGAAGGCTTTAAATGTTTTTATGCTTTAAAAACATAAAGAAAGAAATCTGGAAGGACTTATCTCTGTCATGACATCATCTGTAAAAAGTGATTTTTAAGATGGAGACTTCTTAAGAAATAAAATCTGTTGATTTTAGCATTCACCTCTCACTTTCATTAAAAACGGAGTTGTCATCTTAGACTCAAGCTTTTCCTGGAGATAGAGATTCCACCAGGGGAAGCAATATGTGAAGTTATTGCAAGAAGGTTTTTTTGTGTGTGTGTGTGTGTGTGTGAAATCGTGACTCTTGCCAGAGATGTCATATGCTTTAGTTAATTTCCTTCCCAGGAACTAGGAAACATTCCCAACCCCAGATATGTACAACTGGAAGGCTATTCAGAAATCAGTAGCATGGGGCTGGAGACTGAATTTTGCATACTTCATTTGTTTCTGGAGATAAAGCCTCCATTCTATTTTCCTCAAGGTGAAAGTCTAATTCACTTTGAAAATCTGAAAGCCTTATTCCATTGGAAGAAAATAATTATGATTTCTGTCACAGTTATTACTATTTATACCATAATAAATTTACTTAAGGAAGAGGATAGCCTCTGCTGGACTCCTTCCAGAGTTCCCTAAGGAATAAAACCATACAACTGACAGCCCATGGGACATTGTGTTCTGCCTTTTCCTTCTCAGTCCTTTGGTGTTTAAGCTATCCACCACAACACTGTTGATTAGCAACTCTGCACGTACGCAGTGCAACAGTAATTAATGTTCCCCATGTTGACTCTCAGGAACCACAATACCATGAAGTACCCTTCAGGATTGTCAGGGAGAAATTAAATTACACTCAATACAGTTTGAGAGCAATTTTGCTAGTGGTTTAGGGCACCTCTACAGGGAGGTGCTAAGGTCTGAAGTCAGCTCCTACCAGTTTGTGAGAGCTGATTGTTAAGTAATAAACAATTGTGTGAGCCAGATGTTAAACCTTTGGAATTGGGCCATTGTGGGAGTATTGATATCACAGGAATTGGCATCTATTAAAAATCAGTTTGTTTGTTTTTTCTTTCAGGGTACTGGTTTATCAGCACACCGTTGTCTCTCTATACCTTTGAACTGCATAATCTAATTAATACTCATTAACTAGGGCTCAGGATGGACAACAGTTTACTGATGAATTTTGCTAGGTTGAAAAGCCCGTTAATACATGTTTTAGTTCTCTATGGCTGCTGTACCACAAACCTGGTGACTTAAAGCAATTAAACTTTATTATCTCATAGTTCTAGATGTAGAAGTTCAAGCTCAGTATCACTGAGTCAAATTCAAGGTGTTGGCAGGACTGTGTTCCCTCCAGAGTCTCCAGAGGAGAAGCTGTTTCCAGCATTTTCCAGTTTCTGGTGGCTGCTAGCATTCCTTGGTTTCTGGTTTCATCACCCCAATAATCAAGGTCAGTTCAAGGCCAGCATCTGTAAATTTCTCTCTGTTCTATCTTCACATTGCCTTTGTATGAGTGTGTGTGTGTGTGTGTGTGTGTGTAAACTTCCTCTCTCCTGTAAGGACACTTCTGATTGCATTTTGGGCCCATACCAGTAATCCAAAATAATCTCCTCCATCTCAAGATCTTTAACTTAATCCTATCTGCAAAGACTGATTTTTCAAATAGTATAACATTTGTAGGTCCCAGGAATTAGGACCTGGCATCTTGGGAGGGCCATTTTAAGCCTCCCACAACACCCACCTCAGCAGACTCTTATATACACAGATGTACTGTATTTTATATAACATCCTTAACTAGTCTTAATGATAGGAACAAATTTTTAATAACGGTAGGGGCAGCTTATTTTATTGAGTACTTCCTATATACTGGGCAAAGTACTCGGCACATAGTAATCTGTTCATCTCAACTATTATTCCTTCCCAAATCTGGACATGTGTGTTCCAATCTCATAAATTATTTCTGGAGTTCCAGAATCTAAGGAGATATGCCACAATATACATGTCCTGCCTCCCTCCAACTGCCACCTCAGTCATTCCCTGGGGCTCTTCGTGCAACTATTTCCAGGACTTCCAGTTTATGTAGCTTACTCTTCCTAGCCTAGTTCCATAGTTTCCAATTCTGTCCTTTGGTTATTTTAGTGAGATTACCTCCAATATCAACACAGGGCTTGATTAAAGGGACTATGGAGAGTATATCTATTGGCTGGGAATGACTCCTTGGCCAAGTGAGTGGAAGTCTCTGGGCCATGATCAGTTCCATGTGTTAGGTTGCTTCCATGTATTAGCTATTATAATTTAGGGTTGCTGTGAGCATTGGGGTTCATGTATCTTTTCAAATTAGAGCTTTCTCTGGATATGCTCGGGAGTGGGATTGCTGGATCATATGGTAACTCTATTTTTAGTTTTTTCAGGAACCCTCATGCTATTTTCCATAATGGTTTTACCAATTTACATTCCCACCAACAGTGTAGGAGGGTTCCCTTTTCTCCACACCTTCTCTAGCATTTATTATTTGTAGACCTTTTAATGTTGGCCATTCTGACTCGTGTGAGGTGATACTTCATTGTAGTTTTGATTTGCATTTCTCTAATAATTAGCAAAGTTGAGCATCTTTTCATGTGCCTATTGACCATCTGTATATCTGGTTTGGAGAAGTGTATATTTAGGTCTTCTGTCCCTTTTTTGGATTGGGTTGTTTGATTTTTTGTTATTAAGGTGTATGAGCTGTTTGTATGTTTTGGAAATTAAGCCCTTGTTTGTCCAATTACAAACAAAACACCATCTTTCACTAGTCACTTGAAAAATACAATGCTTTCCATTTTTCCCTTTCCAGTTCCGCAGGGCAGCAGCAATACAAATATTATCTTTTTCTTCTCTGGGAAGGATTTTCTGACTTTGACAGGTCCCTGCCCTTTCTCTCCTACAGAACCTGTGAACTTAATCTCAGTTAAGCTAGAGTAACTGTCACTCAAAATAACCTTTGCTTTGTCTACATGCTTATCTCTGTACCTCAAGACCTTCAGCTGCTTGAGAACAAGGATATCTTATGTCATTATTGACTGGGGGATTTTTGCAGAAACTAAAGCCTGTGGCCAGCAATTTTTATTTTGGCCAGCTAAAAATTAATTCTGTTATTTCTCTAGCACTTTGTTAGTTATTCCATTCAACAGTTACACCTGTAACACCTGTGAAGTCTTCTCCAGTACTGTGAGTTTCATTTTCACTTTCTGTATCAGAATCAATAAGTTTTTTTTTGGGGGGGGTGCTTTTTCTTGGTTTAATATTCATATTGTCTGAATCAGAACTATATTCTGAAGAACTGCCATCTTCTGAGACACTAGTGTATGTGTTGCCCAGACAATCAGAGATAGTACTCATAAAATTCACCAAAAAATTCTTCACTGCAAATTCCATGATGCATCATTTTTGAAAATTTTATGGTAATAAACTTGAGTTTATAATATACACAAGTTTGGAACAAAAACCTAATGGAGCAAAATGTGAATAACAACAATCATAAGTTGTCTAATTAACCCTGATCAATTTTAAACTCTAACAGCTTTGCATGGTGTTGTTAATTGTATCACTCTCTAAAAATATACTGATATGTCTCCGGTCAATAATGTGTTATTTTTTAATCTTTACTAACTAGCATAATTCCTAGATCATGAAATAAGCCCTAAGCATCCTCTCTGAATTGAATTTAAATAAGGTTTCAACTTTTTGAAAGGGAAACAAAAAAAAGAACAGATTGAATATTTACTCTAACTCTTAAGGGAAAAGCAATTGGTATCATTGCTGGGTTTTTTTTGTTTTTCACATTCCTTCCTAAACTTTCTTTACTTTGGCTTTTGCTTCACTCTTGGGACAGAGAGAGGCAGTGTTCAACTTTTGTGATTTTAGACCCCCTCTGAAAGACTGATTACTGACACTTTGAATTTTGGTTTTTAATTTCATTATTTTGTGACTCAGAGTAGGGGGAATTTTGGTTAATTTGTTGGGGAGTAACTTTGGTTTACTGTCAACACTACAAGTCGATATTTGAGTTAAGTCTTTTACATGTGTAGACTTGTTTAACCCTTTCCACAACTCCATGAAGTAGGTACTTTATAGCTAAAGAAACTGAGGCACAGAGAATAACTGCATCAGGGCTGTAATAGGTTTTACCCTGGGACTTCAAGACTTTAAAGTCTAAGTTTTGAACATCACATTACACTGCTTCTAGAGTCAACTGTTTTCTTAAGCTGTATTAGAGAAATGTTTCTAAAAGAGAAGGTAATTCAGCCTTTTACTAAATCCTGATTGAGCACTGTCATAGCTCAGGCTTCCATAGCAAAATACCATCACTCAGCGACTGAAATAGGAGACTAGAAACTCCAAGATCAAGGTGCTAGTAGATTCAGTTCCTGGTGAATTCAGTTCCTGGCTCCTCTGTGTGCTCACACAGCCTCTCCTTGGTGAATGCATGTGGAGAGAGAAAGAAATTTCTCTCTGCTTTCCTCTTCTTATAAGGACATTAACCTCAAATGAGGGCCCCACCCTTATGACCTTGTCCAAACCTAATTACCTCCCAAAGACCCCATCTCCAAATACCATCATATTGCAGGTTAGGGCTTCACTATGTGTGTTGGGGGGTGGAGGTGGGAGGGGACACACAAACATTTCAGTCTATAGCATGTACTAACTAGATTTCTCTGGAATATGTTAGACTAAATTCTGACAAGAAAGAAAGAAAGAAAAGAGCACAATAAAGCCTGGACTAGGGAGAGGCAAACAAGTGACCAGAGGCCCAGCATTCTAGGAGGCACCCATCCTCAGGCGCTCACCCTGCAAGGCCACGAACCTGCACTCCTTGCCTGCCTCAGCCTGGTCCCAGCCCTGCTGCTCTTCCTTTGTTCTTGGGGAACTCAGCATCTAGCAAGGATGTGCTATCAGTGTGGGTCAGATCAAGAGAGAGAAACCACACTAATCACTCAGTGTGTCTCCTCCCCAACCCCCTAGTACACATTGTTGTTCAGTCACTCAGTCATGTCTGACTCTTTCCAACCCCATAAACTGCAAGACTACAGCATTCCAGGCTTTCTTGTCCTTCACCATCTCCTGGAGTTAGCTCAAACTCATGTCCCTTGAGTTGGTGATGTCATCCAATCACTTCGTCCTCTGTTGCCCCCTTCTCCTCCTGCCCTCAGTCTTTCCCAGCATCAGGGTCTTTTCCAGTAAGATGGCTCTTCACATCAGGTGGCCAAAGTATTGGAGCTTCAGCTTCAGCATCAGTCCTTCCAATGAATATTCAGGGTTAATTTTCTGTAGGATTGACTGGTTTGATCTCCTTGCTCTCCAAGGGACTCTTAGAGTCTTCACCAGCACCACAGTTTGAAAGCATGAATTCTTCAGCGCTCAGCTTACTTTATGGTCCAACTCTCACATTTGTACATGACTATTAGAAAAATCATAGCTTTGACTAGACAGACATTTATTGGCAAAATAATGTCTCTGCTTTTTAATATGCTGTCTATGTTTGTCATAGCTTTTCTTCTAAGGAGCAAGCGTCTTTGAGTTTCATCGCTGCAGTCATCATCCACAATGATTTTGGAGCCCAAGAAAATAAAGTCTGTCATTGCTTCCATTGTTTCCCCATCTATTTGCCATGAAATAATGGGACTGGATGCCATGATCTTAGTTTTTTGAATGTTGAGTCTTAAGCCAACTTTTTCACTCTCCTCTTTTACTTTCATCAAGATGCTCTTTAGTTCTTCACTTTCTGCCATTAGGATGGTATCATCTGCATATCTGAGGTATATTTCTCCCAGCAATCTTGATTCCAGCTTGTTCTTCATCCAGCCTGGCATTTTGCATGATGTACTCTGCATAAAATTAAAACCCTAACCTCCAGTGTAATGGTATTTGAAAATGGGGTCTTTGGGAGATAATTAGGTTTAGATGAGGTCATGAGGATGGGGCCCTCATTTGGGGATTAGTGATTTGAACAGGGGAAGTTTAGTATAAAGAATTATTAACTAGCAGTCTATCGTTTAGAAACCCATGAGGATGCAGAAGGAGAAAATATGACGAGTCAAGCCAAGGAGTTTTGACCTTCAGGATAAGAGTGAAGATTTTGTTTTTCCCTCTGGGCTGTGCCTGAGTGAGCATGACTTGCCCCATTTATTAGGCAACATTAGACTCGGCAGCATTTTCCTTTCAGATCGACCCAAGCATTTAGGCTATTTAAAAAATCTAAATAACATCTCAGTCAAACTAACATTCCAAGAGAGAAATGTTTTTTAATCTGTCTTTTCCCAGAACACCCTTTTGGCCTGGGAGGAAGTACAAATAGGCTGGGTGATGGGCAATTACTTGAAGGTTTATGGGAATCCAGAGGTTTTGGCAAAGGTACATATAAATCTCAAAGAAGAATTAAATATAATTGGAAATTACACAAACCGTACAGTAGAATTTGAATGCAGGTCAAATCACAACAGCTGTTTGCTATCTCTCATTTAAGCTACAATAACAGAATTGCTTAAACAAATTCTCTTCCTTTCTTGAACTTTCAAAGTATTTATTATTTGCATAATGTTTAATCTCCAGTTCCAGAGGAAATTCCCAAAGGGAGAGACAACACAGAAGCACTTTAAGTTTCAACCCCATGGAAAAGAGGACAGAGGGAGTATGCTGGATCTTCCGTTTTGGAGCCTATGTTCTCAAGAGAATTCTAAATATTGGTGGTCATTTTGTTGAATATTCAGCAGAGGGGTGGATGGCTGAGAGAACACAATCCCAAACATTTGCACAATATATTCGAACTAGGTCAAAGGTACGGCTCCAATTAAGGGATGATATCCGACCCTGTGTTTATAAATCTGGAATATTTCAAGAAAGATTTATTCTTTGCTTTGCAAGGGCTAAATCCTTATTCTCAGAAGCCTGGAGTACATCGTACCTGCACAAGGAAATCTTTGAGTATCTTGCATTTCATTCAATTCAGTTCAGTTCAGTCGCTCAGTTGTGTCTGACTCTTTGTGACTCCATGAACCTCAGCACACCAGGCCTCCCTGTCTATCATCAACTCCCGGAGTTCACCCAAATTCATGTCCATTGAGTCAGTGATACCATCCAGCCATCTCATCCCCTGTTGTCCCCTTCTCCTGCCCTCAATCTTTCCCAGCATCAGGGTCTTTACAAATGAATCAGCTTTTCACATCAGGTGGCCAAAATATTGAGTCTCAGCTTCAACATCCGTCCTTCCAATGAACACCCAGGACTGATCTCCTTTAGGATGGACTGGTTGCCTCTCCTTGCAGTCCAAGGGACTCTCAAGAGTCTTCTCCAACACCACAGTTCAAAAGCATCAATTCTCCTGCGCTCAGCTTTCTTCACAGTCCAACTCTCACATCTATACATGACTACTGTAAAAACCATAGCCTTGACTAGACGGATCTTTGTTGGCAAAGTAATGTCTCTGCTTTTTAATATGCTGTCTAGGTTGATCATAACTATCCTTCCAAGAAGTAAGCGTCTTTTAATCTCATGGCTGCAATCACCATCTTCCTTTACATAGAGGCTGTTTATTTGCTGTAATTTGCAGGGATCCAGGAAGATCTTGGCCGAGGAAGGGGCAGTGGGTTTGAAGTGCATCTCCAGAACTCAATATTTGACCTGTAAAATTTTAAGGTACTGGGCTCAATCCATGGCTCTCAGCCTGGCTGCATTTTAGAATTACCTGGGGAAGCTTTAAAGTAATACACAACCCTCGATCCCACTTCAAACTAATTAAATCAGGATTTTTGGCAGGTGGGCCCAGAATGTTAGCATTTAAAAACAAACAAACAAACAAAAACTTCCTAAGTGGTACCACTGTGTAGCAATTTTTGAGAGTCACTTGTAGCTCTAATATATAATGCTATTGATTCCTCTGTGATGAGTATCTTGTGGATAAACCTTTGCACACATTTCAAAATTGTTTTTAGGGACTTCCCTGGTGGTCCAGTGGCTAGGACTCTGCACTCCCAATGCAAGGAGTGCAAGTTCAATTCCTGGTCAAGGAACTAGATCCCACATGCCACAACTGAGAGTTGGCATGCCTCAACAAAGATCCCAAGTGCCACAACTCAGACCCAGCCTAGCTAAATAAATAAATAAAATTAATGTTTTTTTAAAATAGTTTTTTATCAGGATAAGCTCTCATTGGGGCTTCCCTGGTGGCTCTGACAATAAAGAATCTGCCTGCAATGCAGGAGACCTGGATTTGATCCCTAGATTGGGAAGGTCCTCTGGAGAAGGGAATGGCTACCCACTCCAGTATTCTTGCCTGGAGAATCCCCATGGATAGAGGAGCCTGGTGGGCTACAGTCCACAGGGTAACAAAGAGTCGGACATGACTGAGCAACTCACACAGATAGAAACTCTCATTGAGAGTCAACTGTATGTGAACGTGTGTGTGCATTTGGATGAAGTGTAAATAGCACACAAAGATGTACACACAAATACAAATGTACTAGAGTACAGGGAGAAAGGGAATTTTCCTTTAAAATTTCTGAAATGTGATACTGCTTTCATTACAAAATAACACGAGTTACCAAACACTCCCTCCCCAGTTGCCCTTTTTGCATTTTTGGGTTTGGGCTGCTTTCAGAAGGCTGTTGAAGACTGCACCCTGAACATGATAAAGGCATCTGTGTTGTTATTTGCTCAGAGCTGGCCTTCTCAAATAACTTTCTGTCTCTCTGTCCTGAGAAAGCATTGCACGAAGAAGTTCAAAGTTCTATGTGGGTTGAGGACCTAAAATAAAGTGGTCATTCAATGCATATTCAATTATGATGACTAACTGTATCTTATAACTTTGTTCTGAAATCCAGTACTCGATGCATAGATCATGGATCATATTCATTAACCATGGGATCATAAATATTCATTTAATGTCTGTCTTCATTAGGTGGTTATTAACATGTCAAAGATATTTGTGGAGAAAATGAAAGTGATAGATTCTATCTATATTTACTCTTATTTGAAAGGCTAATTTATTTTTAGAGTATTTTTTGATAAAAATCCTTTAATAAAAGGAAGTTTACTTTAGAAATAGTCCTCTGCTTTTAAGCTAATAATTTTGCACAAAGAGAGTTTATTGATGCTTTGCCTGCCAGATGGATATTAGTCAAATGATGGACCTTGTAAATAGTCCAGTTCAGAGAAGGATAACATAAAGCACTGCTCTTCAAAGACTAAATTGGTGCCTTCTCTATTGACAGTACTTTGGAGTTGTTTTAGAGCTGGCAGTGTTTTTTCTTCACCCTTACCTGAGCCCCTTGGTGATCAATAACCCCAAGATGGGTGCCTGGGGTTGGTATATAGTCTCTGAATAGAAGAGGGAAAGGATGGGCAAGCTTTGTCTTCAAAGGACCATTCAACTCTGGTGCTGTTGCTCTAAAGCAGCCATAGACAATATGTAAACGAACAGATGCGACTGAGTCCAAAAAACTTTATTAAAAAACACAGGTGGCAGGTTATATTAGGCTTATTAGGCCATGGTGTATAGAAAAGAGCAAGCCCAACAGGGTATCAGGCTGGTGCTCAGGTTGCAGTGAGAGGGCACAGGCCAGGACTGGACATTTTAGCTACAGTGCACGAAGTCAATGTGTGTTGGGGCTCTATATGAGCAAGTAGGTCCACTGTGGTAGGAAGAGTCATGAGAATGCATGAATAATAACAGTGGGGTACTATGAATGGCTGGCATTTACAGAGGACTTGCTGTGAAACTTGTGTTAAATACTTTACATGTTATTTTCACAATCTCATGTAACCTTTTTTTAATAAATTTATTTTTTAATGAAGGATAATTGCTTTATAGAATTTTGTGTTTTCTGTCAAATTTCAACATGAATCAGCCATAAGTATACATAATGTCCCCTTCCTCTTGAACCTCCCTACCAACCCCTCCCCTCTAGGTTGATACAGAGCACCTGTTTGAGTTCCTTGAGACAAACAGCAAATTCCCATTGGCTATGTTTTACATATGGTAATGTAAGTTTCCATGTTACACTCCATACATCTCACCCTCTCCTCCCCTCTCCCCGTGTCCATAAGTCTGTTCTCTATGTCTATTTCCTCATTGCTACCCTGCAAATAAATTCTTCAGTACCATTTCTAGATTCTGTATATATACATTAGTATACAATATTTATCTTTCTCTTTCTGACTTACTTCACTCTGTATAATAGGCTCTAGGTTCATCCACCTCCTCAGGTAATCTTTATAATAACTTGATAATCTCATAGAATTGCTGTAATAACTTGAGGTAGGTGTTATTATATTCCCATTTTATAGATGAGATTGAGGCATTTAGAGGCTAAATAAATTTCTCAGTGACATAGCTAGTAAGTGGCATAGCTGAGATGTGAATCCATTTAGACAGTGTAACTTTAGAGGCTGCTCTTCTATGCATTTCAGAATTTTCTTGAAAAGATCTCTAGTCTTTCCCATTCTATTGTTTTCCTCTATTTCTTTGCACTGATTGCTGAGGAAGGCTTTCTTATCTCTCCTTGCTATTCTTTGGAACTCTGCATTCAAATGGGAATATCTTTCCTTTTCTCCTTTGCTTTTCACTTCTCTTCTCACAGCTATTTGTAAGGCCTCCTCAGACAGCCATTTTGCTTTTTTGCATTTCTTTTCCATGGGGATGGTCTTGATCACTGTCTCCTGTACAATGTCACGAACCTCTGTCCATAGTTCATCAGGTACTCTGTCTATCAGATCTAGTCCCTTAAATCTATTTCTCACTTCCATTGTATAATCATAAGGGATTTGATTTAGGTCATACTTGAATGGTCTAGTGGTTTTCCCTACTTTCTTCAATTTAAGTCTGAATTTGGCAATAAGGAGCTCATGATCTGAGCCACAGTTAGCTCCTGGTCTTGTTTTTGCTGACTGTATAGAGCTTCTCCATCTTTGGCTGCAAAGAATATAATCAATCTGATTTCGGTGTTGACCATCTGGTGATGTCCATGTGTAGAGTCTTCTCTTGTGTTGTTGGAAGAGAATGTTTGCTATGACCAGTGTGTTCTCTTGGCAAAACTCAATTAGCCTTTGCCCTGCTTCATTCCATATTCCAAGGCCAAATTTGCCTGTTACTCCAGGTGTTTCTTGACTTCCTACTTTTGCATTCCAGTCCCCTATAATGAAAAGGACATCTTTTTTGGGTGTTAGTTCTAAACAGTCTTGTAGGTCTTCATAGAACCGTTAACTTCAGCTTCTTCAGCATTACTGGTTGGGGCATAGGCTTGGATCACCATGATATTGAATGGTTTGCCTTGGAAACAAACAGAGATCATTCTGTCGTTTTTGAGATTGCATCCAAGTACTGCATTTCAGACTCTTTTGTTGACCATGATGGCTACTCCATTTCTTCTAAGTGATTCTTGCCCACAGTAGTAGATATAATGGTCATCTGAGTTAAATTCACCCGTTCCAGTCCATTTTAGTTCCCTGTTTCCTAGAATGTTGACATTCACTCTTACCATCTCCTGTTTGACCACTTCCAATTTGCCTTGATTCATGGACCTAACATTCCAGGTTCCTATGCAATATTGCTCTTTACAGCATCGGACTTTGCTTCTATCACCAGTCACATCCACAACTGGGTATTGTTTTTGCTTTGGTTCCATCCCTTCATTCTTTCTGGAGTTCTTTCTCCACTGATCTCCAGTAGCATATTGGGCACCTACAGACCTGGGGAGTTCCTCTTTTAGTATCCTATCATTTTGCCTTTTCATACTGTTCATGGGGTTCTCAAGGCAAGAATACTGAAGTGGTTTGACATTCCCTTCTCCAGTGGAACTGGAAAATTCTGTGGAAAGTTCTGAAAGAGATGGGAATACCAGACCACCTGACCTGCCTCTTGAAAAACCTATATGCAGGTCAGGAAGCAACAGTTAGAACTAGACATGGAACAACAGACTGGTTCCAAATAGGAAAAAGGAGTACGTCAAGGCTGTATATTGTCACCCTGCTTATTTAACTTATACGCAGAGTACATCATGAGAAACGCTGGGCTGGAAGAAGCACAAGCTGGAATCAAGTTTGCCGGGAGAAATATCAATAACCTCAGATATGCAGATGACACCACCTTTATGGGAGAAAGTGAAGAGGAACTAAAAAGCCTCTTGATGAAAGTGAAAGAGGAGAGTGAAAAAGTTGGCTTAAAGCTCAACATTCAGAAAACGAAGATCATGGCATCTGGTCCCATCACTTCATGGGAAATAGATGGAGAAACAGTGGAAACAGTGTCAGACTTTATTTTTTTGGGCTCCAAAATCACTGCAGATGGTGATTGCAGCCATGAAATTAAAAGATGTTTACTCCTTGGAAGGAAACTTATGACCAACCTAGATAGCATATTCAAAAGCAGAGATATTACTTTGCCAACAAAGGTCCGTCTAGTCAAGGCTATGGTTTTTCCAGTGGTCATGTATGGATGTGAGAGTTGGACTGTAAAGAAAGCTGAGCACCAAAGAATTGACACTTTTGAACTGTGGTGCTGGTGAAGACTCTTGCGAGTCCCTCGGACTGCAAGGAGATCCAACCAGTCCATTCTAAAGGAGACCAGTCCTGGGTGTTCACTGGAAGGACTGATGCTAAAGCTGAAACTCCAGTACTTTGGCCACCTCATGTGAAGAGTTGACTCATTGGAAAAGACTCTGATGCTGGGAGGGATTGTGGGCAGGAGAAGAAGGGAACGACAGAGGATGAGGTGGCTGGATGACATCACTAACTCGATGCACATGAATTTGAGTGAACTCCGGGAGTTGGTGATGGACAGGGAGGCCTGGCGTGCTGCGATTCATGGGGTCGCAAAGAGTCAGACACAACTGAGCGACTGAACTGAACTTCTATGCATTATGACCTCCTGCTCCAGGTCAGAGCCATGTCCAAAGTCATCATAGCTGGCAGAAAATAGAAGGGTCTCTATCTAGGTACTTTTGTCTTGGTTCTGGTTCTAGGGATTCACTGTGCTGAAAATAGACCAAGAATAGAGCCCTGGGGTGTACATTGTGGGGAGACTATTCTCCATGGGCTTTCATGTTTCTGCATGTCTTCAACCAAAGGCATTGGCAGCCTTTGGTTGAGCAGTGTCTTTTCAAGTGTATTTGTATATTGAACAGCCCTGGCAATTAGAAATAGTGTCTTCCTCTGGAGCAGAAGGAGGTTTTGTTTACTGTACTTTACAATAAAGACCATGTCTCCCTCTGGGGCAAAGTTGGGCAAGTTCACTAGCAGCCCATTGTAGAAGATTGGGGTTCTTCAGCTGTGTTGGAACCCAGTGTGCGTGTGGTTTCCATCTGGGCTACTGTGTCACCCCTTGGGTCTTGGGGCTAAGGGGGAGTGACATGAACATGAAGCTCATGTTGCTTGGTGTGTGGAGCATAGAAAAGTCCTTTGTCTTTGGCCCAGGAGTCTCGTTTTGTCCACTACCATCCTTGACTCTGTGGCAGCTAACTTGTTATTGTGTAAAAAGGCTAAAATCTTAGATCTTCCACAATTCTTGGGACATATACAGGAGGTACAGTGGGTTATGAAGGCTGGTCTGAGGGTAAAGGCTGTCCAACTCCTGGCTTGGCTCCATGCCTTTAAAATTTTGGATGTGTGTTGTTGTTGTTCAGATGCTAAATTGTGTCTGACTCTTTGTGACCCCATGGACTGCAGCACACCAGGCTTCCCTATCCTTCACTAACTCCCAGAGTTTGCTTAAATGCATGTCCACTGAGTCGATGGTGCCATCCAACCATCTTATCCTCTGACTCCCCCTTCTCCTTCTGCCTTCAATCTTTCCCAACATCAGGGTCTTTAACAAATGAGTTGGCTCTTTGCATCAGGTGGCCAAAGTATTGGAGCTTTGGCTTCAGCATCAGTCCTTCCAATGAATAATCAGGGTTGGTTTCCTTTGGGATTGGCTAGTTGATCTCCTTGCTGTACAAGGGACTCTCAAGAGTCTTCTCCAGCACCACAGTTTGAAAGCATCAATGGGTGAATGTGGGCCATGCTGTGATCTGAATGTTTCTGTCTCCCCAGTTCATATGTTGAACTCTTACCCCACAAGGTGATGGTATTAGAAGGTAGGGGTCTTTAAGAGTTGTTTAGGTCATGAGGGCAGAACCCTCATGAGTGAAATTAGTGCCCTTGTAAAAGAAGCCTCAGTGAAAAAATGGTGTATAAGAAGTGGACTCTCAAAAAAAAAAAAAAAAAAAAGAAGTGGACTCTCATCAGATGCTGAATCAGCTGGTATCTTGATCTTGGACTTTTCAGCCTCCAGAATTGTGAGAAATAAATTACTGTTATTTGTAAGCTACTCAGTTTATAGTGATGGCTCAGACAGTAAAGCGTCTGCCTGCAATGCGGGAGACCTGGGTTCGATCCCTGGGCTGGGAAGATCCCCTGGAGAAGGAAATGGCAACCCACTCCAGTACTCTTGCCTAGAAAATTCAACGGATGGAGGAGCCTGGTGGGCTACAGTCCATGGGGTTGCAAAGAGTCAGACATGACTGAGTGACTTCACTTTCTTTATTTTCTTTCAGTTAATAGTATTTGTGTTACAGCAGGCAAAACAAAGGCCAGCAGGCCTACACTGACATCAGAGAGAGGCGAGGCTCTGTAAGCACCTGTAGCTCTTGCTCCTCTAACTAGCAGAGTGTTACGATCCTCTGAGAAGTTCTAAGACGGACCACAAGGAGTTACAGCTGTACAGTTGATTCATTGGAATGATCTTCAATGAACCATAGCTGTAACATAAATACTACATTCCAGCAACCTAATATAGTGGTTCTGGAACCTAGCTGCTCATCAGAATCACATGATAATATTAAAATAACTTTTAAAAACAACAGATTCTTGAGCACCACCTCATACAGAATGAATCAAAATATCTGAGGGTGAGGCTCAGAAATCAGTATTTTAGAGCAGTTTCCCACATTATTTACATGTGGTTATTCCCTGCACTATTCTAATGATAAGGATCAAATAAATTATACCATAACAAATCCTACTGCTTCTCTGTAACTAAGTTTCTTCATTTGTTACAAAATAGAATTGTGTTGGTCAGTTTGGTGGCAATTGGCCACATGTGGCTATTTAAAATAAAATCAATCAACAGTTAAATACAGTTTAAAATTCAGTTCCTCAGTTGCATTAGCTACATTTCATGTAGTTAATCACTACATGTGGCTAGTGGCTAAAGCATCATAGAGTGCAGACATAGAACGTTACCATCATCACAGAACGTTCTATTGGATATCTTATTATACCAGAAAAGAAGAAAGCCATAAAAAACTATTGCTGCTACTGCTGCTAAGTCGCTTCAGTTCGTGTCCGACTCTGTGCAACCCCATAGACGGCAGCCCACCAGGCTCCCCCGTCCCTGGGATTCTCCAGGCAAGAACACTGGAGTGGGTTGCCATTTCCTTCTCCAATGCAGGAAAGTGAAAAGTGAAAGTGAAGTCACTCAGTCGTGTCCGACTCTTAGCGACCCCATGGACTGCAGCCCACCAGGCTCCTCCGTCCATGGGATTTTCCAGGCAAGAGTACTGGAGTGGGGTGCCATTGCCTTCTCCGAAACTACTGGGGTTGTACCAAAAAACTCAGGAAGCAACAGGAATAAGCCTCCATGGACAAAGTTGAGCACAAGTCAGGATAATAACTGCAGTGAAGTGCATTGTTGTTGTTCAGTCACTTAGTGTGTCTGATTCTGTGACCCCATGGACTGAAGCACACCAGGTTTCCCTGTCCTTCACTATCTCCTGGAGTTTGTTCATACTCATGTACGTTGCCATCCAACCATCTCATCCTTTGTTGCCCGCTTCTCCTCCTGTCCTCAATCTTTCCCAACATTAGGATCTTTTCCAATGACTTGGCTCTTTGAATCAGGTGGCCAAAGTATTGGACTTTCAGCTTCAGCATCAGTCCTTCCAGTGAATATTCAGGGTTAATTTCCTTTAGAATTGGCTGGTTTGATGTCCTTGCTGTCCAAGAGACTCTCAAGAGTCTTCTCCAGCACCACAGTTCAAAAGTATCAATTCTTCAGCATTCAGCTTTCTATATGGTCCAACTCTCACATCAGTACATGACTACTGGGAAAAAAACAACAACATAGCTTTGACTATATGGATCTTTGTTAGCAAAGTGATCTTTGTTAGCATGGATATTTCAATCCATGAATTAATTATCATACTAAAAGAAAATTTACTGTTGACTAACTGTGCTAGGGAGCCAGGTCATTATTTGAAAACTGGAAAATAAAGGATATCAAGCATTTAATCAGTAATTTCATAATGGAAAGGCCATATAAATTATTGAGATATACTGAGATGCATAGCAGAAGGCCCTTTGGCAGGTTCCATGGGACTGAGTGCCTGTTGCTCTTCGCCAGAATCAACTCAACAACAAACACATTCTAGAACTGCTTTTTCTTCCTTCCCTCTTTTGATTCCCGTATTGCCCTGTTGTTCATTGGGATTCTCAAATAAACTGCTGTGTGCAAACTTCTCTCTCAGGCTCTGCTGTGTGTCCTTGATCTTACACTTAACCTCACTGGATTCCAGTGGAATGTGCAGATATAACTCTCCTTGACCTGCCTAAGAGGTACGTTTTGAGAAACAGCTGAATAGGTATATAAAAGGTGGGGGAAGTCTGAAAGGAAGAAACAAGGGGAAAAAATTACATTTTTTTCGCTATCCCCTCTTTCATGTAAGAGCCTTTAGTAACAGGCATGTGTTAGTCACTTAGTCATATCTGACTCTTTGTGACATATAACCTACCAGGTTCCTTGATCCATGGGATTCTCCAGGCAAGAATACTGGAATGGGTTGCCATTTCCTTCTCCAGGGGATCTTCCCAACCCAGGGATTGAACCCGGGTCTCCCACATGGCAGGCAGATTCTTTATCTTCTGAGGCACCAGAGCATGGTGTACTGGTAAATGTTTAACAACTGGCTCTCCAGAAACAAATATAAAGCTCTGATTTGTACTGTTGGCCAATTTCCATAGTATAAATAGTTCCATGACTGATTGTGAACTGCATTAACTGAACATGGAGTTGGGAGGTGGTACGTAGTGGCTCCAGCACACCCCAGGAAGTAAAGGGTTGAAGGCACCAAACAGAGTGGTTTACAGACTTCCCAGAAGTGAGGGGAGGAAAATTAAGTTGATGACAACCTGCAGTGCTTGCTTTACCTTCAGTAACTATGATTCTGAAGCAAAACTATCAAGTCAAAGGGACTTGCCTTGTCTCCTGGGCTGCAGGCTGCAGATCTGGCCATCTGGTCCAATCTGTGGCTGTTTCTTAACTCCAAGTTTATTGAGAACGTCCTTATGTTGTAGCTCTAAAAGAACCAGAAACTCAGTTGCAGCCACAGTGACTTACAGTCTATATTTACCAAAGCTTCTTCCGTAAACATTATCTAGGCTCTGGAATGCTCACACCCACCCTTCATGGGCACACCACGCCCTATTCTCCCCTGCCTGAGTGTAGCCCTAATGACTCCCACCCAGCTCCCTAGGTGTCACACACCCTGCTTCTCTGGCCAGAGTTCAAGCCCTTGCCTGGTTTCCTTGAATGCCATCCAAGAGTTGCATACCTGTCTTTCCTGGGAGATTTCCAGCTGGCCCATAATTCCCTTCCCTTGGGGAGGTTAGCAGATAAAGCCTATCTACCTGACTTGCTGTAGGCACTGGCAGGCAGCTTGAACCTCTCCCCCTGCTAACAAACACTGCCATGGGGGCTCAGTGTTGGGTCTCTCAAGGCCTGATCCAAGGGGCCCATCCTCTCTGGGCACCACCTACCCCCCTCCCCAAGCTCCATAAACCATTGATTTCTGTTTGGTGCAGCTGAACACCCTCTCCTCACCTTTATCCACAAAGTACACAGCGGAATTTCCCATAACTGCTCTGGTTGCTTACCTTCTTGGAAAGCATCCAATGCTAGGAATCCAGCTCATTACAGACAGCCCAAATTAAAGTTTCTTAACCTTTATGATCAAACCAGTCAATCCTAAAGGAAATCAACCCCGAATATTCATTGGAAGGACTGATGCTGAAGCGCCAGTACTTTGGCCACCTGATGCAAAGAGCCAACTCATTGGAAAACACCCTTATGCTGGGAAAGACTGAAGGCAAAAAGGAGAAGGGAGTGGCAGAGGATTCGATGGTTAGATGACATCACTGACTCAATGGACATGCTGCTGCTGCTAAGTCACTTCAGTCGTGTCCGACTCTGTGTGACTCCATAGACCGCAGCCCACCAGGCTCCCCCGTCCCTGGGATTCTCCAGGCAAGAACACTGGAGTGGGTTGCCATTTCCTTGCCTCTAATTCAAGCTCAAGTTATTCGGGAAAGAGTCCCAGCTTCTGCTGTTAGACATGAGAGGCTGACCATGGAATATCCTTGACCTCTCTCTGCCTCCCAGCAGTCCTGAGAACTGGGGTCCAGTGTGTCCTCTAACTCCCCACAGAGGTTCCTCCTGCGAGACGCCTGCTGAGTTTGCAAGGACACAAAAATGGAAGTGCCTGAGGGGAGAGTTTCTTCCAAAGTTCTTGGCTGTCAAAGAAATGAATATATCAAATGACTCTGAAAGAAATGATGGAAGAGATCAACATTGTAGGCACCTGGGAGATCAGACTGTCCAAGTGACTTCATTCAAGAGGAGACAGGAGCCAGAGCAGAGACAATTCTGCACTGGAATTGCCAGCATTACGAGCAAGGTTTCAGGAAACTTATCAGGGAAGGTTAACTCGAATGGGCACTAATGAATTGATGACTCAGATCCAGGAACAGGTAAGACTGTAACAACCAAAGGGAGGTGTGATGTCATGTAATTATAACATCCCCTAGGGACTGGCACTGGGCTACAGGATGGGATTGGTTGTCCCCTGCCCAGTGAGCAAATGATCAGGTTTTTAACTAAAACATGGACTGTGAATATGCCCGGAATTCTTAATGCATGCACTTGAATCCTTTAGCTCTCTTATCAAAGACTTTCTTTGTATATAAAGGACTAAACTAGATATGGGCAGATCTTTAAAATGCATTAGACTGGGGCTACTTGAACCTTGTGTATTGTAGGTACTCAGAAAATGGCTTATTGATTATAATGTAATAAGGCTCATCCCTGTCATGGGGGGCTATGGCCGTGGTCTTTAAAGAGTGAGCGATAGTGACACATGTTCAGAAAATCCCACAATAGTCTACAGATGGGCTACCTCTCTGCTAGGACAGGGCTTCACCTGCTTATCCCCAAATGCAGGAGAGGTAAGACATAGCACCAAGCATTAATCTAAGTCTTGGAATCAGGCTGAGGGGATCAGATGTGTGTATTAACATAGATCTTAAAATCAGGAAAGCAGCCTTTCCCTCATCCTCCTCGTTTCCAAAAATATCTTTCTGAGATATTCTCTATTGTCTTCCCACTGCAGTTAGGTCAAAGTTTGCCTTATAAGGAATTTCACGGTTTTGAGAGCTCTCCCTATAGGAAGTTTTTCCTGCTGTTCTGCCTGAGTTGCCTTCTGCTTAATTTTAGTTCATTACATTTTTAAAGACAGGGAGGGCTTTATGGGGCAAAAGGCCGAGTCATCGTGGGAAGAATGAATCATTTCAAGAACAGCGAGATGGGGGGGGGGGGGGCGAGGCCAAGGCAGCTGAGGGCAGGAAGTTGGGGGTGGATGGGTGACTGAGAACAGCATCACAAGTTTGTCTTTTCTTCTGTTACTCCCACTAGGGGGTGCCCAGCATCCCAGGATAATCACTGTTACTAGGAAGTTGAGGTTGGAGGGGCATCTCCTTCTAATACAGAAGGGTACCAGTTGACCCCGGTTTCCTGCCTCTCTGTCCTGATCTGAGAAGAGATCCACAGGTGGGGCATAGGGAGTTGGGGGTAGGGGTCGGATGGTGGTATCAGATTAAAGGCACCAAGAAGGGGACAACAGAGGGTAAGATGGTTGGATGGCATCACCGACTCGATGGATATGAGTTTGAGCAAGCTCTGGGAATTGGTGTTGGACAGGGAAGCCTGGCGTGCTGCAGTCCATGGGGTCGCAAAGAGTCGAACATGACTGAGCAACTGAATTGGACTGAATGCCTCTCAGGCATTTGAGGAGTCTCTTTCCTTGGAAACCTCTGGGGATATCCTGGGTTCTCTCGAACCTAAGGGTCTTAAAGTCATTGGTTGGAGTGATTATGGACCAAAAAAGTCCTCCTGAGCCCAGGAGAAGTGGTGATATTTCACCTCTGGGGGGTAAAGAATTTGTGATAAGAAATGACCAGGACTGAGGGACTGGTTGCAGACCAGGGATGGAATAAAAATAAAAAATGAGGTGAGATTCTGAAATAGAGTAGGTAACGGGTATGGATGAAGATCATGGAGAGGTGACGGTATTTTGAGGGTCTCAAAACAGCTAGGCCATCAGAATGGTCACAGCATAACTTTAGTTGTGAATGGCTTTCTGAAAAGAAAATGGAACTTGCACTTTGATAGATGTGAGTTCAAATTTCAGCTCAGGCATTCAATAGCCATATGGCTTTGGCAATTTAGGAAAGTTATCCAGCATTTTTTCTCTTTTAATTTATTTTGTTATTGAAGTATAGTTGAATTCAATCTTGTGCAACATCTTTAATCCTTAATTTTCTCATCTTCAAAATGAGACTAATGATACTAGGACTATTTGAGAATTTAAAAGATATAAAGGCATATAAAGCACTAAATAACTCTAATCTTTTCCCTTTTCCTCTTTTCTGTTTGGAAATGATTGGGGGCAAGGAAGGGCTTCCCCGGTGGCTCAGCAATAAAGAATCTGCCTACAAGTTAGGAGCCACAGGAGATGTGGGTTTGATCCCTGGGCCGGGAAGATCCCCTGGAGTAGGGCATGGCAACCCACTCCAGTATTCTTGCCTGGAGAATTCCATGGAGAGAGGAGTCTGGTGGGCTTCAGTCCATAGGGCCGCAAAGAGACACGACTGAAGCGACTTAGCATGCACACATGCATAATGGCAAGGAAAGATGTATCTGTTCCTTTGGTTCTTGTCCTGAGATGTAGGATATCAAGACTGCAGCCCTGGGGTCAGAAGATCCTCCCTGGCCTCTGTGGTTTTCTGACCACAGGACTTCAGTGAGTACTCAGGGCACGCTGTAGAAGGCCTACCATCTTTGACCCTTTGGACAAATCCTCATACTCTTGGGGATTTTCAGCCATAATTTAGAAAACAGCCTCCAACTAAATTTTTAGAGGTCACCATCTGGTCCTGAGACCTTCAATCTTGGAGAATTAAACTTTCTTGTCTGCAGCCTCGCAGAGCACCAAAGCCTGGCCTGGAATCCAGGTGCAATGTTCTCTTGTATTAGCAGTTAATCCATGTTAATATGATAATGATTCACTATTATTTTCAGCACAGTTTTCCAAAATATGGGCCACAGACCACTTGTACCAGCATCAGCAGGTGGGCTTGATAAAAAATGCAGGTCCCTGGCCTCCTGCCAGACCTGTGCAATCAGACTCTCTAAAGTTAAAAAAGCAAAAGCTTAGAAAGTTAACCAGTCCCTCGTTACACTTTTACGAAAATGTTATGGAAACATAAGGCCTTAGTCATCCAGAATCTCCTTTGTGGAGGAAAATTGGAGCCCTTGGGCAGATTTCTGGTTGCTTCAAAAATTACGTATTTTACTCAACTTTAGCAGCATGTGTATGGTATTTTTTTATTAAAGATATCTTTATGTAATTGAAAAAAAAATCATACCTTAGAGGTGTTTCTGACCCTGCTTAGTTACAGGGCCAACTCTGTCCTTAGCCACTTATTCACTCCCCCCGGAACTTTCTAAACGCTAGAAACATTGCCGTGAAGGTCACAGACCATTTCTGTGGATACCCGATGAGACAGCGTGATTCGGAAAGTTCACTTTGATTCAGTCCTAAGCCACAGTGATAACCTGGTCAAGGCAGTGGGGGAGGGAAGGGAGTCCTGGTTCTTGTTTCTGGGGATGGGGGAGGGGGCCGCCAGAATAAAGGCTGATCACCAGCTTCCACTTCCTTTATGTTGACCGAGCTCTTGCTGCCAGTGTAGCTGTGCTTATACTGAGAGTTGGGGCAAAAATGAGCCCTTCCTCCAAAGCTGTGAACTCTGATCTCTTAGTCTAGAGAGAGATGAGTTGTGGACATTGAACAGACACCAGGAGCTTCCTCCTGACAACAAGGACTGCATGAGTTGGCTTTTCAGAGGGAACTTGTGACTTTGGATCACTCTGGAGAGACCAACGTTTTTTGGAAACAGCAGTGGCAGCAGCTTACGCATTAAAGTTCTGACCAGCTCTTATAGCCTTTTGAGTGAGAGGGTTCTACCTTGACCTCTGGGTGTCCCTGCATTGCAGAAACACAGTGGCTGTTCAGGGCATACTAGGAGCTGTGGGTAAAATTTCCAAGGAGTCACATCAGCTTCAGAGTGCCCAAAATGAGCATAAAAATGCTGCCAGGAAGACAGTCATTGGTACCATAAATCTTTTGGGGAACAAAGTAGAAAATTAATATTAGTGAAATAAAACAAGACAGGTCCTGGTGGTGTAGCTGATGTCACTGTCCTCAGCACCTAACTGCAGGTCAGGGGATGGGGTGACCAGGTGGAGCTGGTTTCAGCCTCTTTCCAAGAGAGGCTGCATCCCTCCCTGAACAGAACACTGGTGGTAAAGGGCTCTCCTCTTTATAAAAGGATGAATCATCCTTTGCATCCTTCCCAGTCTATTCCTTCCCTTATTTTCCAGGAAACAAGAGGATTCATCTGACTTAACTGGAGATGGCTCCCTTTCCTAATTTTTGTTCCATTCCTGAAGCTTCCGCCCTGCAGGGCTCAGCGTGAGCAGACAGGAACACGGGAAGAGGCAACCACCCGAGAGGTACCAGTTCCCAGAGGCAGAGCGGCCCCTCTGCCGGGCCTGGGCAAAGAAAACTCCCCACCTCTTTCTTGTATTCAGTGGGGTTTTGCTGAACCTGGAAAGGAAGTAAATTCCAAAGGCAGGAAATGACCCAGAGACCATAACAATATGTGAAAAGCCAAGCCGGTACTTCCGTGGCTTTATTTCAAACTATTTTAATCTGTGTCCCAGGAAGCCTAACCCATTACCAGATGGAAATCTGTTTCCAGACGCCTCTGGGCATCTGCCACTCCCGGCTGGTGACATTTGTACGTTTCAAGAAGGCAGACCTGTCCTGATAGCTTCAAACTTCCAGAGAGGGGCAACCCCAGGAGGGTCCTCAGGTCTCTGGCTGGGAGCATCGACCATCTGATGTGCTTCGTCATAGCTGAATTGTTGCTGGCCCCCAGCCTAGAACACTGGCATGCCTAGTCTGTTCTTGAAGACTCACAGGATCTGAAATCAAAAAGCCCTGTGGTGCCAGAAAAAGCTGGCTGCCTTGCTGGCTGCCTAATCCCTTCCCACCAGGCTTCCCTAAAGAAACCGATGAGTCAGGAAGGAAGAAAACGTACCTGAGGGAGAGCTGGGTTGGGCTGGTCTCTCTCATTGCTTCTGAAAATTCCTCCTGTTTTGCAATGCGGGTCACGTTTGGCCATTCGGTTGTGCTTTTCCTGTGTCTTCCTCTATCATCTTTCTCTTCGAGGAACATTTCATTTACCACTCATGAAATTGTTAGGGGTAGCACACTGATTGAAACCGCCCACCCTGGCCAGGCACCATAGTAACCATTTACATGAGTTGTTTTATGACAGCAGATCCTGATAAGGAATACGGAACTAATAAGCCACCACCAACCGGAAGAGTTCAGGAAAGGTCGAAAGGAAACACCGCATGTCCATCCACTTTCCAGAATCCCTCTGGCTAGCATCCATCTTGGCTGAGCGATGCGTGTGCCACCAGGAAGGACTCTGAATCAGAATGATTGGCCAAAGACCACCCGGAAACTAATCCCATCACCATAAAACCGGAGACTGTGAGCCACGCGGCAGAGCAGTTCTCCTGGGTTCCCTTACCCTACTGCTGTCCATCTGGGTGCCCTTTCCCAGTAAAATCTCTTGCTTTGTCAGCACGTGTCTCCTCGGACAATTCTTTTCCGAGTGTTAGACAAGAGCCCAGTTTCAGGCCCTGGAAGGGGTCCCCTCTCCTGCAACAAAATCAGCTTGGCAAAAACAGGAGTCCCTCTGATGGGGAGTTAGTCAGTGTTGTAAAGATGTTTTCACTTAACTTTTGTCCCCAGGAGCAGGGTAAGAAAAACTTCCCACCTTGACTCCCAGATGGAACCATTGTTTACCTGCCTTGTTCTGGCCCCGGGGCCTCTGCTTTTCCTGGCTTTTAATTTTTCTGAGCACCATCCATCAGTCTTCCCACGGGTTTTAAACACAGTGACTTCTGGGATACTTGCTTCAAACAGGTATCCTGCTAATCCCCTCCCCTAGTAATCAGACCCTGATGCTGGTAAAGACTGAAGGCGGGAGGAGAAGGGGATGACAGAGGATGAGATGGTTGGATGGCATCATTGATTTGATGGACATGAGTTTGAGTAAGCTCCGGGGGTTGGTGATGGACAGGGAAGCCTGGAGTGCTGCAGTCCATGGGGTTGCAAAGAGTCGGACACAACTGAGCGACTGAACTGAACTGAACTGAGTAATCAGAGACTAGCCCATAGTTGAATTGATAATATGCCTAAATCTTTCAGCACTTTTGAAATGTTAAACAGATTAAAGGATAAAGAATCCAATATATTTGTTGACATCTGGTGTATAGAAAATCGCCAGCAAGAAAAGAAGTGGAGAGTTCCACATCAGGCAGGGGGAATGAAGAGCAGCAGTGAAGGGCGCTGCCCTCCTTGTTCTGACATCAGATACCTGTCCTGGAGTCCCAGTGGCGCTGAGCCATCTATCTACAATTTGTGTGCTGTTTCTTATGAAAGTGGTTTTAAATAGTATATTCTGATAAGCTTGGATTTATCCTTGGACACGGAATGTATTTTCCATTACAAGACAGTAGCTTAATGTCAGAGGTAGTCTGTATCAATTATCTGAAGGTAGTAATGAACAGAAGATAAGAGAACAGGGGATCTTCCTAAAAAGGAGGGAGGGGGCGGAGAGAGAGAGAGAAAGAAAAAGTCTTTTTCGTTGTTGCCGGGAAGAGACAGTCTTGTAGGGAGTATAAGATATATGAGTCTCTCTCTTTCTCCCCTTTCCTCTGCTGATGGAAAAGGAGCCAGGAAAAGCTAGAAACAGGAGACAGAGGGAGGCCATCCCTTCAACTGTTAATAGCAGCCAAATAGGATAAATAGTTCATATTTATGATGATGATGACAACTGTGATGATGAAGAGAACATTTTGACCCAGATGAAAAAAAACAAAGACTTGATTTCAAGCTATGCTTAAGTCCCACATATTCCTGTTAGAGCCTCTTACATGATCCAAGGGACAGGAATTTAGGATGAATGAAATAAATATAATTGGATAGAAAAGTCAGGATTAGAATAAAATGTGATTGAGAATGGTTAAAAAAATTAGAAGGTGCCAAATTCCACCTATTTTTGTACTGCTTTCAGTCTTGAATGGTCTGTTAAAAGATAACATGATGAGTTAAAAACTTCTTTTCTTTTTTTTTGAGTTATAATTGACACATAATGTTATATTGATTTCAGGTATAACCCTGCTTATTTAACTTATATGCAGAGTACATCATGAGAAATTCTGGGCTGGATGAAGCACAAGCTGGAATCAAGATTGCCAGGAGAAATATCAATAACCTCAGATATGCAGATGACACCACCTTTATGGCAGAAAGTGAAGAACTGAAGAGCCTCTTGATGAAAGTGAAAGAGGAGAGTGAAAAAGTTGGCTTAAAGCTCAACATTCAGAAAACGAAGATCATGGCATCTGGTCCCATCACTTCATGGGAAATAGATGGGGAAACAGTGGAAACAGTGTCAGACTTTCTTTTTCTGGGCTCCAAAATCACTGCAGATGGTGATTGCAGCCATGAAATTAAAAGATGCTTACTCCTTGGAAGGAAAGTTATGCCCAACCTAGATAGCATATTAAAAAGCAGAGACATTACTTTGCCAACAAAGGTCTATCTAGTCAAGGCTATGGTTTTTCCAGTGGTCATGTATGGATGTGAGAGTTGGACTATAAAGAAAGCTGAGCGCCGAAGAATTGAAGCTTTTGAACTGTGGTGTTGGCGAAGACTCTTGAGAGTGCCTTGGACTGCAAGGAGATCCAACCAGTCCATCCTAAAGGAGATCAGTCCTGGGTGTTCATTGGAAGGACTGATGTTGAAGCCGAAACTCCAGTACTTTGGCCACCTGATGTGAAGAGCTGACTCATTTGAAAAGACCCTGATGCTGGGAGGGATTGGGGGCAGGAGGAGAAGGGGACGGCAGAGGATGAGATGGTTAGATGGCATCAGCAACTCAATGGACATGGGTTTGTGTAAACTCCGGGAGTTGGTGATGGACAGAGAGGCCTGATGTGCTGTGGTTCAGGGGTCACAAAGAGTCGGACACGACTGAGCGAATGAACTGACTGACTTATACAGGATAAGGATTCGTTATTTGTATATATTACAAAATGATCACCATATGTCTAGTTAAAGCCATCACCATACATAGCTACAAAAGTTTTTTTTCCTCTTGTGATGAACACTTTTTTTTTTTTTGGCCGCAGTACACACTACACGCCATGTGGGATCTTCCAGGATCACACCACACAGCGTGCAGGATCCAGCAGGAAGCAAACCTGTGTCCCCTGTAGTGGAAGTGCAGAGTCCTAACCACTGGGCAGCCAAGGATGAAGACTTTTAAGATCTACTCCCTTAGCAACTTTCAAATATGAAATTAGTAATATTAACTGTAGTTACAACACTATGCATTATATACCCATGACTTACTTATTTTATAACTGGAAGTTTGTACCTTTTGACCTCCCTCACCCATTTTGTGCCCCCTCACCACCACCCATCTGTTCTCTGTATCTATTTATGAGCTCAAGTTTAAAACTGCACTTTTATTTAAATGTATAACAGAGCAGAAGATTTTGTTAACCTCTCTGAGACGTATATTTGGGATGTCTGGCCACTGGGGACCTTCTCATCCTCTACAGGCTTCACCAGAAACAAAGAACAGAGGAGGAAATACACAGCTTCTTGAGTGCTAGCGGTGAAAGGCCAGAGTTCTGACAGTAAATGTTATATTCTGTTTAATCCCAGCTTTAGCAGAGGTAGTTGCTAGACATTTAAAATGGATGATTTTATTTTACAAATGGGAGGATAGAATAAAAAATTGAAAAAGAATAGAGTCAAGAATTCCAGACTATTTGCTAGGTGCCCAGGAAACCACCGCAAATTCACGGAGGTTCTGTGGTGTAGGTTAAATGTCGAGGGTGATGCTTGACATCTGTTGGCCCCAGGTGGACTACTTGGTCAAGGTTGTTCAGGGTTTCAACATTAGATTGTGCTGCACTCCTTTCAAAGATATCTTTGGGTTTTCAGCAGCTGTTATAAAATGAGACTAGTAAGTAAAAATCTGTGTGAACATGAGGTGAATGAGTGGTGGTGTCTAAACAGCTTCCAAGGTTTGAGAAGATGTTCAATGCCCAGTTGTCATACATATCTTTTTATAAATAAATGTGGTTAAGAATAAAATTAAAATATTTTTTTCTTTCAATTTATGGGTATTATTTTTTTTCAAATAGCTAAGTTGTTGGGATCTTCCTATTGGATAAATGAGATTTATAGTGTTTTTTTTGGCCCAGGATCTCTGTGAAAAAAATTACTGAGACAGTAAGAAGCCATGAATTGGAAAAGTTTGGGAACCTCAGGATTAGAACAATACAAATTGTCTCAATGGGTGAAGATGGATTTTAATGACTTAGGCTCAATGGTGAGTATAGAAAAGTAATTCTATTTTTTTTCCCTAGACTATCCAGGGAACTGCTCATAGTAGTTCCCCTGTGGAAACAGGAACATTCTTAGTCTGAAGGTTTTTTATTAATGTAACTATTTGGTAGACTATTAAAAGTTGTCTTGTACAAGGATTCTCAAACTATCTTTCAATCTGTCATAGACTATGTGATAACTTGTGGTAACTTGGCTGGGCCAGGGAGCCCAGATATTTGTTATTCTAGATGTTTCAGCAAAGGTAATTTTTTAGATGAGATTGACAACTAAATCAGTAGTTGAGTAAAGCAGAATGTCTCTATAATATGGGTGGGCCTTATCCAATCAGTTGAAGGTCTTAACAGAACAAAGACTGAACTCCCCTGAGCAAGAAGGAATTCTGTATATATAAACACACACACACACACACACACACACACACACACCTTCTGTTGGTTCTGTTTCTCTGGAGAACTCTAATACAGATTGATACTTTTAAAAAATGCAATAAAAGTAAACTTCTAGGAAATCAATCATATGCTTAAATATTGTAAAAATGTTAAATTGTTATACAACCTTCTAAATGCTTAACTTCAGTTGCCATATTTAGTTTGTCTGATTAATAATAATAGTCTGTTTTGTAAATAAGTTCATTTGTATCAGTTTTAGATACCACATATAGTGATATCATGTGATATTTGTCTTTCTTCCTCTGACTTACTTCACTTAGTATAATAATTTCTAGGTCCATCTATGTTCTGAAGATGATGTTATTTTAATCTTTTTTACAGCTGAGTATTATTCCACTGTACATAAATATACATCTTTATCCATTCACCTGTAGATGGACATTTAGATTGCTTCCATGTCTTGGCTATTGTAAACAGTGCTACAACAAACATTAAGATGCATGTATCTTTTTGAATTATGACCTTCTCCAGATATATGCCCAAGAGTGGGATTGCTGGATCATATGGTAACTCTATTTTTTATTTTTTAAGGAACCTTCATATTGTTCTCCATAGTGGCTATACCAGTTTACATTCCCACCAACAGTGTAGGAAGGTTCCTTTTCTTCACACCCTCTTCAACATTTATTATTCATACTTTTTGATGATGACCATCCTGACCAGTGTGAGGTTATATTTTATTGTAGTTTTGATCTGCATTTCTCTAATAATTAGCAATGTTGAGGATCATTTCATGTGCCTGTTAGCCATCTGTTTGTCTTTGGAGAAATGTCTATTTAGGTCTTCTGCCCATTTTTGATTGGGTTGCTTATTTCGTTGATATTGAGGAGGAGAGGAATAAATTAGTAACAGATACACACTGTGCTGCTGCTACTGCTGCTAAGTCGCTTCAGTCGTATCCGACTCTGTGCGACCCCATAGACGGCAGCCCATCAGGCTCCACCATCCCTGGGATTCTCCAGGCAAGAACACTGGAGCGGGTTGCCATTTCCTTCTCCAATGCATGAAAGTGAAAAGTGAAAGTGAAGTCACTCAGTCGTGTCCGACTCTTAGCGACCCCATGGACTGCAGCCCACCAGGCTCCTCCGTCCATGGGATTTTCCAGGCAAGAGTACTGGAGTTGGGTACATATCTATATATAAAACAGATAAATAACAAGGCCCTACTGTATAGCACAGGGAATGATATTCAATATTTTATTATAACCTATAATGGAAAAATAATCTGAAAAAATATATATTCTTATATATGTATATAATAAGGGTTTCTCAGGTGGCTCAGTGGTAAAGAATTTGCCTGCCAATTCAGGAGATGCAGGAGATCAGGGTTTAATTCCTGGGTTGGGAAGATTCCCTGGAGGAGGAAATGGCAAACCACTCCAGTACTCTTGCCTGAAAAATTCCATGGACAGAGGAACCTGGCAGGCTACAGTCCATGAGCTCACAGTTTGACACAATTTAGTGACTGAGCACACACACATATATAATACTTATTATATATATTCTTTTGTATATATAATATATATATATATAAAACTGAATTACTTTGTTGTATACCTGAAACTAACACAACACTGTAAATCAACTATACTTTAGTTTAAAAAAAAGTAAAGAAAAAAAAGTGGATGTTAAAAACTGTACTTTATAAATAAGTTGCATTTTGTAAGTAAAATCTTCATGGAAATAAAAGAAACTGCTGGCAGAAAAGACCCCATGGATGGGTGACTCAAAGCCCCCCTCTCAAAAAAAAAAGAATTTGTGGGACACACTTTCTGTAGCATTGATCTCATAAAAATGTTAATATATCCAGGTGTGTGTGTATGTGCTTGGTTGCTCATCATGTCTGACTGAGCAGCCCCGTGGACGGTAGCCTGCCAGTTTCCTCTGTCCATGGAATTTTCCAGGCAAGAATACTGGAGCAGGTTCCCATTTCCTTCTCTGGGGATCTTCCTGACCCAGGCATTGAACCGGCATCTTTTGTATCTCCTGCATCAGCAGGTGGATTCTTTACCACTAGTGCCACCTGGGAAGCCCATATATACCCACACACGCACACATGTATTTATTTACTTTTTATTTTGAACTAATTTTAAATTTACTGAAAAGTTGTAGAACTGGTACAGAGCTTTGCTGTATATACCCGAGTTTCCCAATTTTAACATCTCTACAACCAAGTACAATTTTCCAAATGAAGACATGAACACTGGTACCAAACTATTAACTAAACTTCAGAGCTTAAGTTTCACCAGATATATATTTAAATAGTGAAGTCACTACTCTAGGATGTACAACTTTAGCACGTACTGGGTCAGAAGATTTTTGCAGAATGGGTTGAAACTGATGCTTTGCTTGCGGATCAGCCAGCTGAGAATAGAACAGTTTGACAGCAACTGTGGATTGTTCTATAGAAGAACATACAAACCACAAACCTCAGTAAAAAACATCACATATATTGATAGAGCCAATACCATAGTTCTTAAGCTTAACTGTCATTACTGCCAGAAATAACAAATACTTTTGTATTTAGAGATGTTCAGTTCAGTTCAGTCGCTCACTCACGTCTGACTCTTTGCAACGCCATAAACTGCTGCACGCCAGGCCTCCCTGTCCATCACCAACTCCCGGAGTCCACCCAAACCCATGTCCATTGAGTTGGTGATGCCATCCAACCATCTCATCCTCTGTCGTCCCCTTCTCCTCCTGCCCTCAATCTTTCCCAGCATCAGGGTCTTTTCAAATGAGTCAGCTCTCTGCATCAAGTGGCCAAAGTATTGGAGTTTCAGCTTCAATATCAGTCCCTCCAATGAACACCCAGGACTGATCTCCTTCAGAATGGACTGGTTGGATCTCCTTGCAGTCCAAAGGACTCTCAAGAGTCTTCTCCAACACCACAGTTCAAAAGCATCAATTCTTTGGCGCTCAGCTTTCTTCACAGTCCAACTCTCACATCCATACATGACCACAGGAAAAACCATAGCCTTGACTAGACAGACCTTTGTTGGCAAAGTAATGTCTCTGCTTTTTAGAGAGGTTAGTCACTTAATAACAAAATGCTTAAATGTGAATCTGAAATGGTGTGCATTTTTTGCCAAGTGATTGTTTTCTATCTCTTCTGTAAAGTCTTTTATGACCTTTCATAGGTAGAACCCACTGTAATGGCTTTTGGGGCCTTACTGTGACTTCACAGATGTCTGTCATCGTACCAGTAACAGTCACTATTACTATAATTTGGGTGGGTACCTGCTAAACTGTGAGGTACTTGTGGGCATGGGTGTGTCTTGCTCACACTGATAGCTCAGTGCCTGGCCTAATGCCTGTAGCATAGCAAGCCTGCAACACATGCTCACTAAAGAAAGGAAGTAACTAGTCAAACACACAATACGTTCATATCAACATTTTTTCACTTGTTGGAAAAATAGCCTGTGTGTGTGCTTGGTTGCTCAGTCATGTCCTACTCTCTGCAGCCCCATGGACTGTAGCCCACCAGGCTCCTCTGTCCATGGAATTTTCCAGACAAGAATACTGGAACAGGTTGCCATTTCCTCCTCCAATGGATCTTTCCCACCCAGGGATCAGACGGTTGTCTCCTGCATCTCCTGCATTGGCAGGAGGATTCTTTACCAACATGCCACCTGGGAAGCCCTAACTCAAAATTATGCTAGTGACGAAGACAAGGCTGCAGGTACATTTAAAAGGAAAAGCTTACAAGGGCCTTGTGTTTGAGAAACAGGCTTTGAATGCCAGGTATGACCTACAGACTGAATAAAGAATATCGCTGTTGCAAATAACACAAATATCTGATGCTGACTCACTTATTCCATAAATGGATTGTTCTCTGAAGGTAACTTTATCCATCCGAGTAAAACCCGATTTCCACTTAGACTGGTGTGTTATTAATAATTATCATAATTATTCAGCATTTATGCAGTATGTGTTTTAAAGTGTTATTTTCCTCATTCTTAATGAGCTATGCAGACAGAGGTAATGAAAGGTAATCTAGTGTCACATGCAGCTGGTATTCATTACATTGTGATTGACTGATTCATTACTGAACTCAGTTAGGGACAGGTAGCTGCAAACTTATAGGAAAAAAGCCTCCCTCACTTTTACATGGAGGAAGTGTGGGGAGTGGGAGAGGCTGGGGAGTAAGGGGCAGGCAGAGACTAGAGAGGCCAGGAGTTCCTCCCAGATGGGAACGGAGCAGCCTTCCGAATCCCTGACCCACTTCAGCAATCCGCAAGGCACTCTGGGATTACATACGCAGAGTGTTTATTTGCCCTGTGAAGGAGTGTCCATTGGGATCAGAGCTGCTGTTTCTTAGGAACAAACTGTTTAGGGATTGCTTTTGCGGGCTTCCCAGGTGGCTCAGAATCCACCTGCAGTGCAGGAGACCTGGCTTCAATCCCTGGATCCCAATCCCTGGATCAGGAAGATCCCCTGAAGGAGGAAATGGCAACCCATTCCAGTATTCTTGCCTGGAGAATTCCATGGAGAGAGGAGCCTGGCAGGCTACAGTCAGACATGACTGCATGACTAACATACACATTTTATGAATCTGGGATTAATTGCCAGCATTCTACTTATGCTTATATCATCTGATTATAAAGCTGGGAAAAATAAGATCTCAAGAAAAATTTATAGAAATTCAGAACATAAAAGCTGAATAGTGAGATATTCTCATAGGAGATACTGCAATTATGGTAGGGTGACTAGTGAGAAAGGAAAGTGTGGATCCTAAGTGTCCCTAGTGGCCAAGGACGATTGGAATATGTCCTTGAGAAACGGAAAGAAGAGATGTGTCTCCTATTTGTTGGAAACCTCACTTCCTTCTAGAAGCCCTGCTCAGTGGGTTGCCCTGGTTCTGTCAATTGAAAGATGAAAAAGGCTCTAACAATGGGAGTTGTAATTAAGGTTGGGTTGTTGGCTTAAAAAAAATAATGTATTAGGTCTCTGGTAAGTACTCAGAAATCCTTCATCTCGCCGTTTTTTTTTAATTAGCACATGACATTCGTGTACTTTGGTTTCATTGGGCAGTGACCACAAATATTTGTCTGGAACCCAACTTGGAAGAAAGGAAAGTTGAGAAGATAAAAATACAGACCTTTCCTGGCAGTTGAGTTGGCTGGGAGAAATACAGAAAAGCTCAGGGAAATGTGCTGCTATAAACTCAAAAATCTACTTTGTCAGAGGCCTGGCAGGCCAGGTTAGCCTGGGGCCATACATGAATGCCACCAGGGAAGTAAAAGAACCAGCCTGGAGCACTCAGAAAGGTGGCAAAGCAGATTTCTCTTATCTTGGGTAGAAGCTCAGATCCAGAAGTCAGAGAGTGTTATGAGGGTTAAGTGAGATAATGCCTGCCAAGGTGACCAACGCACAGCCTGGCACCTAGCAGATGCTTGGGACAACCTGGGTTTCCTTCCCTACTGTGATTTCATCAGGCCTGGGCGTGGGTGTCTGAAAACACTGTCTCAGAGGATAGCTTCCTGCCATGCTGGTATTCTACATTTTCAAAACCACGGGAAAGCTGGACTCATGCAAACTCCAAATTCTTCTGTTCAGGTTGAGAATAGCCATAGCTAGGGATGCAGCTCAGTTTCTTCATTTGCAAAATATTATATTTCTGGGAAATAAACTTGAGACCCGAGTGAGGAAGCACACCTGATATCATTTCTTCAGATAACAATTGGTATGGATTTCAACTCAGAAGAGGACCCTAAGAACTCCCTCCCACAGGGACTACTGTTATTTCTATTCGAGGAAAGGACCCAATCTCTGGGATGCCTGAGCTAAGATTTCTTGGTAGTACCTTACCAGTTTCTCACAGATACGTTGCTTGGAAGCCTAAACCAGGGGGCAGCAGGGAGCTTTGATTCCAGCTGGTCCCCTCTCCACCAGCTTGGTCAAAACATCAACAGAGTCCTGCCGTTTGCGACCACCTTTTGACCAGGAAGTCCTACCTGCTGCATCTTCCTGGCCAAAAGGCACGTCCCTGGCCAGCTGTCCTTTTTAGCCTCTTATCCTGCTGTGGTGCTGCATGTTCTTTCATCATGCTTTTATTTTTAGTCTCTTTTCTATTGGATTCTTCTCGTCACCTTTGAAGTGTGCTGAAGTCTCCCACTGAGAGTGGAGTGGGAGGAGTGGAGACAACCATATCACAACCGTACATTCTTCTTGAACCATTACATTTTCTTCTCCCCCTTATAGAGCATTCTAGAAAGAATATTTATACTTGTGGACTCTGTTTCTCACTTCCCACTCGCTCCTCTGGTCACTCTCAGCTTGGCTCCTGAGCCATCAACCAAACCAAACAGCTTGTGCTGAGGTCCTTTCTCTTCCCCTGCCTCCCCAGCAGTCATCTGTCCTGTTCACCATCCCTCCTGGGACCACTGTCTTTTCTTAGCTTCACTGATACAAGACTTTTCTGGTCTCCTCTGTCTTCTCTGACAGCTAATTTACTATCATTTTTTGTAGCCTTCTCTATTCTTTTCAAATTAACAAATATTAAAATACCCAAGGTTCACTCCTAGACTCTCTTCCCTCCTTCTATATTTTATTCATGCCAAAAACGTTTTCCCAGCCTAGATCTCTCCTCTGAGCTCTAGACCCACGTATCCACTTCCTACTTAACATTTCTACTTGGGAAGTCTCACAGATATTGAAAATATAACACATCCAAAACCAAACTCTATTTTTTTTTCAATTTTAGTATTTAAAAAGTAGAGTTGATTTATAATGTGTTAATTTCTGCTGTAGAGCCATGATTCAGTTTAAGGTATATCTATTCTTTTCCATCATGGCTTATCACAGGGTACTGAATATAGGTCCCTGTGCTGCACAGCAGGCCCTTGTTGTTTATCCATTCTATATAGTTTGCATCTGCTCATCCCAAACTCCCAATCCATCCCTGTCTTTGTCTTGGCAACCGCAAGTCTGGTCTCTATTTCTGTGCGTCTGTTTCTGTTTTCTAGATAGGTTCATTTGTATCTTTTATTATTTTTTTTTTCCAGCTATACCACACAGCATGCAGAACTTCCCCAACCTGCTATTAAACCCGTGCCCCCTGCATTAGAAGCATGGAGTCTTAACTGGACCAATAGGGAAGTCCTTGTATCATATTTTAGATTCCACATACAAGTGATACCATATATCATTTGTCTCTCTCTTTCTACTTACTTCACTTAGTATAATAATCCCTAGTTGCATCCATGTTGCTGCAAATGGCATTATTTTGTTGTTTTTTTAGGGCTGAGTAGTATTCCATTGTGTATATGCACCACATCTTCTTTATCCATTCCTCTGTAGATGGACATTTAGATTGTTTCCATGTCTTGGTTATTGTGACTCGTGCTGCTATGAACATAGGGTGCATGCATGTTTTTGAATTATAGTTTTTAAACTTGATCTCCATCCCCAACCTCAAATTTCTTCAGTGTTCCCCATCTCATTGAAGAGTTAAATAGGCCAGAACTTGAGTCTCCAAGACCCTTCCCTCTGCCTTACGCTTCACATTCAGTTTTGCCTTCTAAACCTCTCCTGAATCCATAATCTTGTTCCTTCTTCCTTTCCCACTATCCGGAGCTACCATCATCTCTTACTTAGATTGCTACAAAAGCCTCTTTACTGGTCTATCTGCAGCCATTTTGACCTTTACCTCTCACAACATATCCAGGGTGATTTCTTCATCTGATCTTTATGGCCACCACTGCCCAGGCTGAAAATGGTTGAAATGCTTGAATTTCTTTCCATTATTTTAGGACACAATATTCTTAACATACCCTGCACCTATCCAGCTTTATCTGAAACCATGCCCCACCATGCTTTCTGCACACCAGCCACTCTGGCCTTCTTTCACTTCCTTTTACTTGGTATGTTTCCCTTTCTCAATAGTTTTTTGCCCAGAAAGCTCCTCACCCCTCTTCAACTTGTAACTTCGCCCCTTTCTTCAAGTCTTTCTCAGTTGTGGCTTCCCCAGAACTGTCTTCCCTGACCTCTATATCCAGGGCAAATCTCTACCATATGACACTGGGTACTTCTCCTTCATATCATGATCATGGCTGTAATTTTATATTTATTGTGATTATTTGGTTCAGATAAATTTCTCACTGACTGTAGACTCCATGAGGGTAGGGACTGTGCCTGGTTTTCTGTGCCTAGACCCAGCACAGAGCCTAGTATGTGTAATACATAGAAGATGCTTGGTAAATATGTTTGTTGAATAGACGACTGAATGAATGAACATGGACTTAGGTTTTCTGTGATTTCTTTGGCTCCCTCTTTTTTTGGCTATCTCACCCACGCCTTATCCTTTGTCTAGTCGTTGGAAACTCAATCATGACTTTGGTTTACATGTTCAGTGCCACTGCTGGGTCTTCTCCCTATGTTGGTAGGGAAACTCATGAGATTCTGCATAACCTTTGGACAGCGTCCTCCGGTGGACACTTCCTCTCATGCAATAATTTTGTTATTATCAGAATTCTGTTCAGAACTTCAGGCTTAGATAATAAGAGAGAGCCATCTGGGTTGGGGGTGGAGTAGAGAATCTCCCACCTAGAATAATAAGATCATGGAGTTGGAAGAAACCCTTGGTAATCATTTAATTTCTCAAGTGAAGCAGACATTCTTTCTGTACCACTCCTGGCAGATGCTGTTTTGTCGCTAAGTCGTGTCTGATTCTTTTGCGACCCCATGGACTGTAACCTGCCAGGCTGCTCTCTCCATAGGATTTCCCAGGCGAGAATAGTGGAGTGGGTTGCCATTTCCTTCTCCAGGGGATCTTCTCTATCCCAGGATTGAATCCGCATCTCCTGCACCGGCAGGTAGGTTCTTTACTACTGAGCCACCAGGGAAGCCCCTCCTGGAAGATACTAGTAGCTAATGTTTATTGAGCACAGGCATGTTACTGTCTTAAGAACATTGATATGAATGAACCTATTGAATCCTTTGTAACCAAATGATAAGTACAGTTACTGTAATACATCTTTTGTAGATGGAGAAATGCTATGCTACCTTTGTAGTTAGCCAGTGTTTATGTGGACACTTCCAGAAATGGGAATTCACTCCACTATGAACTGGATAGTAGTTATTTCCCCTAGTTCCAGCCTCTATTGTATAGAATAGCCTGCTCCAACTTCCACAGACAGTCATTAGAATATTTTCAAATAGTAAGAATAGTTTTTTTCCTGTTTATAAAAATAACATATTCTTGTTGTATAAAATTTGGAAAAGTTCAGAAGAGTATAAGGAAAATAAGAATCTTTGATAAACAAGGAGAAAATAAATGTTAACTGCCCAGAAACCATTAGCTTTTCGTTATTGTTTTTAACATCTATATTTCTTTAAGGGCCCGTATAAAATCTCTGGCCAGTCAAGACACCTAGTTCTCTGTCCCATGACCTTTCAACAAGCCAGATGTTTTTTCTTTGTATAAAATTCTAAATGTGAAATTTTGTATTTATCCCTTATAAACTATATTTTGCTTATTTTGATTTTTTTCTTCCATACTGCTGAAACTTTAAAATCTACATTCTGCTACCTAGTATGTTAGCCTTCCAGCTTTGTATGCTACATGATTTTGATAACAGAACTTTCCAAATGTTTATTCTAGACATTGATAAGACGTTGAGCAGTAAAGAGCTCTGTGATGCTCTCTCAGGACCCTCCCTCCAGGCTCACATGGATCCTTTCATCAATCATTTAGTATGGCCGCTCAAGAAAATACAAATCAGTGATCACGTCTCAATTTCTAAGTGCTCACAAATCATCATTTAAATACTCCATTCTAGAATTTTCCTGGAAATCCTTCCATGTCAATCTGTTACATCAGACTTTTCACTGCAGTGGAAGGGGCTGAGTGTAGATAAACTGGCCCTGATTAACATTTAATGGGGCTGAAGAAAGGATCCCATGGGTGTACATTGTCTTATTCTTATTACTTCAGGAGATCAGCTTCCTGTCAACATACAGGAAACTGGAAAGCTGCAGTCTAATAATACAGTCACTGACAGGAAAATTATTGTTTAGATGGCCCTTCCGGATTTCTCAATTGAATAATCTTGATGAAGAATGACTGTTTGTATTTTTTTTCTTTTTATGACTTGGATCAACTTTCAAGGCTACCTGACTTCATGTAGTAGATGGGCTGCTTCCATGTTGCATAAAAATTCTTTTTTTGGAAGTCAATTCTACCTAAAATGTACTACTGCAGGAGTTTCCTTTTTAAGGCCATCCTGACGTGAGACATTTTATGAAGTCAAGGATCCTTCAGTGATTTATCTCTTTGAATTTTAAAAATCAGAGTTGCTTAAAGCAAAGAAAAATGATACTGCATATTTCTTTGCTTTTGGAAACGTCGGGTAACATTATGTTTTATGACTGTCATTTTGAGCAAACAGGATTGGTAAGATCTTGGGACTGCCAGGCAGCCAGCTAAAGAGGAAAACCCAAATCTCTACCCAAAGTCACATTCTCACCTCACCATTCTCTGGTGCATTCCTACTGATGGAAGATTGCTTCTTTTGATCCCCCTGATGGATATTTTTCTCACTTTTCAACTGTCTTCATCAATAACTCAAAGAAAATTCTATGGACACATCTTCTCTGAGTCTTCCGGTCACTGAGCTGCAGCAGGTGGGGCTGGTGGTCCGGGGACGACTGCAGTCAGGGGTCTGTGTTCCTGGTTCTCTTGGGCGGGAGCTGTGTGGAGGCCAGAGTCTCCGCTTGTTCACCTCTATGTCTCCATAGGACTAGCCAGAGCCTCCCAGGAAATGGTGTTAATTGACTCAATGATGACTCCTAAACTTGAACTGGAACCAGCTCCTGGGATACCATGGGGTCCACCCTGTTGTCACCAAGGGAACCGTGATGGTTTAGACTGGCTTCTCCTTTCTGAGATTGCCCTCCCCTGAACTCCTGAAATATTCTGAGACTCACTGGCCCTTAACCAAACTTCCTCCTCCCCTGCTATTGTTTGGGTACGTGTGGGCAAGTATGTATATATTATTTGTATATATCAGTAGTCTTGTCTAGGTTTCTGTGTATTATGTCTCCAGGTTAGGTACCGTGCCTTAATCCTAATCCCAGCCCTTTACCCCAATCCTTAATTCGGTTCAGTCACTCAGTCGTGTCCGACTCTGTGGCCCCATGGACTGCAGCATGCCAGGCTTCCCCGTCCATCACCAACTCCCAGAGCTTGCTCAAACTCATGTCCGTTGAGTCAATAATGCCATTCAACCATCTCATCTTTTGTCATCCTCTTCTCCTCCTGTCTTCAGTCTTTCCCAGCATCAGGGTCTTTTCCAATGAGTCAGCTCTTTGCATCAGGTGGCCAAAGTTTTGGAGCTTCAGCTTCAATCCTAATCCTAACTGCTAACTAATCCTGATTTTGATCCTAATCCTAAATCTTAAATCCCAGACTCCAAGATCCCTACTCAATAGTCAGTCTTTAATAAATATTTGCTTTTCATTATGAACATTACTTTGATCTTAACATCACTAAAATCACTAGAAACTGCCATGCATTTTCTATGTTGTATTATCCCATGAGAATTATAGTTAAGAATGAGCATCTGCTCCATTTAAAGAGCAGGAGATTAAAATACCTTCAGTATAAAATTGCAGGTTTAGTATGTAACTCAACATCTTATTGTTATGAAAGTTAATCTACATGGAGGATTTCAGTTAACCTTATCAGTTAATTGGAATAGCCTCTTGATCATGATCACACCGTTTGCCAGTAAAGCGTGTTTACTTTAAAGTGTGGTCTCTTTCTAGTTTCTATCCTGTTATCATGCTGATTTCATAGGATAATTTACAGATAGCTTAAAACAAAATAATATAAATGAATCAATTAATTTAGCCAGAACCACTTACATCTCACTTTTAGTTTCATGACCAGCTACATAATTTGAGGAAGCCAGTGCAAGATAAATATGTGGGGTTCCTTGTTATTAAGAATTTCTAGCTGGTGACAGCAGAGCACTAAGCCCAGTGCACGCCCATGGAACTGGCCCTCTGTGCACTTTACGCACGGGGGAACTCAGGTCTAGAAAGGCACAGCAAGATCCTGCCAGGTCCCAGCTGACAGGTGCTAGACAGGTAGTTAGAACTTGGCCACTGGACATTTGGTAGCTGCTCCCACTGCTTGGTTCCCCATTCCTGGGCTTCTCCCTCTACCCAGTGGGGAGCTGGGTTACATTCTCAGTGCTGGTAACTGGACATTCTCCTTTTACCACTTTCTTGGGTTGTTCCTACCCTTCGTCTGATTTCTTTCCTAATGCCGCACCGGAACTGATTTGCCTACAGCATCTCCTCATGGTCAGCATGACCTCTGCCACTGGTTTTCTTGAAAATTCCGAGGAGATTTATGAGGTGCTGGTGGAAAGAAAGCTGATTAGAGGCATTTTTGCAGATTGGATTGCTCTCCTTGGCTCTCAGAAGCAGAAGTGTTGTGTTTCTTCAGCGAGTTTCTCCCTGCTTCCCACATCTGAGCATACACTCATTCCTAAGAGCGAGCTGAGATGTCTTGGCCAAAATTGCCTTAGGATAGGCTCCTGAATGTGCTGGATATTAATAAAGAGAGGGTAAGAAATTCCATCAGTCCCTGGAAATCAATTCCCAATCTCCAGTTCTATCTGAATTCAGCTCCATCTTGAATAGCCATGTCTGTTGTTTGCCAGAATTCCATGGACTTGAGAATGTGATAAAGAATTTCATTTCCTTCTTTCTCCCCAGAGGGACTGCCCAATTGGTGGCTATAGGAATTCAGACCCTTTTTTTGTGCCAAAAGCCCCCAAGCCGCAGACAGTGCATTAACTTCGGAATGTGGCCAAGCCAGTCCCTTTGAGAAGGGAGCTTAGCTGCCCTGAGCTGGCATCTGTGCTGACACAGCCTTGAATCTAGCCCACAGGCTGGGTTTTGAGTTTACTAGTAAAATTTAAGCAAGCCTAAAGAAACCCTTGATTCAATAAAAACAAAAATAGCCTTAATTTAAAGAAAATCAGGGTGGAGTAGGGGAGGGATAGGACTTTCACATTATCTCCACATAACAGATAATGAAACAGATTCAGCTGCTGTTGCTGCTGCTGCTGCTAAGTCGCTTCAGTCCTGTCCGACTCTGTGCGACCCCATAGACGGCAGCCCACCAGGCTCCCCAGTCCCTGGGATTCTCCAGGCAAGAACACTGGAGTGGGTTGCCATTTCCTTCTCCAATGCATGAAAGTGAAAAGGGAAAGTGAAGTCGCTCAGTCGTGTCTGACTCTTCGTGACCCCATGGACTGCAGCCTACCAGGCTCCTCCATCCATGGGATTTTCTAGGCAAGAGCACTGGAGTGGGGTGCCATTGCCTTCTCCGGAAACAGGTTCAGGGAGGTTTAAAAAAATCTAATTAAAATTATTTTAGAATTTCACATCCCCCCACCCCCCACTCCAAACTTTTAGATGGACTCAAAGCCCCAGCCAAAGCCATCGATTTGATACTGGCTCCACAATGTCAATACGCAACTTTCCTGAGAGCCCTTCTTGCTGACAGGAAACACCCTGGGGAAATATGCAGCAAATGGAAGACATAGTGGGGTCCTTAGGGAACTTTCCTATAAGGGGGTGGGTAAAATGAAGACACAAATCAAACAAACACTGTAATATTGATATAAAACAAGCTACTAAGGACCAAATGCAAAATACAGACATGCTTTTTGTGGCAGTGAGGAGCAAAATGCAAGAATCAGGTCAGTGAACCAGGGAGGGCTTCCTGTAGGAGGCACCATTTCAAGCAGAATTTTGAAGGTGGTCTGGGTGAAGGGAAGTGCCAAGGGAAAGGGGGCGGGTAATCCCTCTGGGACCTGAGATGATGCTTTGGATTATCTAGATGACAAACCTGTCTTTTCCCTTAATTATTGTACTTTATCCATCGCATGTTATTTTTGCTGTGTTCTAAATGATTCAGACTGCTCTGTCTGGATAGATCTGATCTCCAAGATTTCCTTGACTGAATGTGCAGGTATTTGTAGTTAGACTATAAAGTGCACATAGAGTGGGAATGTATAATGTGAAATCTTAATTCTGCCAATAAAAGTAAAAATGCCAGGATGTGAGCTATGCTGCTTCCCTTTAGTAATTACTCATTTCTGACCAAAAAAAAGTGGGAGGCTTAATTCACCCCCAGGGCAATTTAAAAACACTCTTGCTGGTTAATTCACTCCCAACCCTGTTCCCCAAATGGTTTTTCAGCTTTCTCTTTTCAGTCCTTATTTTAGAAGTTATATCTTTCTTTCTGATTCATGACTGTGTAATCATTTAATTAGTTAATCTGGATAAAAGTGACACTTTCCTCTAAAGCAAATATACTTTGTTCTCCTTGGGAATATCATACATAGAGAAGAACTATAGATTACTTGTTATAAATGCAAGCAAGTTACATGTGCATTCCCTGGATATCATGATCAGCACCATCCCCGTAAGTGAGCAAAAGACTTTCTCCGTCAAATAACAGGCATCAATTAAAGCAGGAATTTAGATCCTCATTCACAGGATTATAAATTATTAAGCTTCACAGATCTGATCAACAATTAGGGGCTGGAGGAGACCTCCTTTTGCTTCATAGAATCTGATTGCTTCTGCTCCGTATCATGTTTCTAAGAGGATTTAAAATCTGGTTTCAAACAGCTGTCAGAATGATTCTCCCCTTTCTTAAGGCATTCATTAGAAAATAAAATCAGATATAATTAACAAACAAACCAACCTATCTGCCTGCTGTTCTGACTTGTTATAATAAGTGTTATTTCTACTTACAAACAGTTTCCTGTCAGCATCCTGCTGTTTCTTTAATAAGACTTCTGTACTGGGGAAGAAAAAAAAGCTTGGCATTAAAATTAAGCCCTGACTTGTCGTCACTTCTCTTCCTGTTCATCTGTGTTCAGATCCAATTTGCTTGGAGGCTAAAAGGAACTAAATATGTCAAAACCATCACTGAGAGAGAGAAGGGACCTCTCTGCTCCTGGAGTTGGCTGAAGGATGAGGCTGCCTTTAGACTCACGAGAAACACTCTCTTCTCTCCCTGCTGGGCTTGGGTGGCCCTTGTGGCTTACCAAAGGACTGGGAAATCTATTCAGGTTCCCGGGGTTGGTCTCCCAGCTGATGACGATGTTCTGCTACCTTTGAGCCAGTTCCAGAGGTTCATGTGAGTGGGCAATCCAAAGAGAACTTTGATCTCAAAGTTGGCCTCTGGGTTTGGTAAGGATGGGAGACACCGCATAAGAATAATTGGGGGGTATTGCCGAGCTGGCAAATACAGCAATGGATATAATGCTATGTGATCCAAAGTTAGGGGATTATGGTCTTCCTCTTTTGGATCTTTTAAATTATCTTTTAAAAATTGTGGAAAACTTCAAACATACCAAAGAAAGTAAAATAGAATAATAAACTCCCATAAACCCGTCACCCATTTTCAGTAATTATTTACTCATGTTTTTGACACCCCCACCAAATTCCCCTTTCTGTACTGTTTGAGAAACCAATTCAAGACACTCTATCATTTCATCTATAAATAGTTTGGTCTGTGTCTCTAAAAAAAGACTCCTTTAAAAACTACAACTATAATCCCATTAACACACCTAAAAATAATGAATAATTAATTCCTTCATATAATCAAATATTCAGTGTTTAAAATTCCAGTTGTGTCATAAACAAATGTTTGAAAAATAATTTCTTTGATCCAGATTCAAGTAAAGTCCCACAATTTGATTGGTTGATATGTTTCTTTCTTTTTAATAAACTGTTTATTTTGGAATAATTGTGCTGGTGCTGCTGCTAAGTCACATCAGTCATGTCCAACTCTGTGCTACCCTATAGACGGCAGCCCACCAGGCTCCTCTGTCCCTGGGATTCTCCAGGCAAGAACACTGGAGTGGATTGCCAAGTCCTTCTCTGGGAATAATTGTAGATTTCCAAAAAGTTGCAAACAAAATACAGAGAATTCCTGCAAGCCCTTCACCTGATTTCCCCTAAAGTTAACATATTATGTATTGATGGTATATTTGTCAACGCTGAAAGGTTAATATTGTGACATTACTATGAGCTAACCTACTAGCTTTATTCAAACTTCACTAGTTTTTCCCTTAATGCTCCCTTTCTGTTCCAGGATCCAATTCAGGACTCTACAATACACTTCGGCGTTGTGATTTCTTATGCTTCTCTGATTTGTGACAGTTTCTCAGTCTTGTTTGCCTTGGTAGATCAAGTATTTAGTAGAAGGGCCCTCTGTTTGGATTTGTCTAATGTTTTGCTTGGTGGCTCAGATGGTAAAGTGTCTGCCTACAATGCGAGAGACTCGGGTTCGATCCCTGGGTTGGGAAGATGCTCTGGAGAAGGAAATGGCAACCCACTCCAGTATTCTTGCCTGGAAAATCCCATGGACGGAGGAGTGTGGTAGGCTACAGTCCATGGGGTTGCAAAGAGTCGGACATGACTGAGCAACTTCACTTCACTTCAATGTTTTCTCAGGATCAGACTGGAGTTATGGGTTTGGGGAAAGAATATCACAGAGGGTTAGGGGTTCCTCTCATGGGCATTATATCAGGGGGTACATATCACTATGACCTTAAGTCTTTAAAAAGTCTCTTTAGTCCATCTCTATACCATAGCAAGTTACTTGTGGAAGAATCTCTAGACATTTGTTTTCTTTTTTAATATATAGGGACCATGGCCATTTTTAGGCTGAGTAATGGAGGTCTCTGCTTCAACCCCAGGCTGCTTTCCAAACAGTTGCCATCTCAACACTTCCTGTTCATTTGTATCCCATAGCATCACAAGACAAGGTTAAATAAAATTCTCAGTTACACTGTGGCTGCATGTCAGCCTTTGATGTTAAGTAGATGCTGGAGAGACAGTCTGAGAAAAAGACATTCTTCATAGGAAACAGATTTTAAAAATTCCTTGAAGGCTACTAGTTCATGTGTCATTGAAATATTTCGACAAGAACACACACATACACACACACTCACACCATGAAGAGGTATTCAAATATATTATTGTTATTGGAAAAAGAAGAAATACACCAGGACTTCAGAGCCTTCTTATAACAGACAGCCACTAGGCTACACTGGTGATGATTAAAATCTTCTGGTTGACATTGACATTGGTTGACAATGATACTTCTGAATCCATCGCTTGGTTGTTTCCTTCGGGCTCCCATCCTTAATGTGAAAGGAGTAATTGCCACTCACAGAACGCAAGGGGTTGGTGTGATACAGGAGTGATTCACCAATATCCTTCAGAGGAAAAAGAAAATCAGCAGTTAAACACATTTTAACACCTCAGATATAATTTCCACCTTTGGTAATGATGACGCTGACACCAGAGTGCTATTGGAACGGGGTCCCCTTGGTAACAGAGGAGCAAGAACAAAATGTGTGAAAAGCTCAGCCTAATGCAAGTGCCTTTCATATCACTTTGGTTTCACAAGTAGGGTTCTATTGCTCTTTATCTTACTTGGTCCAGGGGCAATGAGTTTAATGATGTTTCAGACTGAGTGTTCCTCAACCTTGGTGAGGTATTTCAAGAAAACTCTAGTTGGGCTTCTGGATTCTTGGACCATTAATAATTTTAATGGTGACAATAAAAGCTGGAGGAACTCCAATCACAGCAAGGGTTTTCAAGAGGCAGTATAATAATGAGGCTTGTGGAGCTCTGGGTGTTAGGGCCTCTGGGTTTGCTCTGTCCCTGGCTGGCTCTGTGTCCTTGATCTTACACTTAACCTCACTGGATTCCAGTGGAATGTGCAGATATAACTCTCCTTGACCTGCCTAAGAGGTACTTTTTGAGAAACAGCTGAATAGGTATATAAAAGGTGGGGGAAGTCTGAAAGGAAGAAACAAGGGGAAAAAATTACATTTTGGAAACAGAAATTGCTTAATAACAAGCAGTGACAGAATGCCTGCACATTGGAGTTTTGTAGTCAGAGTGAAGATTTACTTGGCATTTTGGGTTTGTTTTTTCAGCGAGCAGAGGCTATCTGGGGGAGTTGAGAAAGGAGAAAAAGGAAAGAAAGTTAAAATGTCAAGAATATTCTAGGTATATAATCTACTCAAATTCTATGGATTGACAACTCTTTCTATTTATATAAAAAAGATCTTCCAATGATGATTATTCAACCATGTCTGTTTTCCACATTGTTTCATAATTTGAAGTTCCTTTTACCACTCCACACCCCCAGCAATTGTCTAAAGCTCAAAAAGCAAAATCGTTTTGAATGTTGGCCCTTTGAGGCCTTAGAACAATGGCTGACCTAATTTTTTCCATAAGTCCTATTACTGAGCTTGGGTGTCTCACCTTTTTAGCCTTCCAAACACTGGCTTATCTTAGGGACCTTATGAAACACTGTGCCTAAGAATAACCTGGTAGTTTAAAAACAAATAGACTAAGCCCTGTGTGAACCTCCCATGAAGGACATTTCTAATTCCATCTTAAAAGCTCGAGCTTAAATCAGAGTTGGTAGTATTGTTTGGGGGTCACCTACTGAATTTAGTTTTCTCTCCACTCCCTTTAGTCAAAGGTCTTGGTTCTTCTGAATTTTCTCCCAGTTTCAGAGGATGCCTGGGTCATGGCAAACTGCGGACACTGGTGAATGTGGCCAGAGGACGTGACTCTCCCTTCAGATCCAGGAACTGAAGGCTCCTGGCTGATGAGGAGGATGACTAACCTCCAGCAGCTGGTGGTGCCAAAGTTGCTTCTACCACTCATAGACCAAAGCCAGATCTTGCTGGGCTCAGGGGTTCATACATGGGCAGTGACTTAACCACTGCTCTGCTCAGTGTTCCTCGTTCTATTGCCCTTGAAGACAATGTCTCTGACTAGCCCTGGCTTGTCCCACTGAAGGGACAGTATGAGGACTGGTGAAACTTACTTGGTCATAATTCTGTCACTAAGTAAAGGCCTGTGTGTGCTGCTGCTGCTAAGTCACCTGTACGATCCCTGTCCCTGGGATTCTCCAGGCAAGAACACTGGGGTGGGTTGCCATTTCCTTCTCCAAAGCATGAAAGTGAAAAGTGAAAGTGAAGTCACTCAGTCATGTCCGACTCCTAGCGACCCCATGGACTGCAGCCTACCAGGCTCCTCTGTCCATGGGATTTTCCAGGCAAGAGCACTGGAGTGGGGTGCCATTGCCTTCTCCACCTGGGTATGCTGCCATCCATCAACTTAGTAGGTATCTTTGTTCCTATTCCTCCACAGGGCTCATGCTCACTCACAGGGCACTTTTCTTGAGTGGTTCAACTTTCTAGAAGATTCAGTGGTGCCATCTTATTCCCATCTTGAGCAGGTTGTAAAGATTCCCTCTGGGTTACTCACATGCTGAGGGAGTGGCCTGGAGTGAGAAGAGAGCCCTGGGCTAAGGGTCAAGAGACTGGCGTTCTAGGCCTAGCTATGCCACCTGCTTCGTGACCTAGGAAATGCCCTTTATGTTCTGAGGATATTATTGTTCTTGCCTATGAATTGAGGCTATTAAACTAAGATCATCTCTTAAAGCCTACGTGAAAGTATTAGTTGCTCAGTCATGTCCAGCTCTTTGTGACCCCATGGACTGTAGCCCGACAGGCTCCTCTGTCCACAGAATTCTCCAGGCAAGAATGCTGGAGTGGGTTGCCATTCCTTTCTCCAAGGAATCTTCCCAACCCAGGGGTCAAACCTGGGTCTCCTGCATTCCAGGTGGATTCTTTACTATCTGAGCTGCTGAGGAAGCCCATAAAAACCTATGCTGTAATAAATATAAAGCATGCTGCTGCTACTGCTGCTAAGTCGCTTCAGTCGTGTCCGACTCTGTGCAACCCCATAGACGGAAGCCCACCAGGCTCCCCCGTCACTGGGATTGTCCAGGCAAGAACACTGGAGTGGGTTGCCATTTCCTCCCCCAATGCATGAAAGTGAAAAGTGAAAGTGAAGTCGCTCAGTCGTGTCCGACTCTTAGCGACCCCATGGACTACAGCCTACCAGGCTCCTCCATCCATGGGATTTTCCAGGCAAGAGTACTGGAGTGGGGTGCCATTGCCTTCTCCAAAATATAAAGTATATTTGGTGCAAAAGACTCACAGTTTGTACCATTCTGGTCATATGCTGTATATCTATGTGTATAGGTGCCAATAGATCAGAGAGAAAGAAAAGAAATCGGTAAAAGAAATTATGTAACTATTCTCACCTCTATTAAAACATGGAAGTCAATTGTTATTATTATTTTTAAAATATTTATTCATTTGACCGTGCTGGGTCTTAGTTGTGGCACATGAACTCTTAGTTGTGACATGTTGAAACAGCTTCCCTGACCAGTCTGGAACCTGGGCCACCTGCATTGGGAGCATAGAGTCTTAGCCACTGGACCACCAGGGAAGTCCCAGAAGTCAATTATTTTTAATGGAACTTTGCCTACTCAGTATACTGTAAGGAAGGCAAGCTCTTTGGGTGTTGGGCTCAGGTTTCTGAAGACTACTGGTGGCCATTGTATCACCTCTAAGTGATATTAAGACTAAGACTTGTATATTCTAACCATGGTGCTTTGTAAGCCATTGGCTATTATTAAATAATAGTGGCAATTTACTAAAATCCTCTCTTTCTGAAAATTAGTTATGCAAAACTGTTATTTACTTATGAGTTTAAGATAGAGAAAGAGATGGAAATACTGCCTTAAAGCAGACGGAGTGTGGGCAGGTGCTGGCCAAGATTGCCTTCCACTCCCCTCACAGGCTCTGGGGCAGAGGCAGGCGATTGTGTTAAATCAGGCAAAACGCAGTGGCAGTTGGGTAAGACATGCAAAATGGATTGAAAGCAGAGATCTTATTTGTCAGTACTGATTCCAAACCTGAAGGCTGCAGAGATAAAGAATAAGGGTTAACTCTTAGAATATGCTACCTGCTTGAAAAAGAAAAATTTCCCAAAAGCCCAACACACACATTTCAGCTGTCTACAATTTTCCAATTAGTATTAAATCATTAATTAGTAAAGCATGAGTGAGTTTGGAATTTTCAGCCCAACAACTGTGCAGATCTTTATAAATGTCCTGTAATCTCATCAGAAGGTCCCAGATTACGCTCTCTTTTGCTTTAATTAGAAAACAGGCAAATCAGGACAAGGATATAAAATTGACTTTGTCTCTCTTACTAATTCTGTCACCCCGAACAATTCACTTAGTCTATTTGGACCTCAGTTTCAGTAACTCCACTGATACAAATTTACTTTAGGGGAATTCCCCCGTGGTCAGGTGGTTAAGAATCTACCTCCCAATGCAGGGTATGTGGTGAATTGTAAGCTATTGACTTGTAACCAGTTCCCTGGTTAGGAATCTAAGATCCCGCATTCTGTGGGGCAACCAAGCCAGTGCGCCTCAACTAGAGGAACACATGCATGTAATGGAGAATGAAGATCCGGCACTGCCAAAAAAAGAAAAAAAAAAGGTTTTATCTGTAAAAATGTCCAAAAGCAGATAGTATATGATTTATTTATGTATTTGCTTTGCCACAGAAACAATGGCCCCCCAAATCACAGTGGTTCATAATACTAACTCATTCCTCTTTCATGTTGTGAGGGCTACAGTCAGCTGCTTTTCAGCTCCGTGGTCTTACACTGGGACCTAAACTGAAGAAGCAGTCTTCTACCCAGAACAGAGGGAAAGAGCAGGAGAGCTCACAGAAACATACGGCGGCTCTACAACTTCTGCTCAGTCGTGGAGTGTCAGAAAGCAACGTGTTGGGGATGATGATGGGGTGGGTATATATATTGTTCCCTTGGAAGACACTGCAAGTCATTTGACACCTGATTAATTGCCTCCAGGAATTATTTCTCAGGAAATGGGAATGAATAGTTAGGGGTGATAATATATCACAATATATTTATCTGTAAATAGGGATATGCATATAAAAAGTCTGAAATATTATTCATTAAAATATTCGTAGGCCAGGAGAATTGAAAATGTTATCTTGCACATGAATGTTCATAACAGCATGATTCCTAATAGCCCTAAAATGTAAACAACTCAAATATTCATCAACGAATGATGAATGGTTTAAAAAAATGTGGTCTATTCATATAATAGAAAGTTGTTCAGGCATTAAAAAAAATGAAGTACTGTTACCTGCTACAACACGAACCTTGAAAACATTATGCTAAGTGAAAGAATCCAGTCACAAAAGATCACAAATTGTATGATCTCCGTTACATGCAATGTCCAAAATAGGGAAATTCAGATAGACAGAAAGTAGGTTAGTGGTTGCAAGGCCTGGGGAGGACAGAGGGTGGGAAGTGACTGGCAGTAGGTGCAGTGGTTTCTCTGGCACGCTGAAAAGGTTCTGGAGCTAGATAATGGTGGGGATTGTCCAATCTTGTGAATATATTAAAAACTTAATTGTTTACTTTAAAAGGATTAATTTTATGCTATGTGAACTATATCTTAGTTTAAAAAAATTCACAGAAGCTATTGAATGGTGAGATTGTAGGCAATTTTCCCTTTATGTATAAATTCCTATACTGCCTGCATTTTTTATAATGAGCAGGTTTTATCTTTATATTCAGAGAAAAAGAATGGAGATGTTCTAATGGAGGAGAACACAAAAATATCAGTTGCACAAAATAAAGTTACCTTGAACTTTCCTTAGGACACAATTCATGTATCCTAATTTCTAATTGCAAATTGAAAATTTGAACCACACCTGAGTTAAGCACTTAAGAAAAAATTCACCATTTTCCTCTAAACTAACCTGGAGATGTGCAATAGCAAAGGTAGAACTATTTAAAATCAGGGAAAAGTGAAAATGGGATTAAAAAGGGGTGCATGTGTGCGTGCTCAGTCGTGTCTGACTCTTTGTGACCCCATGGACTGTAGCCTGCCAGGATCTTTTGTCCATGGAATTTTCCAGGTAAGGATGCTGAAGTGGGTTGCCATTTCCTACTCCAGGGAATCTTTCTGACCCAGGCATTGAACCTGTGTCTCCTGTGTTTCCTGCATTGGCAGGTGGATTCTTTACCACTGAGACACCTGGGAAGCCACTAAGAAGGGGCTATCTATCTCAAGGGAGAAATAATTTCCCAGAGTCAGTCAGGAGCACAGTAATCTCCATCTTCTTGTTTCTACATGTGGGGAAAAATCAAAACCACAGCTTCACCTCTTGGTTTTACTTTCAGAAAGATTACAAGCTTAATTATAGTTTTGGCCCAGGGTTTCATTTTACTTTTAAGTGAACCTGAGAGCTAGTATCCTAATCAGGAAACAATTTTTTTTTTCAGGATAAAGGTCTGGGGATAAGGGAGTTTCAGAGAAGTGAGATGGAGACCCAGTCCAGGATGTTCAAGCTGACATCAGAGGGTGTGAGGTCTTTGAGTTGGGGAGGGGCTGGTGACTTCCAGAGAGTGAGCCACATTCAGAGTGGAGATTTAGACTAAGCTAAGTCTGCAGATGAACTCAAGCATCTCCCTGATCTGCTCAACAGGAATTTTCCCAGGACTCAGAAAATGCTGTTGACCCCTCCACATTCAGGGTTGACTCGAGAATCAGTGGCTAGGGTCTATTCCACAGCCTGAACTTCTCAAAGATAAAGGAGATAAGTGAACAATGTTCCAAGAGCCACAAAAGTCCAACAGACATGAAATATATCTATTGGATAGGTAAGGCCTCTGTCTGTGAGAGATTTATAGAGGAGAGAGGCTCACATGTAATCAGAGAAAATCAGTGCTTGTATTTATGTGTAGGTGTCCATAAGTGCCTATTCCTAGGAAGGCCACAGCTTAGGTTCTTTACAAATAGCACACCATAAATGGAATTGGCCCAAACATTGCTGTTAGCCACAGTTTTGATCTGAAAGATCAAAGAGAACTTAAGAAAAAAAAATAAGTCCTGTGACTTATCAGAATGTTGTTAAATGTTCCTTGGCCAGGAGTAGTCATACATGATACAATGATGTACCTTATCACTCATGATTTATTATTTGAAAAAGGGTAAAGAAGTTGTTCTCCCTAACAACTCTAGCAAGAAAATACAAGGTCTTGCTGTGCCCTTTCTAAAACAACTTCCTGAAGAACAAAACCCAAAGCACAAAGAGCATTGCAGCTCAGAACATTTTTGCCTGGCATTTCTGATAATATTGTGCTAATTCTAATGTGCAATATAGATTGCATTAGCAAGGTGTAACAAGAAGCAATCAGGGTGTATAAAGCATGTTTTCTCCTTAGCCCTGTCTGACACTGTACCCTAGAGAGGTGGCAGGAACCTTTGGGTCTCACATCAGAGACGGCAGGCAGGGACTTAATATGATGACTGATTGCTGAATTTCACTAACAAGCACCAGATACTAATCTATGTAGAATCTGTGTCTTGTATATAAGTTACAGTGATTTGGAGTTTTCTACTAATCTGAGAAAAAGAGGCTTCTGCAGCTGGAAGAGTGCATGCTGGTTTTATTCAAGCATGTTGAACTGTGTCCAGCATATAGTAGGCTCTCAAAAAATATGTTTTTATGTGATAAATGAATGAATGAAGTACTGTTAGGGCACACTGTATTAGCCAGAGTTCTTCAGAGAAACATAACCAATAGATGCATGTATATATGTGTTTATATACACTCATATATATAAACATATATAATGCACACCTATGTATATATAGGAGTTGGCTCACACAGTTATAGACGCTGAGGAGTTCAGACCCAGAAGAACCATTGGTATAGTTCCAGTTGAAGTCTGAAGGCCCTGAGAAGCAGAAGAGCTGATGGTGTAAGTCAATTTCAGTCCAAGTTTGAGTCTGAAGGCAAGAGAAAATCAGTGTCCCAGATCAAAGGCAGTAGGGCAGAGAGAGAAAATTTGTTCTCACTCATCCTTTTATTCTGTGCAGGCCTTGAGTGGATTGGTGAAGCCCATACACACTGGGGAGAAAAATCTGCTTACTCAATCTGCAAATGCAAATGTTAATCTCATCTGAAAACATCCTCAGAGACACACCCAGAAATAATGTTTCCACAATCGTCAGGGGCACCCTGTGGCCCCATGCAAATTGACACGTAAATATTCTCCAAATCCCATGCTCATCCTACCCCCTTAGTAGGACAAGTTTCATGAACCAAACACCTTTTCTGTGACTTTTGAAAGGAATGAATACGTTTGTGAGGCTAAAGTGGATGGTTTAAAATCAAAATTTTCTGGACGTGAAGTTAATGGCACAAAAGTAGACCCATGATTTCTGACAGTATTCAGTGCCTGCTGGATACACTTGATTAATTGGTACTGTGCTCCCTTAATCAGCCACACTTTAATACTTGGATAATCAAACCAACGTCAGAGTGTGGGATGCACAGAGGACAGGCAAAGGGCAGAGTCTGAACAGATGGCTAGGTGAGAGAGCAAAGAGGCGGGCCATGCAGAGGCCGCAGTTAATGGGCAAACATCTCAGCTAAGAGTTTTCACCTGGAATCAGCTGCTGCTGCTGCTGCTAAGTCGCTTCAGTCGTGTCCGACTCTGTGCGACCCCATAGACGGCAGCCCACCAGGCTCCCCCGTCCCTGGGATTCTCCAGGCAAGAACACTGGAGTGGGTTGCCATTTCCTTCTCCAATGCATGAAAGTGAAAAGTGAAAGTGAAGTCGCTCAGTCGTGTCCGACTCTTCGAGACCCCATGGACCGCAGCCTACCAGGTTCCTCTGTCCATGGGATTTTCCAGGCAAGAGTACTGGAGTGGGGTGCCATTGCCTTCTCCATGGAATCAGCTGAGTAGGTTTAAAAACTATCCTGTCCAAGCCTTCCTTTAGAGCAATTAAATTAGAATATCTTGGGAGGTGGGAGATGGTGGCACCAAAGTGCAAGTAATTTTTTGTTTTTAGTTTTTATTAAAAATTGTATTTATTTTTAATTGAAGGATAAAGGCTTTACAGTATTGTGTTGGTTTCTGCCAAACATCAACACGAATCAGCCATAGATGCTTCTAAAGTGCAGCCTGTTCTGGGCTGTCCAATCAGTTCTTTACTAGAAGAGAGTGAGATGGCTCCTTTGTGAAAACCAACTCAGTGGAGAATAGTGGTTCCCAAACATGTCTGCACATTGGAATCATAGTTTGGAAGCAGGTTTTGGAAAGCTTCAAAACCTCTTATGCCTGGAATCTACCCCTAGAAACTGTGATTGAATGGAACTAGGTGTAGTCTGGGCTTTGGAATTTTAAATAGATCCCCCCAAAATGCATAATCTCTAGTCCCACTCCAGATCTCAGAATTTGCATATAGATGTTTTAAAAATTGTGGTAAAATACAGACATACCTTCAGTATCTGAGAAGGATTGGTTCCAGGAAACTGCTGATACCAAAATCCACAGATGCTCAAGTCCCTTAGATAAAATGGGGCAGTATTTGCATATAACCTACACACACCCTCCAGTATACTTTAAATCATCTCTAGATTACTTATTACCTAATTCAACGTAAATGCTGTGTAAATGGTGAGTGGCAAATCAAGTTTTGCTTTATGGGATTTTTTTTCCCCCAAATATTGTCAATCCATGGTCGGTTGAATCTGTGGATGTGGAATCCATGGATATGAAGGGTCAACCGTACACATAGCATAGAGTTTACCATCCTGATCACTTTTTAAGTGTACAGTTCAATACTGTGAAGTATATTCACATTCTTGTGCAATCAATCTCCGGAATTGTTTCCATTTTGCAAAACAGAAACTTCCACTGAACAACTACTTCTCATTCTCCAGGCTCTGATAACCACTTGTTGGGATGCCTTCTGCAAGCATTGTAGCTGCCAGCCTCGACACTGAGTCCAGTGACAGCAACCGAGACTTCAGTGATTTATTGAATAGGGGATCTCATGAGTCCAAAACAAAGGGTCCTGGAGCAACCCCTCAAAATGTAAGGCCGACGACAGGTAAGACACAGCAACCTTTGACTTGGGGGGAGAAGGAGGCTACCATTTATAGGAGGAACTGAAGTCAGGTTGGCTTACCAGTTACCAGGGAAACCAGCAGCTGAGACTCATGCCTTATAGTCCCTCAGGTTAACAACCATTATGAGGGCAAATGTTTCTCTGTAATAAACTACCAGGTAGAGCTGTTCTGGCCTAAGGATTAGAATAATCACTAGCTGGGGCAGGGGTGAGCACATTCATGTAGGTGAAGTGTAGGTGTAACAGGGACTAGTCAATAGGGGATGTACAGACAGCAAGAGAACAGTCATCTTGAGGAGCCATCCACCACCATTCACCACCAGTCTACCTTCTTTCTCTATGAATTCAGCTATTCCTGGTGCCTCGTGTAAGTGAAATCATACAGTATTTGTGTTTATGTGACTAGCTTATTTCACTTCGCTCAGTGCCTCAGTGTTCATCCATATTGTAGCACGTGTTGGAATTTCCTTCCTTTTTAAAGTTGAATAGTGTTCCACTGGATGCATATACCCCAGCTTGTTTATCCATTTTATCTGTCAGTAGGCATTTGAGTTGCTTCACTTCTGGACTATCATGAACAGTGCTACTAGGTATACAAATAAATATCTCTTTGAGGCCTTGCTTCCAGTTCTTTTGGGTATCTCCAGAAGTGAAATTGCTGGGTCAGAGAGTAGTTCTATTTGTAAGGACCCATCATACTGTTTTCCCCAGAAGCTGCACTGTTTTACATTTCTACCAACAGTGTACAGGGGTTCCAACTTCTCTCTTCTCGCTGGCAATGTATTTTCTGTTTGTTTTTGATAGTAGTTATCCTAATGGGTGTGAGAAGCAGAATCTGCATTTTAACCAGATCTGCAGGTAATTGTGTTTGGTTACAGTTTGAACTTCTGTTGAGGGCAAAATTGGGTGAGGTAATATATAGGGGGACTAGGAGAAGATAAAGGCCAATTAAGTTTGCTATGTAGATTCTACTGGTGCTGTCTCTAGGCTGATAAGGGTCTAGGATTGTCTCTGATGGTTAACTTCTGTCTTTCCTGGAAGAGAGGGGAGAAGGGGAAACTTTATGAATTTATATCCTGCTTAGTAGGGGAAGGAGAGAGAACTTTTTTGGTCTCGTTTTTTTCGATTGTCTTCAGCTCAAAATGATCAGTGTGTCAAAGTGGCATATTTCAGGGTGGCGTATTCTTACTCTTCACAGATAGCCTAGAGTCCCTGTATTCATTATGCTACCAGCTGTGAAAAAGGGTCCCATAACACTCCTCTTCCTTCATCACTGAGGATTCACTGCCTTCCCCAACGTCACAGAAATAAACCTGCTCAAGGGCCTCAGGGGCTCTCAGATTCTCCAGCGTGTAGCTGACATTCTCAACAAGATATCTTGATGGAAATGATGTTATGGAAATTTAGAATCCAGCAGATCCCCTTGGAAGTGCTAGTTTACCACTGCTTCTCATTTATTAAATCAATGCTTATTTCTGACCCAGAGCTGGACACAGATCTTCTTCCTTATTCATAAACGGTATATTCTCTAAATTGACTCACCACTCTCTACCCTTGCTTCCAATGACAGATGGTGGCTATTTCTTGTGTTCCCTGCTTTTGAACATGGTCTGTGGACTGAGCATTAGGGAGAAAGTGCACTGACTGTCTCCACAGTACATATGTGACCTTCTCCTGTGGTCCTCAGGAAGCTGGGCCTAGCAAAGAACTTTAATATTCACCAACAGACTAAGCTGTAAATATCAAACTGTTTGTTTAACTTGTAACATTAATCTTTCTGTGGCTTTAGGCATAAAATAATAAGGAAAACATCACAACTTACTTCAGCAAGTCAATGGGCCAATGCAATGGATGTTGTTATGTTTCAAAATTGTGCCAAGTTTATGTTGATAAAGTGACTTTCTCCTGGGAATCTAAAAAATAGTGCCTATGGTTCTAATCCCACGTGACTCTGACTATATTTTAGATTTACATGAAACAGGAAATTGGCCCAGTGTGGCCTCATTCATCTTCATAACTCCTCTACTGATGGAATTTATAGTGGGTGTAGTGTTATTATTCTTTCACTACTGAGCTCTAGAGAGATTAAGCTTTCAGTCAAGCTAGCAAATTCTGTATTGGTTCCAGAACCAAGAGAAAAAGAATAGGTCTGTGGCTATGTATACATTAAAAATCAAAACTTTAAAAATTGCTGTTATATGGTGGAAATGAAGACATTTTGCTAATCAAAAGCAGGTGTGTCTCACAGACTGAGTCTATCAGTGCCTGGTTAGAATTGACTTGTTGGTCCCATAGAACAACTGGTCAGTTCAGCTTAACCACAACTTTGATGGATTAAAAACTCAAACTTAGAATGTTTGACCTACCATCTAAATTGACTGTGTAGACCAGCAGCATGTGGACTGTTACAGTTAAGGTAGTCTTTCTAATCACCTTCAAGAAAAACCATCTGACTCTACATTTTCATTCTTGGGCATTTATCAAATAGGAAAGGCCAAATACCTCCAAATCCTTCTTTCCACATCCTTTGAGTGTGTTATGCATTTTGACATGGTCCATATTTCTGTTAGAAATTTTCTTACCTCTTAGTACAGTTCAGTTCAGTCACTCAGTCGTGTCCGACTCTTTGCGACCCCATGAATCACAGCACGCCAGGCCTCCCTGTCCATCACCAACTCTCGGAGTTCACCCAAACTCATGTGCATCAAGTCGGTGATGCCATCCAGCCATCTCATGCTCTGTCGTCCCCTTTTCCTCCTGCCCCCAATCCCTCCAAGCATCAGGGTCTTTTCCGATGAGTCAACTCTTTGCATGAGGTGGCCAAAATATTGGAGTTTCAGCTTCAACATCAGTCCTTTCAATGAACACCCAGGACTGATCTCCTTTAGGATGGACTGGTTGCCTCTCCTTGCAGTCCAAGGCACTCTCAAGAGTCTTCTCCAACACCACAGTTCAAAAGCATCAATTCTTCGGCGCTCAGCTTTCTTCACAGTCCAACTCTCACATCCATACATGACCACTGGAAAAACCATAGCCTTGACTAGATGGACCTTTGTTGACAAAGTAATGTCTCTGCTTTTCAATATGCTATCTAGGTTGGTCATAACTTTCCTTCCAAGGAGTAAGCATCTTTTAATTTCATGGCTGCAGTCACCATCTGCAGTCTTAGTACAGGAGACCTGAAATAATAACACTTAAACAAGATAGAATTTCTTTTTTTCACAAATAAAAGAAGCATAGAGAATTGGTGTAGCTCACAGGCAGGACATGAATGTTCTGTGCCTGCTCTTGTTCAATCGCTAAGTCATGTCCGACTCTGCGATTCAGTGGACTGCAGTATACCAGGCACCCTGTACTTCCCAGAGTTTGCTCAGATTCATGTCCATTGAGTTGGTGACACTAACCATCTCATCCTCTGTCACCCTCTTCTCCTCCTACCCTCAATCTTTCCCAGCATCAGGGTCTTCAATGAGTCGGCTCTTTGCATCAGGTGCCCAAAGTATTGGAGCCTCAGCTTCAGCATCAGCCCTTCCAATGAACATTCAGGGTTGATTTACTTTAGGATTGACTAGTTTGGTCTCCTTGTAGTCCAAGGGACTCTCAAGAGTCTTCTCCAGCACCACAATTTGAAAATATCAATTCTTCAGTGCTCAGCCTTGAAAGCAAATTGCTTCTGTTATTTTAGGCTATTATGACAGAGAGTAAAGCATTTGTAGATTTGATAACTACATCTTAGATGGCCAGAGTGGGTCAGTGTGCTCTAGCACAGATGACTTCAGGAAGAGTAGCAGCTACAAAAATTACTGATTATGCTTTTGATAACCTACTATCATGCTCTTAGATCCATTTAGTCACTACACAGGTGAGTTAAATGAGGGCATAACAGAACTCACCATTTCTTTAGTTTTCTTTGATGATGACACATTTCCAGAATTCTCTTAAAAATACAGGGTTACTTTTGGTTTACTATTTTGTTAGGAAGAGACAGTCCCAATAGTGCTCACTTTGGGTCAGGAAGCCAATTTGAAGATTCTCCTATAATACTAGATTTATCCACTCAGACTGTAATTCAGGAAATGGGGCTAATAACCCCATTGGATTGGGGTTGGATTAACAGAAATTTTGTTCCTATCATGAAATGGACTTGGACTCTACCTCCATTTATCTCTGGATCCCCTTATGTAAGGCTCTGCTTTGAATATGTGTGGGGGGAGCAGCGATATTCTGGGTCCCTGGGGGTTAGTCCAAGTCCAAAGCCACCTTGATAATTTGTGAAAGTTATAGGTATTTCCCATTCTCTAGTACACAGTTACCTTGGTAAATGTATGCAGGCACTTTAAGTATAGAGACAGATTTTCATAGGTTCTTACAATGTCCTTCCTCAAGATTTCTCCTTTTCATTCACTGGATTGAGAGTCTGAATATTGGGAAATAGGTCATGATCCTGTAGTGATGATTTAAGACAGGTATGATGATTTAAGTCTAGGTTCACCAGGCTTAGATATTTTTCAGTTTTACAGGGCAAGGAAATCCTGAATAGGCTGCCCATCTAGTTCAGTTTTAGAAATATCGTCATCAGTTAGCCACCATGAAAAGATCCCTGGAAGTCAAATCATTCTGCTATTATAACCACTACATCTGCTCTGTTTCTGGCACTTAAGTCCTACTATTTAGTGCCTGCCCCTCTTGATATCCATCAACCCTGCTGAAATCAGGGAACTAATTTTAATAGCAACGTCTCCCACCTTCATCCTCAGGGTACAGCAGAAATTCAACAAAGCAGTCTTCAAGGATTCTGGTTCTTTCTTCATCAATATTTTCCCCAGTGCTTTAGAAAAGGGAGTGTTCTCTGGTCTTAGTTTGGGTACGTGCTAGATATTGTGTATGATAAATCCACCTATACAGTCTTATCTCCCTACGCTTCTGGAGTCATAGCATTTCAGCTTCCTTCAGTGATAGAACACAGTGGAATCCAGGTTACAGTCTACCAACTGAGTTAACAATTGGCTCAAGCTAAGGAGAATGAATGCAGAATCCCTGGATCTCTGGCTAGTGCATCCACGCTAATAATTTGGCCCATAAGATTATGTTTCTGGTAGAACATTCAATAAATTCTCCAAGTTTTTACCAATATTACTTTGAGCAAAATCTTGCAATTCTTTTGGCGTATGAATCTTTTCCTTCTGTGTTTGACTATTAAAATTGGTCTCTAAAGGCATGCTAGATCTAGAACTAGTTACAAGCCTGCAGGGAATGAAGGATCATGGGTGAAAAGCAGGAGAAGAGGAATTCCTGTAGGAGATAACGGTCTCAGATGAAGTAACTATAAGGTTTTCAAGCAGGCCAGATGAGCATTTTCAGACAGGGGAGAAGGTACAGCTTCTTTTGGTAAGAAAGGTGCAGCGGAATTTGAGGCTACTCAGAGTCATCTAGATCCATTCAATGCCCTCATTCCATTTCTTATGGTCCCCCTTTCCCAAACAAGGCCCTGACTTTCACATATGATATCTAGTGAGGGCATGAATTCAACTTGCACTGAAATTCAGTAACTGGCCAGATCTGACTCTGCACTGGCTTTGCATTTGACAGCCACGTGACTATAAGAGATTAAAAAAACTCTTTTAAAGGAGTCCTAAAAGCTTCCTGTTTCTCTAAGAATATCTGGGTATGAGAATTTACATTCTTTAGTCTGTCTTCATTTTTATAAGCTCACAGATGCTAATAGAGGCAGCCATCTCAACCCGCATTTTATATATTCCTTAACCCCAATGTAATGATGTTAAATGGAAAACAATCAGAAGGGAAGGCAAAATTTTCAATAGTCACTTCATTCTGTTAGGGAAACACTGGCTGAAGCCTCCTGGCCTGGCCAGGCACCATAGTAACCAGGGGCATGAGTTATCTTAACCACAGGAGGTCTGGTAAGTGATGTGGGACTAACAAGCTACCACCAACTGGAAGAATTCAGGAAAGGTCAAAAGGAGAGAGGAGATGTCAGGCCATATGTCTTACCAACTTCCCGGAATCCTTGTTGGAATCCATCTTGGCCAAGGAGTCAGAATGATTGGCCAGAGGCAGCCTGGAAACTAACACCATCACCATAAAACCTGAGACTGTGAGCCATGTGGCAGAGCACTGCTCTCCACCTAGGTGCCACTTCCCAATAAATTCTCTTTCTTTGTCAGCACATGTACCTCCTCAGACAACTCATTTCCAAGTGTTAGACAAGAGCCCACTCTCAGGCCCTGGAAGAGGTCCCCTTTCCTGCAACAATTCCAAATGACAAAAGATAATATTTAAGTTGCTGTTTATTATCTCACATACCATGGGTTACTAGTCATGGTCACATACCATGACTCACATACCATGGGTCACATCCCATCATTTAATGATACTCCAATACTTACTTCAAGCCCAAATTGGTCAGATAGTCAATCTAATGTTCCATGTCCTTGAAACCTATTGTTTGCAACCATTTATAGTCCAATTTTTGTACTGATCAGAGTTCTTTAGTTGTAATCAATGAATTTTCTCTGGTTACTTTAAGCAGAAAAGAATTTATTCAGGGATATAGAGATGAAAAAAATCACACAAATATTGAAGAAACAGACTTTAGGTAAGCTTCCAGGAATAGTCTCAGTGTGCATATCCACATTCCAAAGTGACCTTCCAGAGGAGTTACAGCATCTCCTATGATCAGAAAGCCACTATGCTGCTGGTTTCAGTCCATGCTAGAAATGTGAATTACTCATGCCCCACCTATTCCCTGTACAACTTATTCTGAATCAGTCTAATATGGATGCATTGCATTGCTGGAATATCAGTCACCCTAGGTGTCCTGCACAAGAAGAACTGGGAAATACAATTTTTAAATTTGTTTATTTATTGTTGAGAAGACAGGATCTACACAGTGAGGAACTATTAAGACATTAAGAAGGTGATCAAAATATATGTGTATTTTGGTCACGTGGTATGGCATGAGGGAACTAAGTTCCCAGACCAGGGACCAAACCCTCATCCAGTGCCGTGGAAGTGCCGAGTCTTAACACCTGGACTGCCTGGGAAGTCTCTGTTCTTTGGACAGCTGAGAAGAAGCCTGGAGAACAGAAAAGAAAAGAGCAATCAGAGTTTACTTCTTGGATTGGGTGGTAGGCCCATAAGGATTCATTGTTTATTTTGGCTGCACCACACAGCTTGTGAAATCTTTGTTCTCCAACAGGGGATCAAACGGCTGCTCTTGGCAGTGAAATCAAGGACTCCTAACCACTAGACCGCCAAGGAATTCCCAGGATTTGTTATTTCCTAATACTTTATAATGAATACAGATGCATAATGAATTCATATGGGTTCTCCAGAGAAACAGACCAATAACATTGCTCAATCTATCATCTATCTATCTGTCTGTCTATCTATCCATCTATCATCTACTGTAAGGAATTAGCCCATGAGAATATAGAGGTTAAAGTTGGCAAGCTGGAGACTCAGGAGAGCCAATGAAAGAGTTTTAGTCTGTGCCTGAAGGTTGGCGACCAATGACCCAGCACAAATGCCATGAGGCAGAGAGTAAGAATTCTTTCTCGTGTGTGCTCAGTCAGTCGCGTCTGACTCTGCGACCCTGTGGACTGTAGCCTCCAGGCTCCTCTGTCTATGGGATTATGCCAGGAGAATATTGGAGTGGGTTGCCATGCCCTCCTCCAGGGGATCTTCCTGACCCAGGGATCAAATCCATGTCTCCTGCGATTCCTGCATTATCAGGTGGATTCTTTACCACTGAGCCACCTTGCTTCCCTGGTGGCTCAGCAGTAAAGAATTCGCCTATAATGCAGGAGATGTAATGTAGGAGACGTGGGTTCGGAAGATCCCCTGGAGAAGGAAATGGCAACCCACACCAGTATTCTTGCCTGGGAAATCCCATGGACAGAGGAGCCTTGTGGGCTTCAGTCCACGGGGTTACAAGAAAGTCAATCGGACATGACTGAGTGACTAAACAAGAATTCTTTCTCACTCAGTCTTTATTCTACTCAGGCCTTCAAGAGGCCCACCCACAAGGGGGAGGGCAATCAGTTTTTATTCAGTCTACTGATCCAATGCTAGTCTCATCCAGAAGCTCACTGGCAGACACACCCAGAAGAAATGTTTAAACCAAATATCTGGTCTCTCTGTGACCAAAATTGACACATAAAACGAGCCATCACAATATGTTACCTATTTTATGTATATATCAAAGGATACTATTTTTGTTATGAGATTAAAAACAAGGATTTGGGGGCAACAACAAGTGACTGATGGCCACTACGAAATGAAGTCCCTGTAGTTAAGTTTTCGACTGAGTTTAAGTGTAAATGCCCAGGGAAGGAGTAGTTTTTTTTAGTTGCTATTAGCTGCAGTCCATGGGGTCGCTAAGAGTCGGACACGACTGAGTGATTTCACTTTCACTTTTCACTTTCATGCATTGGAGAAGGAAATGGCAACCCACTCTAGTGTTCTTGCCTGGAGAATCCCAGGGACGGGGGAGCCTGGTGGGCTGCTGTCTATGGGGTCACACAGAGTCGGACATGACTGAAGTAACTTAGCAACAGCAGCAGCAGCAGCAGTCATTTGTATCTTGGTTTGAAGTGGGAGAGCTTCCCTGGTAGCTCAGCTGGTAAAGAATCCGCCTGCAATGCAGGAGACCCTGATTTGATTCCTGGGTCGGGAAGATCCCCTGGAGAAGGAATAGGCTACCCACTCCAGTATTCTTGGGCTTCCCTGGTGGCTCAGTTGGTAAAGAATCTGCCTGCAATGCAGGAGACCTGGGTTCGATCCCTGGGTTGGAAGATCCCCTCGAAAAGGGATTGGCTATCCACTCCAGTATTCTGGCCTGTAGAATTCCACGGGGTTGCAAAGAGGAGGACACAACTGAGCCACTTTCCCTTCACTTGAAGGTGGATGAGTGGGTTGTTGAGTGGAGTTTGGAGAGAGAGAGAACCTAGATATTTGAGGGTTGGAAAGGTTGAGAGCACCATTTAGAGGAATAAAGGAGGAAAGAATGAGAGCTTTGGAGCTCTAAGATAGATTTCTGCTACTTTACATTATAGTTGGAGCTGTGCTCTCTCCTGACATCTGCCTGAGGTCTTTTGCATTTTTGTTTTTTCACCTTAAAGGATATTGGAATTTTAAGGTGCCAGTAGATTATCTCCAGTTTGTTATGTATCTATCAGTATGCCCAGTTTTTATTTTTTTTCACGTACATGGCAGGATTCTGAATTAAAACCTGCTCTTCTAACTTCTCTTTCTGATTTTCAGGGTATTCAGTTCAGTTCAGTCGCTCAGTCGTGTCCAATTCTATGTGACCCCATGAACCGCAGCACGCCAGGCCTCCCTGTCCATCACCAACTCCCGGAGTCCACCCAAACCCATGTCCATCGAGTTGATGATGCCATCCAACCATCTCATGCTCTGTCGTCCCGTTCTCCTCCTGCCCTCAATCTTTCCCAGCATCAGGGTCTTTTCCAATGAGTCAGCTCTTTGCATCAGGTATTGGCCAAAGTATTGGAGTTTCAGTCTCAACATCAGTTCTACCAATGAACACCCAGGACTGATCTCCTTTAGGATGGACTGGTTGGATTTCCTTGCAGTCCAAGGGACTCTCTTTAGTTTGCACAATTAGAAAATGCAGGTAGATTTATATACTTCATTATCTGCTGCTATTTGTTTCAGTCTTGGATTGGAGGAACCAATGAGCAGAAACTGCACAAGGGAACTTTCTTCAAATCTACAGTTTATGAATAATACATAATTCACCGTGACTCATGAAAAGCAATGGTAAACAAACCCCAAACAGTTGGCCACCTCCTCTGCAATCCACAGACAGTGGTTCCTCCCCTTGCAAACTGTGAACGGCAATATTTGAAGGTAGCAATGGAAATTGGTGGTGCTGGTTTATCTTTAGCGTCTCCCATATGCTTATTGGCACACGGTGAAGTCATAAAAGTGAGTGCAAGCAAAGAGAAAAAGGTGTCCCAACTACTAAGGTATCGGCAATTTGTGGAAAAGGAAGCTGTTCCCTACCCCACTGCTCAGAAGTCCTCCTTCCCTTATCATTTTCCAATTGTAAATGGGGAGCCACACCTGGCTTCAAATACTGCCTCTGCTACTGATGACCTTTATGTCCTTGAACAAATTACTGACCTTTTATTCTTTTATTTTAATTTATTCTCTTCTTTCAATTTTGGCCTCCTTTCAATAAGAAGAGATAGTAGCAATACTTATCTTTAAACACTCAGAGCTCTTAATTATGAGCAACAGCAGCTGACTCTCACTGATTAGGCAGAAAAGATACTGGGTAGCTCACAAAGCGGTTGGCAAGGCTAGAGAAGCAGGCTTGAGGCTAAGCTTCTGGGGTCAAGGCCTGAAACTATGCTGCAGAAGCGACCCAGTAAGGGAGCTGCTGACCCCGCTCCCCCCAGAGCACAGAATGGCCGCCAGGAACACAGGCTGTACTGCAGCTTTGCTAGCACTAATACTTCTGGGCCAGGAACTGACCTTACGACAACTGGTACCCTAGAAGACTGGATGTGTCTGCCATCATCCTTGCCAGCAAATGGGTCCCAGGCATCACCTCCTTCCTGTGGTTCATCTTTTCTGATTAAACTTTTGCCTGGGAGCATCTCAGTGGCAGACCCTAGGCATCATGCCTTCGTTCTGATGCTGAGGTCTCTGGGGAAGCAAATTTTCTGATGACTTCAGGGAGGCAGAACTCATAAGACAGGGAACTGCCTAAACATAACAACATGATCAAAAGGTGAGAGGCAATCTTGAAACATGACATACATTCTCTCTCAAAGAATTGTGAAAACCAAGCATGTCAAATGGTATGCATTTGGGGTTCATTAATTTTTGTTTCCTTTTCTTCTTTATCAGAAATACCTGTTTGCTCATTGGATTCACTCCCAGACAGGTTTCTATGTAGGGATGATTTATATATAAAGTGGAATGGAGCTTTGACCCAGAGGAAGGTCCACGTGGAAGGCTCTCTGTTTCCTAGGGCCATTCCTTGGATGTACTTGACCTCTTGACTCCTGACCTTATCTGCCCTGACCCATGGGGACCTTCTCATTCCTTCCTCTTACACTTGACCTTTTGATCCCTATATCTTTTGCTTGCTTATAATCACAGCAACCCAACGACACTCTTCACTCCACCCCTCAGTTTTGTTTTAAGCTCTTGGTCTCTTGACTTGTATTTTATAATAAATTCTGATACCAATCGGAGTCTTTTTTAGCCCTGACTTCTGGACAATTTATGCAGCGTTTTCATATTTTGCATAATCGTTGAAGGAGATCTAAGAAATACTCAAAAATATTTTAGATTTATAAAATAACTTTCCTATCTTTAGTGAAAGAGAAGTGAAGAAAGTCTGAAATGGAGTTATAAGAAGAGAAAATAAATAGTTACAGAATAGTTTTCCTATCACCCAATTCTTCTGCCCCTCTTCCTAAGAAGTAGTTCATTAGGACTTTGTATCCAGAGGGGAAAAAATATCACAGTAACAACCTGCTCCAAGAAATAAGCTTACTGATAAAATTTACCCAAACTCTCTTAAGACAAATTCTGCTTTCTCTTCCATACAACTGCACTTGCTAAATTTCCAGAACTTCTTCCCAACTAAAACACAGGGCAGCATTTTCAACATTAACAGTCTGGTATACAGCTGTTGGAACTCTATGGGCTAAGACAAAGCCTTGAGGAGCTGGAGAGAAAGCAGGATGATCCTGTTCTACCATCATGATTCAGGGAGCCAGGAATTATTTATCTAGGATTATTTATTCAAATTGTCCTGAAATCTCTCAATTTCATTTGACAGTCTGTGAAATGTTCAGTTCAGTTGACTGGAAATGTCCTCAAGAGCCCTTAGGCTTGTTTGTATCTTGGGATATGATCTAGAGAAGTATACACAAGCAGATAGAGTAGATAATTCTTGTTCAGAGCTGTCACAGTATAGTGACTGATCCTCAGGAAAAAGGCAGTTGAAGCTGTGTGGATCTATTTTACATCATGGATCTCCTTCAGAGAGTAGAGTTCTACCAGAGAATGTTGCAAAGAGTAACCAGATCTTTCTTGATCAATTGCGTCCATCAAAATAAAGCATTAGTAGAGAAAGACAGAGGACATCAGATGAAAAAGAGTTAGCACATCTTAAGAAAATTATCTTTGAATGTGGCCCCATCTATTTACAATGGTGGGAGAACTGTACTTAGAGTCAGACCACTTTGAATCCCAGTTTTATTACTTTTAGAAGAGCATTTTGAATGAGATGCTTGTTCTACTATTATATAACTTCTTTGTTTTACAAAAGTGAAGGACTTACAGTGCAAATAGTCCAGAATCCCTTCGGTTCAGTTCAGTTGCTCAGTCGTGGCTGACTCTTTGTGACCCCATGACTCACAGCACGCCAGGCCTCCCTGTCCATCACCAACTCCCGGAGTCCACCCAAACTCATGTGCATCGAGTTGGTGATGCCATCCAGCCATCTCATCCTCTGTCGTTCCCTTCTCCTCCTGCCCCCAATCCCTCCCAGCATCAGGGTCTTTTCCAATGAGTCAACTCTTCGCATGAGGTGGCCAAAGTATTGGAGTTTCAGCCTCAGCATCAGTCCTTCCAAAGAACACCCAGGACTGATCTCCTTAAGAATGGACTGGCTGGGTCTTCTCGCAGTCCCTTAGTAGCATCTAAATTAACTAAGATTCTTTGCCTTGATGGTGTAAAGGCCCTGAAAAGGATAGGACAGAGAGAAGTAATTCCAAAGAAGGAACATGGTTCTGGAAAGGGCTGGAGCATATTACCATGGAAGTGGTAATTTTAGCTGGAGTGCCCAGCTTGTGATATCCTGTTGCCCTTGAGTCAGTAGGAGGTCACTGACATAGCCAAAATCATGCTCAAAGAGAAATGGAGAGAATCTTTCAGGCAGATTTCATCTACTATTAAATTTTGCCTACACTTTGCCCTGCTCAGAATATTTAGTTAAGCAGCAGGAGAAGCAGTAGTAGCAGATCAGAAAAAGTCTCTTATTGATGGTGGCATGAATGAATAACAGGTGTTTTCCCAGCTAGTTGGTTTTATGCTGAAAGCATTCAGAGCCACAGCCCTGTTGGGGAAGGGAATCCCAGACTTGCTGCCAAATTTCATCATGGGTCATGTGGATCTTATTCTTTCTGGTTTGGTGACCTTGGTCCAACTAGAAGAATAACTTTTGCATGAAGGGGCAACAGAAACAGGTAAAGCTACTGAATGGGAACCAGGTGGACAGCAACCTCTCTGTCCCTTTGTACACGTCTGGTGTTTGGAGGGTTGGTCTGGTTGATTTTGGCAAGTCTGTCTGCTGGGCTCCTAAACACAGCTTCTAGGAGCTCAAAGCATGTATCCCATTCCTCTTTCCCTGGGTCTGTTACACATGATAAGTTCTAAGAACAATCTAAGACTAGTCAGCGCCTCAATGCTGTGTTGAGAATATAGGCAAATATTTTCATTATTCTGTTGTCAGAATAATACAGTGGGGGAGCAGGAATGAACTCTTTTGTTTGCCAAGTCCAAGACAAGGCCCAGATACAGAGCACGGGCTGCTATTTACCCTGGATCATCTGAAAGAGCATTTGAAGGAAGTGGAAACTTTCTGAAAAGGAATTAGAAATTACCAGTGTGCACGACCATTAGCTCTCACTGTCAGGTGGAGTTTGTGCAGTAACCTATTATTAATAAAAAGGGAATGAATATCTTCTAGGTTTCAGGGTTTAACCCACCGACTAAACAAAAACCATATTGCTGATATGCAGTTTTACATAAGTCATGGCAGGAAGGCACTTGTTTTGCCAGTTTAAGGTGGCACTGTATTTCGGGGAAATACCTTTTTGTTTTGGAGGGAGAGTGATGGCTGTTTATGTGCAGCAAATTCTTGGGCCCTGAAATATTGCTTTGTACTTCCTGACTGTCTCTCTCGGCTGCTTGTGACTCACAGTGTAAGAATCCTTTAATTATTCTGAAAGCGGCTGGCTGGTGGTATGTTTCCTTCTGTCCTTCCATTTCTATCTCTCAGACCATGATAGTTCTCCAGGCTGGAAGCTTGCTTGTCTACTGGCCTCTCCCATGCCATGCAGCCATTGGGGGTACATAGTGGCAAGTCCTGCCCTAAAACAGGGCAGGTGCCCCTATATATATTTAGGGGGGGTCCTGGTCTCATTCCCAGTCCCCAGCTAAGAAGGGGCCTCAATAAAAAATGAACCAGGGCCAGCCAGCACCCCAATCCCCACCGCTATGGCTGTGTTTTATTGACTAACCTTCTGTTTTTTTCCTGTAGACAAAGCTCATCATGATTTGTCTTTACTTCTCAGTTTTCTTTTCTCATAAAGGATCTATTTTTAGAGACCTTCTTTTTAACCAAGAAGATACAGTTTTCTGGCCAATCAGACCTCTCATTGTTGATATAGAAGGCCAGACTCCCCGCCCCTTTCTCTTTTCTTGTGTGTTCTTGTCCCAGCATAAGCCAGCACCTTCCTACAGAGAACTTAACTGGTACTTAGGAGACATTAATTCACCTGCTGCATAAATACTTATCCAGGGTCTGCCTTAAGTAAGGTGACCAACTATGCAGTTTGCCTGCCACTGTCCTGGTTTTAGAGATGAGTCTAGGAGCTGAGTGTATATCTGACCACCAGCTTCTCAGGTTATTCAGTGACCTGTGATTGCAGTTTCTCCACGAGCAAAACATGGCATGGTAGAAAGGGCACTTACCTAGAACTGGGGACCCTGGGCTCTGGTCCCAGTTTGACCACTACCAACGCAGGGCCTCAGGACAGATCACTGAACTTCAGTTTCCTTCTCTGAAGAGCTGGATTTCATGTTCTTTGACTTTTTTGTTTTACAACCAAGCTTCTACAGTTCTGTTTCTAAAGTAACTTGATAAGCCAATTCACACTAATTAGTATTACTAGATAAGAAGTAATGGGTAGTAAGGTTTGGTTGATACTTGCTGATGATACTAACATTTATAAGGTCCCTATTCAGTGTTGACAACATCCATTACTTCATCCTCACAGTAACTTGTGGGGTGGGTGCGTTCTTTCCTTTCCTTTACAGATGAGAGACTCAAGGCCTAGAGAGGATAAGTAATTTGCCCTCAGATCACACAGCAAGTTATGAATTAAAGATCAGAACCTGGGAGGTCTGACTTTCAAGTCCAAATTTGAACTGTTGCTCTCATTGGCTAAAGATAAGTCAACAGTTAAAATGAACAGGCTAATTGTTTTCTCTCCAAGGACTGTAAAAAAGAAACTGGCTATTTGCTAAAGGGTATGGTCCTGAAAAAGCATGATATTTAGGAAATTAGGGTTTTCATCCATAGCGAGGCCCCTCCTTGCTCTCTAAGACTGACCAAAGGACGGCAGAACCAGTGGAGAATTAGAGCATCCTTCATCCCCCACTGCTTTTTTTTTCCCCACTGTTTTTGGAAGCTTTAGGATATCTCCCCTCCCTGCAGGATCCTGAAGCACTTTGGGTGCTGTTAGCAAGGCTCAGAGAGTCACTCCCAGCAGTTCCCACTGCCTCTCACTGTTGTTGGTCTGAGAATTGATTCCTTTTAGATCTCGTTTGCTTCCCAGTGCCTGTGTGGGGGTGTCTGTATGGATGGGGTGGGGGTGAGGGATTGTAGAAAGATTCTTACTACGCATGTTTTTTTTCTTTCTTTAGAAAGGATAATTTGAAATATAAACAAAATAAGGCTGTGGGGTCACATTCACAGCAGCTGGCAGAGTTTCACTTAATTAAACTACTCTGATTGCTTTATTCATACATTTCACTTGCTCCATTCCCTTCCTCTCTGACTCCTTATAAAGGCAATGCTATTTCATAGGGAATGGGGAGAGAAATTAAACACTGTTAGTTTTTGAGACCAACACTGATTAGCAACATTTATTTTACTGTGATTGCCTACGTGAAAGTATGCAAAAGTAAATTTATATTCTGAGCATGTGACTGCTTTGGACTGAAGCGTTAAAGAGAGTTAACAGTTTTGGGAACTCACCCTCATTTGCTCTAAATTCCCTAAAGTGAGGTAGGACAGAAGTGCAGTGACAGGAAACGGAAACAAATGCCAAAAGCGATGGTCATTTGAGCTGCCTGCCATCAGCAGGGTCATTCTAAAACCCAGACCTGATTCATTTTCTCTCTTGCTGCAAAACCTGACGCAGATCTCTTGCCTGCTAGGTCGAGGGGAAGCGCCTTAGCCAGGCATGGAAACTATTTCACCACCTGGCTCCATCTCTCTCCAGCCTCCAGTCTCCCTACACTCACCACTATTTTCCCAAGGCTCTGATCACATGACCCCCACACTCCCCTCCCCAGCATCATCCTTCTCACACCTTCATGACTTTTTCATAAATGATTCCCTTTTCCTTTGATGCCTTTCACACCCACCACACCCTTGTCACCTGATGAATTTCTCCCATCCTTTCAGTTGAAGTTCAAAGCTTGTCTTTTCTGTGAAGCCTGTCGGGACACCCCCTAGAGGAGTTGGTCTCTCCCTCTCTTGTGTCTCCATATTACTTTGCATACTTTCATCAGAGCATTTATCACAATGTGTTGTCATTTTTGTTGACACAGCCATCTCCTTCATTAGACCATGTCTTATTTATCCTTGTTGACTCATTGAAAAGACTCTGATGCTGGGAAAGATTGAGGGCAGGAGGAGAAGGGGATGACAGAGGATGAGATGGTTGGATGGCATCACCGGCTCAATGGACATGTGTTTGGGTGGACTCTGGGAGTTGGTGATGGACAGGGAGGCCTGGCGTGCCACGGTCCATGGGGTCGCAAAGAGTCGGACACGACTGAGTGACTGCACTGCACTGAACTGAATCCCTTGCCAATTTCAGAGTCTGGCACAAGCCGGGAAGTACTTAGTACCTAGGAAATACTTAGAAGATGCTTACTGAGTGAGGACATCACAGCTGGCATGCTCTGTCAGCTGTCATGCACTGTGTGTGCTATGTACGAACATCATGTAGGTGCTGGCACATGCATGAATGTGTGTGTGCTCAGTTGCTCAGTCGTGTCTGACTCCCTGCAACCCCAAGGGCTGTAGCCTGCCAGCCTCCTCTATCCATGGGATTTTCCAGGCAAGGATACTGGATTGGGTTGCCATTTGCTCCTCCAGGGTATCTACTCAACCCAGGGATTGAATCTGTGTCTCCTGCAATAACAGGCAGATTCTTTATCACTGAGCCACACTATCTAAGGAGAGAGAGATAAAAATCTGAATGACATAGGTCACAGTCCTTCAAGAAATATAACATTCCATATGAGATGAGGAAATAAAAAGCAAAACAAACAGCATGCAGAGATACAAGTACATGGCTATGAGAGCTTAGGGGAGAGGGAGTTGGTTTGGCGTTGGAGGTAGGAAGGAGGCATCTCAAAATAGGGCCTATGAAAAGATTTTGACAGATATAGAAATAGTGGTGGAGTGGGGGCATCTGGGCTGAAGAGACAGTGTGAACAAAGGCATGAAGATAAGGACAAAGAGATTTCCCTGTAACAAAAGGTCTGAGAGTTCTAGTCTCACCATAACTAGGGAGACTGAACACTTAAAAACAAAATCTAAAATAAATCCCATTAATATCAATAAATACATTTTCCCTTGTTGCCTATGGTTGCATCCTCTAAATAGTAGTGGTGATTAATCACCTCCAAATTGCTCAAGGATATGAAGCAGGGTGTTCATAAGTCTTTAGCAGCAGGAAATGCTTGTTGCAAATAAACTATTTACAATTTACTTTGTAAGCCTCATTGCTGATGGGACTGCTCAGTGGATCATAACAACAGTAGGTATTAGCTCAGTCTTAACAGAGACACAAAGAAAATGTTTGTACGTGGCAGCCATTTCCTGTTGCAAACAAAGTTTTAATGGGCTTGGCTACAGCTTGAGAGACTTTCAAAATATAGCCAGAAAACACCGAGTCAGTTAATCCTTTACACGACAATTGTGTTTTGAAAATAAAAAGAAAGCAAGTCAAAAATGTTTGTCCCTTAGCAATCCTTTATGAAAATTAGACTTTAAAATCAGACATAAATGCGATATACGAACCAACCAGGAACTGTGTATGATCAGTTTCTAAATTAAGGAAGGCAGGTTTCTAGTTTGCCAAGTTTATGTCATGTGCGTCAGCAATGAACAGTTTGCAGATAGAAATTATAGTTTATATTGAAAAGTTTTAAACTTTCCTGGGGGATCCTCCATTACCAGTGATATTTATAAAGCCTCTTGTTACCATATGAAGCTGGCGAAAGGAGTATTATGTAGACCTACTTCCTACCTTCTGTGTTACCATGATAGATGGTTGGGTTCATGCATTCAAGGACTTGCAGATGTCAGAATAAAGATAACCAGTATCTCTTTCATTTCCTTCTTAGTCTTTACAAGTCAGCATACCGGCACATTCATTTTTTTCAGTTTTTCATAAACTGATGAAGTAAATAGAGCATGAAAAATGATCTTATTCTACAGATGAGGAAACCAAAAGCAGCGATGCTCAACAAATCGCTCATACGCCACTGGATATTGCCACAGAAAGGACCAGAACTCTTGCCTTCAGATTTCATGTCCATTGCTACACAATGGTGCTCATGAATAAACTTACCTCCCATGGAGTGTTATAGAGACAGAGAGCAAGAGTAAATATCTGACGGCCATGGAGGTCACTGTAAGGAAGGATGACAATTCCATGATAAATAGGGATATCTCAGAGGCAGCCTTGACTGCACCTCTCAGGTCAGAGGTCCACTAAAGTAATGAACATATTCCCACAAAAAAAAATCAGATTTAAAATCTCCAGGTCTTTCATAGGCAACCAAATAGTATCACAGCCAAAGTTGTAGACAATAACAATAATCCACAGAGAACATCTATAGGGCACTTGATCTACACCAGATTCTACACCAAGAGCTTCATGCCCACCATGTCTTTTAACAGCAACCCTCTGAGGAAGACACTATCACTGTTGTGACACAGATAAGGAAGTTGAACCTTAGATTGTTTGTCAAGGTCTAACAACAAATACTACCGAGCAGAGAACGGAACCCATGCAACTTGCCCCCAAAGCTGGAGTGTTTCTCCTAAATTATTCCAACTCCTATGTGTCAACTGTAATGTCTATAGGGTGAGGGAATGGAAAATATACAGGAGTGATGGTTGAGTTTGACCCTGAAGATTCAGTTCAAGTGTTAGATTACATCTGAGAAGGCAGAGCCCACAGGGAAAGCCCTCAGTCATGGGAACCCAGAAGCAATCTCCAATTCTGTGTCTCAAACAGCAGATCTGTTGGCAGACAATTAAAGGGCATTAGAATGTCAAGGACCAAACTGCTTCTAATATTTTGCCACCTCTGTTTCCCTCTTGTTCTTCAGAACTTTCTGTTTTTGTTTGGTTTTATCCCATTTCAAGGGTAATTTTGTAGATCTTGATGTGGCTGCCAGTAGAGTTATGTTTCTAGTTATCCTCCAGAATTTTTAGCATGCTTTCTAACTCTTAGAACACTCACTGCTTCTGATGAGACAAAGAAAGAAAATATCCCTTAAACACAGGTGCAATGGAATAAATGTTTGTGTCCTTCCAAAATCCATATGTTGAAACCCTCATTTCAATGTGATGGTATTTGAAAGTGGGGCCTGTGGGAGTAATTAGGTCATGATGGTACAGCCCTAATGAATGGAATTCGTGCCCTTATAAGAAGAAGTTGGAGAGTTGCCTAGCTCTTTCCTGCCATGTGAGGATAGAAAGAGATGTCATCTACTTGCAACTTAGAAGAAGTCCCTTACTAGGATCTGATCTCAGACCTCCTGCCTCCAGAACTGCGAGAAATAAATTTCTGTAGTTGATAAGCCATCCAGTCTATCATATTTTGTTATAGCAGCCTGAACTAAGATTTGTAGTGAGATGGATAGAACCTTGCCTCTCAGTGGAGTGTGCTTTCTGTTCACCCCTACATCCTGCTCCTGTTCCTAAAGTTTAGGTGGGAAGCAAAGCTAGCCGGCCTCCTGAGAACCCATCGTTTACTCTCTACAGACCTGACGCCTTCCTAGTGAATCTCGGAAGAAACGCTATGCAGTCGCCTTTTGAAATGAAATGCTTTTCTATTGAACCAGAAAATAATCACATCCTCCCATTTACTCTTTAGGGTACAAATTGATCTGACTTGATTTGTCAGAGAGCCAGAACTGCAGGCAAATAGACACCGGAGAAATCAACCAATCTTTTAAGCCAGCAGTAATTGTTGCTCCTGTTGGCTGGCTAAATGACTTGTATCTGGAGGAGATGCTTGGAATGAATCAGAGTGCCCGAGGTGACAGAAACACAGAGCTTTCCAAAGTGGGCTCTAACAGAGCAAGTGTTTCTTTCTGTCTTACAAGGATTTGGTTTTATGCCCCCCCCCCCCCCGCCCCCGCCTTTCCCTTTTATCCTGTCTCCTGGAGCTAGTATCTTCTGCAGAAACCAAAGGTGACGCATGTATATAATGGTGAGGAAAAGTAGCTTGTGTGGAGATGAGAAGAGATGGGTGTAAGCATTTAGTACAGGGATATGCCTATTTCTGCCTTGGTCATTAATAAACCCAGGAAGTAAGTAGGCACTATATCAGAGGGGGTGAAATCCTTTTGCTGGCAAGCTGTCCATTTTTAAATTGAAAAATAGTTTAAATATTAAAAAAAAAAACTGTGAAAAAATGTAATTGACACTCATGAATCAACTACCTAGATTGAAGAGCTGCTATTTTGTCATGTTAGCATTGATGCCTTTCCCTTCTTCCTTTCTTCCTCCCTCCTTCTCTCTCTCTCCCTTCCCTCCTTTCTCCCTTTCTTCCTTCCTCAGATACAAAATATTGCAATATAGTTACATCCCTGAACTTCCAATCACAGTTTTGTTCCGTTTTCTTTCCAGAGAGAAGAGCTCTTACCACATTAGAGTTTATCTTCCTTGTTCATTAAAATCCTTTTACTGTATAGATACACATGCAGAAAGATACGTAGTCCTCTTTGAAGGTGAACTTTTAGTATTAACCCTTGGGATATATTTTTCATGTATCTTTCAAAAACTTTAAAAAAATGCATTTGTAACTCAATTTAACTTTTAAAAAAATTTATTTTATTGAAGTATAGTTGATTTACAATGTTGTGTTAATTTCTGCTATTTTTTCCATAAGATTTAATAGGATATTGAATATAGTTCCCTGTGCTGTACAGCAGGACCTTGTTGTTTATCCATTCTATATATAATAGTTTGCATCTGCTAATCCCCAAATCCCAATCCATCCTTCCCCGTTTCTCACCTCTGTGTCTGTGAGTTTGTTTCTCACAGACATAGAATCTGTTCTCTATGTCTCTGAGTTTGTTTCTATTTCATGGATAAGTTGATTTTGTCAAATTTTAGATTCCACATAGAAATGATATGATATGATATCTGTCTTTCTCTTCCTGACTTCCTTCATTTAGAATGATATTCTCATATCATAGGTTCACCTTCAGCAATTTTTTACAAATAGCATTACGTTGCAATTTATCCATGTTGTACCAGTTGATCTAGTTCAATGATTTTAACTGCTGTTATATTGCTTTGTATGAATAACTCCAAATTTATTTCACTCCACCCTGCTGATAAACATGTTTTTTCCTACTACAAACAATATAGTAATACATCTTCTCATTGAAGTCTCCTCTGGCCCTTGTATGAGGTTTTCTCCTCAGAGTATATACCTAAGAGTGGAATTGCTGGGTTACAAGACTTCTAAAATTTACATTTATTACTAAGTTGTTAAACTGTGTACTTAAAAATTGTTCACAGAGCATTCCCCCAGTGATTAGACTAATAGAGGAATAAGCTGTCGTAAACCGTTAGCAACAAGTCATTACAAAAAACTAGTTGAGTCAGGCAAATTGTGTTTATTTCCTGTAACCTGGTCCATGATATTTATGGTTGTATTTCCCTTCTTGAAATAAGCATATAATATAGTCTGTGTCCTCCTTGAGGTAAAATGTCTGTACTGGAATCTCTGGATTATTCTGCCATGAATAGACAAAAGGCGAATAGCTGGAGGAGAGGATCTAAGTTATGTCTCTGAGCTCTGAACCTCCATGCCATAGCTTGATCTTCAGATTTAGTTAAAACCTATACCCAGGTTGGAAAATGAGCTTTGTTTGTCACATAACCTAAAACACCTGTAGAAAAACAGATTTTGGAAGTGGAAGAATGTACAAAGCATCTGGATAATATTGGAACATCTCATTCAGGGTCATGGAGACCTCTGACCCTCAGAATAGAAACTGAAAAGTTTCCTTGTGTAAGCAGCCTGTGTGTATGTGTTTGGACACATTCACATTGGTGCTCCTGACAGAGCTCTGTCAGCCTG